>NC_069502.1:970327440-970927440 GCF_027579735.1 Bombina bombina
TTTTCATTTAACTGCATGTAATAAACACTACTATAAAGAATAAGATGCACAGATATTGATATAAAAATCCAGTATAAAAATGTTTAAAAACTTACTTAGAACCTCTTAGGGCTAAATTTATCAACACTGAGGCGGGGCGAAATTAGCCGCAGGTAATTAACATTGCACACGAGCGCAATTTTGCGCTCGCGTGCAATCCCGCCCCCTGCCCGCGCACAGCCAATCACGCGCGGGCAGGAGCTGTCAATCTCCTCGGTCGGATCAACCGAGGAGATTGAATTTCGCCACAGTAGAGGTCGCGTAGATGTTAGGGAAGCAGCGGTCTGGTGACCGCTGCTTGATAAATCACGGCGAGCAAGTTCTTGAGAGAACTTGCTGCCGTAGGGGCTTAATAAATCTAGCCCTGAGTTTAGCTCTGCTGAAAAGGTAACTGGAAAGCCCACTGCAAGTGGGAAATGAGACACTCCCCCTTCTTTTGCATATGAAAAGACCCTTTACACAAACAGGAGCAAGCTGGAGAAGGTAGCTGACGGTATTCACATAAACTTTGGGGCTTGGTTGGGAGTCTGAAAATCAGAGCAATGTTATTTAAAAATAAGCAAAACTATACATTTTTAAAAAAAAAACTTTATGGGCTATATAAATAGATCATCTACAAAACATTTATGCAAAGAAACAATGAGTGTATAATGTCCCTTTAAACTGCAAAAAGAAAATGCTCTAATGTGTTAAACACCTAGTAAAGTCAGTTGCTAGCTGGTAAGCCAACGACAAGATGCATATGTGTGTAGCCACCAATCAACTGCTAGCTCTTTGCTCTCCCTGAGCATATGTAGATATGCTTTTCAACAAACTATATCGAGAAGGAAGTAAAATGAAAATTGTCTTAATTTTATGCTCTATCTGAACCTTGAAGATTAATTTGGACTTTCATGTCCTATCAATGATAATTTCTCAAAATAACTGGAATAATTTATTATTACATTAGAGATTTATGGTGAGTAACATGTTAATAAAAATGTATTTTTTTGTCTCATATTTTGATTCAATGCAAAAGAGTGCAGTGGGTTCATATGCACCCGGCTCTCCTTGTACTCACAGAGCGGTCTAATGATGGGTTTGTACCAGATATCAGGACAAGTTATATTTTTTTGGAAAGTTCTCTTATTAATGAGTGCCTGATATGCGAATGAGGATCATGTCAGTCTGGGCTCTTGCCCAGGGAAAGATGTAATAATATTTGATTCCATGCAAAGGAGTGCAGTGGGTTCATATGCACCCGACGCCCTGTATACACACGGAGCTGTCTAATGATGGGTTTGTACCACCGCTCGGCATAGTGTCATTTGATTTTCCACTTCACAAGGGACTTTTCTTTAACCAAAAGTAAACAGAAACAAGGTCATGGCAGTCCACAGAAATTATTAATCAGAAAACAAACTCTGTGTACTTTTATTTATGTATTTTTTATTTGTTCCGCATATATTAAAAGGACACTTAATTACATTTTGTTTAGCTTAAATGGACATAAAACACATCATTTTTTCCTTCATGATTCAGATACTGTAGAACATACCATTTTAAACTACTTTACAATTTATTTATATTATCTTATTTTGCTTTATTATCTTGATATTCTTTGTTGAAAAGCATATCTAGTATAGTGGAAAGAGATAGATTAAGTGCTAGTGAAAGGAACCTATAGCTCTTTATGTGGGGTTGCCTAGCAAACCAGAACAGGAATAAGAAGAAAAAAGTAAAGAGCGCCTAAAAGGCTAAGAAAAGCATATCTAGGTAGGCTTAGAAGGAGCAATGTATAACTGGGAGCTAGCTGCTGATTGATGGCTGCACATAAATGCCTCTTGTCATTGGCTCGCCCATTGTGCTGAGCTAGCTCCCATTACGGCATTGCTGCTCCTTCAACAAAGGATACTAAGAAAACAAAAATTGTATGCTCTAAAAATTTGGGGTTTCATGTCCCTTTAATTGATTAAGATAATCATCAAATGACACATTTTATATAAATATTTTATTTGTTGTTTTGACATTTTCATATGCAAAAAATTATCCCCATCACAAGCTATTAAAAGTGTCTGAATTGTCAAATCAAACAGGGATACAGCCTTTAGCTACAGGCTCATGTATGCACAGTCAGAGCGGGAGATGTCACATGTGATGCTACCAACACTAACCATACGCGTGCAAGGACAAAAGTGCATACATCACATTTATGGGCATATTCCTGTTTGATTGACAGAGTAGTTAATCTCAGTGGGGGCTTGGAAGATTTGAAAACAATGCAGAAAAGATGTCAAATATTGAATTAAATTATATCAATATCATTTTAATTTATGTCTATATCACAGTATTCCTATGTGTTTTTCAATGTGCTTACAAGGGTATTTAAAAATAGTTAAATGTAACATTGGTTTCCAGTTACATTCAACAAAGGATAGAAAGAGAACAAACTACATTTTATAACAGAAGTAACTTGAAAAAAGTGACATGCTCTATCTAAAACATAACAGTTTGTGATACATATATAACATATATATGTTTCATTTAAAAAAATCAAGTACTGTGCCCCTTTAAAGGTACAGAAAATTACAATATTTGCCTGCAGTCTTGCAATACATTGACATAATAGGGGAGTCTGAACTTTTTTTGGAATACATTAACACCTTGTTTGCATAATTAAAGTGACACTAATATGAAAATTAAACGTTCATGATTCAGATAGAGCATGCAGTTTGAGTCTTTTTGAGTCTTTTTATGTGCACACGTTTGTGCAACACCAGCTAATACTGAGCATGTGCGAGAGCTGACAGTGTATACGTATATGAGTCTGTGATTTGCTGATAGGGGGCCAGCAAATTCAAGTATATTTTGAAATGTGTTAGAAAAAAATCCACTACTCATTTAAAATTTAAAGTAAATGTTAATGATTTTTTTTTATGATGCACTTGTTGATGAAGCGGTTGTACTGTATTTAAAGGGACAGTGTACACCAATTTTCATATAACTGTATGCAATAGACACTACTATAAAGAAGACTATGCACAGACACTGATCTAAAAATCCAGTGGGAAATCAGTAAGAAAAGACACTCCCCCTTCCCTGAATATTAAAAGACCCTTTAGACAAACAGGAGCAGGAAGAATCTTTAGACCTGGGTCTATGTCTGACACTTTGGGGCTTGGTTAGGAGTCTGAAAATCAGCACAATGTTATAAAAAAAAAAAGCAAAACTATAAATTGTTACAAATAGACTTCCAGATGGGCTATATAAATGGATAATCTACAAAACATTTATGCAAAGAACAATCTAATAGTGTACAATGTCCCTTTAATGGTCCATTTTATATTACAATCTCAACGTGCTTACTGACCCTTTAAGCCCATATCTCATCGTGACAGCAAAAGTTTCAAGTTATTCGCATATGGTGTACATTTCTGAAGCTTTTCTTTGTGTGTAAGGCAGCTGGATGTGTGCCATGATTCTGTTTGATAATATAGTCCTTTCTAGCCAACCCCAAATAACCTTCCTTTTCCTACAACATTTCCCAGCTTCTTGCTATAGAATTATAACCCTTTATAACCCCTATATGCACAAAATTACAGTTTTCTAATCTACTCTCTTCAAAGAACGAATCGCTAATTTGAACAGCAATGAACAAAAAATAGCAGAAAAATAAAACTATATGTTTTATTGATTTTATATAATATAGTTATTTGTTATATTTTATTTTCTATTTTGCAAAGCCTTTTATATCGACACAGTGTTCTCCCCAGGGGCTTTTTAGTGGGTACACCACACAACTGATTTTACTTATCACACAGATAAAATGTAAATGTTTTCAATGTATGTTACACAAATGATCAATTTAATCAATTAATGTTAAATTATGCAATTAATTTACACATTGGATAGCTTAAAGGGACACTGAACCCCCAAAAAATGTCTTTCATGATTCAGATAGAACAATTTTAAGCAACTTTCTAATTTACTCCTATTATGAATTTTTCTTCATTCTCTTGCTATCTTTATTTGAAAAGCAAGAATGTAACTTTAGAAGCCAGCCCATTTTTGGTTCACAACCTTGGTTGAGCTTGCTGATTGGTGGCTAAATGCACCCGCCAATAAACAAGTGCTGTCCAGGGTACTGAACCTAAAATTGGCTGGCTCCTTAGCTTAGATGCCTTCTTTTTCAAATAAAGATAGCAAGAAAACTTAGATAATAGGAGTAAATTAAAAAGTTGCTTAAAAATGCATGCTCTATCTAAACCATGAAAGAAAAAAATTGGGTTTAGTATCCCTTTAAGTAACATTCATAAATGACCGAAAATGCTAATAATATTGCTATGTATTACATTGGCCTCACCTGTCTACTTCATAATGTGGACAACACTGAGACCTGTGTTAAATGGATATTCTAATGCAAAAAGCTAAAACAAATGTCACATTATGTCATTTTTTAATTATTGATCTAAGTTTACTTTGGGCCAGATAACAAATGGCGCACTTTTTCGTGAAAGCGATATCGGGTTTATTGTGGCTGTTTGCGCGTATCTGAAGGAGCACACGTATTACTATTTGAAAGTAAGATGCAAACGCGTGAGCGTAATCGCGATGATCGAATGATTACTTCAACTTCAGAGCTCTGGTTAACTGTTACGTATCTAATAAAAATTATTATAAAAAAACGCACACATATATATATATATATATATATATATATATATATATATATATATATATATATATATATATATGTTTATATGTGTGCACATATGTATTTATATGTGTATAAATGTATTTGCAGGCATATATACACATATAAACACACAAACACATGTTTACATATAACATTTAATAAAGTGTTATACTGTCTATTTCCAGAATATTTTCTAAGTATTTTTAAATAGATATTCCTATAAATATCTGTTGATTGGAGTAGCTGTGATAGTCCAGAGATTTAGATATCAAAATAACAAGAGTATTGCATTGAGCAATGATACTTTCCAGGGCCGTCTTTAACACAGGGCAAAAGGGGCAGCTGCCCAAGGCCCAGTCTTTGTTGAGGGACCCAAGAGTCCTAAAAATGTTTTTTTATTTTTTTTGGTTCATGCCAGACTGCTCATGTCATGTGATATGGGGGGAACACACAGTCAGTCCTAATACTGTCACAGCCAAAAGTTTTCTGCTTATATTCATTTGGGAGAAACTCTGCCAGACCGTGCAGGTGTCATGTGACATGCCAAGCTAGTGCCATGTGCTGTTTTAGATGTGCACTGTGCAGTACTGAATGCTAATCCCTAACTCGGCATCCAGCCAATCCCACTGCATCAGAAAAGATTCTGCTGGAGTTACCACTGTTACCAGGTAACTGCTCCGGTTGTGGGGATTGTTTCTGGGTAGGGCTGACTGTAGGCGCATGCAGCAGAAAGCTGGAGCAGCAGGCACGTGCGGATTTGGGCATCTGTGCAGCTGCACACACTGCTCTCTTCAGTCTTGAGGCTGTGTGACTCATCTCACACTGTATCCATGCAGCCTTGGGCAGACAGCATCCAGTCTGCTGGTCCCCTTATCCCTGCTCTTTTTGTTGTGGCCCTAAGATCAACTAACTGAAGTTTGTTAGGGGAACAGTGCTTTGTAGAAAGGTGTCAGTGGGAAGAATAAGTGAGTGCACACTCGCCCCCCCCCCGCATGCAGCATTGTCTAGTGCAGCGTGAGAGGGAACTTGGTCCTAGCAAAGAAGTGACATGTGCTGCTGTATAGTGTCATGCTGATACTTCACACATTAAGGTAAGGTTTATTTTTATAGTTTTTTTTTCTCTGTGTTTCAGATTTTACAGCTTCCCATAGTAGTCCTGCTGTTCCAGTTAGTAAACTTATATTTGTCTGCACCTCCGTGCTTCCTCCTCAGTCATTACCTTGCTTTGCTCCTGTTGGCTGCCCTAAATCTCTTTAACCAGCTAACCTCACACCAGAATCACATTCAAAAGCATATTAAATCAATCCACAGTGGAGGAATTTATAAATGTATTTACTTAATAGTACTGCTTAGGTCCAGTTTTACATATTACAATTTATTTCATTTTTTTTTTAAATGATTAGCCCAGCAGTGGATGATCCACTGCTGGGCTAATCATTTAAAAAATAAAATAAAATAAATTGATTTAGTTGTTTTTTGGGATGTTGGGGTAGAGAGCGAAATTGCATGGGGGGGGGGGGGGCAAGAAAATGTTTGCCCAGGGTCCAGTCAATATTAAAGACAGCCCTGGTTCCTTCCTTTCTCAAGTCAGAAGCAATACTGACCAATTCAATGGAATTTACAGATTATATCTTAAAACACAGAATAGCTAAAAAGACAGCAAGTGTTACAGAGGTCTGAGTGCAGGGAGAGGAGGAGGTGTAAAAATCATGAGGGGGGCTTAGGTGACAGAGGCAGACAGTGTCCAGTGTAGGAGAACAGACAGGGGAAATATATAGCATATACTGACGTAAAGTTTTATATATCAACATGGAATCAATATCTATAAAGATGTGAAATTATATATACAGGGGGATTACAAAAGTTAAAAAAAAAATAATAGAACCAAGTGCTGCTATAAAACTCTCTGCAAACTGTGTCAACACGTTTGTGAAAGCAGCACAGCAAATCATAATCATAAATCCTATAACATTAAAGGGGCATATTCATGTATATCTGCAAATGTGGTATACATGATACATTGCACTTCATGTGAAGTGGGATGCTATATTGGAGAAACAAGCCAAAAATTGCACCTTCGGATGAACTTACACAGACATTCAATCAAAAATCACTGTGAAACAACATACTGTACCCCTGTTGATCACCATTTCACTTAACCTGACCACTCTATCCAAAACCTCAAAATCAAAATTCTCAAAGGCAATTTCAAAAACACCATGGAAAGAAAAACCTTTGAAATTAAAATGATACTTCACTTGAACTTGTTAAATTCGGGACTAAATGCGGACTCTGGGTTCTTAACACATTATCAAAATTTTTTGTAATGTACTTTCATTTAGTCAATTACATTATATATTTCACACTCTTTATACATAGGTACACAGGTAAGCCTATGTCCACATTTTTGCCATTTTTTTAAAACTTTTGTATTCCCCCTCTATATATAATTTCACATCTTTATAGATATTGATTCCATGTTGATATATACAGTAACTTTATGTCAGTATATGCTCTATGTAAAACCATATATTTCCCCTGTCTGTTCTCCTACACTGGACACTGTCTGCCTCTGTCACCTAAACCCCCTCATGATTTTTACGACACCCCCTTCTCTACCTGCACTCAGACATCTGTGACACTTTCTGTTCTTTTTAGCCATCCTGTGTTTTAAGATATAATATGGAAATTCCATTGAATTGGTCTTCCATTGAGTCTTTACCTGAGTCTTTATCTGAGCCCCAGCACAAGTCCACGCCTGACACCTCATTTTGATTGAGGTACCTTCCTGTGAGTATACACCCTAAGGGGTCCTGTGTGGTGTCTTCACAAGTGCATTTTTATGTGAATACTTGGCGTCCTCTATCATCTTCCACATTTGTTTCCATCCTGCACTTATATTCTGGTGACAGTATTTGGACTTCTCAACGCTATATTAGCCCATATGATGTGGCTTGTGTTACGTGACATTACTGTGTTATTACTGTAATATCAGTTTTGAATTGGAAACATCTGAGCCCTTCTGCTTTTTATGTGCTATCCTTTATCAATTTATTGACCAGTGTATGTTATATCGTGTGTCTTATTAAGAGCTGTTTTTTTATTTATGCATTAATATATTGTAGACGTATGTCATGTATGCTATTTATTAGTCTTCTACAAATCTTGTTCAGCGCTGCTCACGGTTCCCACTTTCTTTTGTACATATATATATATATATATATATATATATATATATATATATATATGTGTGTGTGTATTTATGAATACTTAGAATATATTCTGCTATGCGAAGAACATTGGAATTTGAAATATTAATTTTTCATTTTGGGTTAGCGCACTTGAGAAAATACGATCGTGTTTGCGTGCGAGTTTGGTTTTTCACACTTTTCTTGCTCCATTAATTTCTATTGGGTAAAATGTTAACATGTTCACAATATTCTAACTTTGCTTGTGAGAAAACATTTTACTTTCAATTTATAATACGTACGCTACCTGACGCTCGCAAAAAGCTTACTTCTAACTCATGAGAGGGAGCAATAAATAGCGCTCCACTCATAATCTAGCCCTATATGTTTACCGGGAAAACAGTTAAACACATATGCATGTGAACATTGCAACTCCTCAGCAGAACATGCCTAGTAAGCCAATCAGGAGTGGCGGTTGTATTTAACCACCAAGCACTGTCTGTTTTTTTCTGTTCAGCAGCTGCAATGGTTCTGGCACCCCAGTGGGAGTTTAGCCTGATTATAAATGGTCTCGCACTAACTCCGCTAGAAGTAAGCTTTTTGCACATGTCTGGTAGCGCCCGTATTACAAGTTTAAAGTAAAACGTTTTTTGCTCGCAGTCTACCCCAATGCTTGCAAAAAGCCACATTAACGTATTCCCCATATACATATATCTGATGGTATTATGGTGTGTATATATATATATATATATATATATATAGGTCTGGTCTTGTAGAGGGAGCGAGCTACATTCAGTTTAATGGTGTTATCCAGCGCGCTGTGACTAGACAGCGTGTCCGCGATGCGCTTAGGAAAAAACAGACCCGTTCAGTAGAGCCAGGAGTGGTGTTCTGCAAAATTGAACTTCATAATAAAAATATCTCTGCAATAATTTGTTGTATAAAGTTGGCGCTAAGCTAATGTAATATAATTCTGCACTATGTGCAGAATTATATAACATTATTTTGTAGGTTTACTGCCCCTTTAAGCACAGCTAATTTGCATATCTGCAAAACCTAAGACTGCAGTTTCTGACTTATCTTTGAGCTTTTCCTGCTTATATCCAGACTGTAGCAATAACACACATTTTCTTTTTCCCCTCTTCTAGAGATGTGCTTCCATTCACCTTGAAGTTGCCCCATGCTATTGCAGCAGCAAAAACAGAGTCTGAACTTGAAGCAATTGCACAACTCGGAATCGGTGAGCAGAACTAATGCGTCTTGAACATATGATTTATTTGTTCTTTTACATTTTGTTCTAAGACACTTATTAACTCTTAAATACCTGGCCCTGGGTCACAGGCTTGACCCAGTAACAGAGGGAAATAATCATGTTTATGTTAAATATATCTATGCTTTTTATATAGCTTTAAATCATTTCTGCTAAAGGAACATAAACAAGCAGAAAGAAAATGGTGTAATATGTTAGATCATTTTATTATTGCACTGTTGCTCGCATATAAGTATGTGCTTAACCCCTGCAATGTCAGCACTAGAGCAGCAATGCACTGCTGGGAGCAAGCTGAACACATCTGGTGAGCCAATGAGAAAAGACACGAATATAGCCACCAATCAGCAGCTAGTCCCCAGTAGTGCACTGTTGCTCCTGAGTCTACCTAAGTATGCTTTTCAACAAAGCATACCAAGAGTAACTTTAATAATAGAAGTAAATTGTGAGCTCAAATTGCATGCTCTGTCTGTACTACACTTCCTGAATTGGGTAACAATGACTTGTTTTAGACCAGACACTAGCTAAACAAGATGACATAAATAAAGACAATTTATTAAATGATACAATTCCCTGCCAATTTCTAGGGAAAACATGGGATATATTTCAGTTTTTGTAATAGAGTTCCCCTTCTAAAAATCCAGAATAAAAAAAAAATTCACCAGAAAAGCAAGCAACATTTATTTTTCTGTCAGCCATCTTGGCAGCTTTAAGATAAACAGTTTTTGGACTCACTGTTTCATTCAAGCAAAAAACTGTGATGGGCCTCAGTCAAGTAGGACAGACATATGTTAAATTTCTAGGCAGTATTTCCTGTTACTCTTTATTTTAGTCTTAAAAGACACGGCACATGGCATATTTCATCTGCTGAGCATTGAAAACGTAAGGTTTCGTAATCCTCGTGCATACACAGCTGTGTGTTTACAGTCTCCGAGAGGACAAAAAAAAAATCAGCAGCTGATTATCTTGGCAAAGATTGCTATGAGTGGGTGAAAAAAAAGAGGATTCTTCTGTTTGTACTATCGTCTTTGGGAATATTTGTGAAAACTTCTTTATCTAGAATACTAAAAGCCCTCCCTCCAAATCAAAACAAATAAATGTTGTTGTATGCGTGTCAGAATTATTGATTATGATTACTCCAGCTATTGTTATGTATAATATTCTCTTTTGTGGCCAATTAACAACGGAATATCACTGCAGAAACCTTAAACTAGCTTAGTCTGGTAAGTTCCTTTGTTTGACAAAATAGAATAAAAAAAAATATTTGCATGGCAATCAGTATTTATAGTGAGCATTTTAAAGGGACAGTAAATTATAGCATTTCTCGTGCATATGAAGGAGCACTATTTAAACATTTAAAAAAAATATTTATTTTGGGTAAAACAGTTAAAAGTTGTTGTTTTGGTTTTGAAACTAACAGGTAGTGCGTATTTGTGGGCTAGATGTTTACTGGCTGATAAGGACAACTCCCAGAGCTCTGTTGGTGTATAGGCACATTCCTTACAAACATAAAAACATATGGGGGGGGGGGTTTCTTTTCAAAAAATGGTAATGGGACATTGTAGTGCTCAATTTTGTTAGAACATGTAATTTTAAAAATACTGACAGTCGAACCCCCTAAAGCGGAAATAAAGGCATAATTTATTTTGAATTGGATAGAGCATACCGTTTTTAAACAACTTTACAATTTACTTCTTTTATTAAAGGGACAGTATACTTGTTATACTAGCTGCAGAGTACAAAATGTATGAGAAATTGCAGGTTTATTTGTGTATATGAAGTAGCTGGTTTTGTGCTTTTAAACCACAGCCTATTACAATGGGTTGAGTTTCAGGTAATATCAGATCTCATTATATTATCACTTTGTGTACACACACTTGCTTCCTTATCTTAAGCTCAATACTTAGAGAGATCAATGGAAAATTATCATTGTATTACTTAACTATCCTGCACCCCACTGAGAGTGTAATTTCTTCTGCTGGTTGTGTTTACTCAGACATATCAATTGCTTAGACTCTAGTATACAAACTTTCGGTATAGGTGGGAATACCACAGGCTAAAGCAGCTATTTCAAATGCCAAAATAGGAGTAAAGGAGCTACTTGTAAACAATTTAATACACTCCAGCAGGTAAAATGGATCATTGGGAACAATTTAAAAAGGATATCATTTTTGGGTAAACTGTCCCTTTAATTTTGCGTAGTTCTTTTGGAATCCTTTGTTAAAGAGTAATCCTAGGTGAGCTAACGCTCGTGCATGTGTCTTTAGCCATTTGGCAGCAGTGTTTGCAGCAATGTTTATAGCAATGTTATACATAGTTGCTGACACTGCTGCCATAGAATTCTAAAGACACGGGCACACTCCTAAGCTCAGCCTATCTAGGTCTAATCTTCAACTTCAACAAAGGATACAAAGCAAATTTTATAACAGAAGTAAATTGGAATGTTGGTTAAAATTGCACAATCTATCTGAATTATTAACTTTTAATTTTGAGTTTACTTTTCCTTTGCATGGGTTAAACACATAGTTAAAGTTTTGCTTGGGAGCCAGAGAGAATTGCTGGTCCTGAGCTGGACACAGTCAGTGAGCCATCAGTAGTGGCAGTCGCACAACCCCACCAATCACTATCTTCGTTCTGCTCAGGGCTTGCAAATTCTGAGTAGGACTTTACCTGTGTGTAATGCACATCTAACTTGTGCACTACAATTTATTTTCAAGGCAAGAAATAAAATAATTCATGTTTGAGTTCTGTAACAATAAATTACTTTGTCAGTCATCTTATTGTGTGTTAGAGACATAGAAAAACAAAAAAAGAATAACGTTTCATACAATGACAAAGGTCTCAGTTATGCTGTGTATGTTGTAGTAATCCTGTATATTATAACTAAAGCCATAGTTTTCATCTCTGTAGGAGAACCTGGAAATCTATATATTTTTATGGAGCCTCAGAAAGCCCTGACGATACATAATAGGGCAATAATAAAATGTGCTAATGGGTTAGAGGATTTTTATTGCACAAACAATTGCTGTTGGGTGTTAAAACACAGAAAAAGGGGTTTAATCACAGTTAAAATCAGCTGATGAACTGCCTTGTGTTGCTGCTACTGAGCAGGACAACGCTTTTCAGCCAATCAGGAGCATATATGTATGTATCCAGCAATCATTTGCAGTGTTCTATTCAATAGCATCAATGCATACAAGTTCCTGAGTGGACTTTAATTATGTGTTTAACTGCTTGACTCATTAAATGTAATGTTTTAATTTCACTATCTCTATAATAACAATCCTTTTGAGTATCTGCTATTATGTTTTTTTATGAAAGGAATGTTCTTGCTATCCCCTGAGCATTCAATGTATACATTTCTAAGTTAATGTTGTCAGGATTTTTTTAAACAACTTTAATTGCAAAAACATTTTTTTTTTTACAGATGTGGCATGTTGTAAAATAACTGGTTTGTTAAATGTGTAAAGTATTTTAGTTCTTTCCTAAAATATTTTGCTATGGGCACTGTTTGCAGTTTGAAAGTAATATATTAACACACTGTTTTAATACTTTTCAGACTTCTGGAGTTCTACAGTTAACAGAAAACCAAAATATCCTCCACCTTCCCCCAAGCCTCTCCCCCCAGACAACGTCAACAAAGAGTCACGTCAGCTACCTCTTATAAATGGAGTGCATTCTCTCCGCACCAGAACGCCTTCAGAACTGGAATGCAGCCAGACCAACGGAGCTCTCTGTTTTATTAATCCCCTATTCTTAAAAGTACACAGCCAAGATGCAGGGGGAAGTTTAAAGAGAGAGAACACAAGATCCCAGGAAACAAATGGCACAGAGTGGGCAAAATCACCACCTCCCAGACCTCCTCCCCCTTCCATTAATAGTCATCGCTCAAGCCTTCAGCTGTCTAGTGTTGTGAAGCAAGAACCAAGCATGCCAGAAACTATCATCCATAACAAGCAAGGCAACATAGAGTTGCCTACTAAATGCACTACCCCCATCCCTCCTCCTCGCCTGAAGAAGCAGGCTACCCTTAACAGGTGGCAGCAAAATGAGAGGATGTCCTCGTTTAATGGAAACTCCTGCAGATCTTCCATGGAATCACAGTTTAGTGAATCCCCTCCACAGCAACAGATATTGGAGAATAGGACATTGAACAAGAACTCAAAGCCACCACTAATGACCTTGCGAAATCAGCGTTTGAGTGACATGAGTATTTCTACTTCGTCCTCAGACTCCTTTGAGTGTGACCGAATAGTCCCCACATTCTATGAGGTGGACAGCTTGGAGGACTGCGAAGAAGAAAGCGATCAAGAGAGTATGTCACCCCCTATAAAGTCTCGCAAGAAAAGGGCCACATCTCTTGGCTTTTCCAAAATGATGAAGACTCACCTGCGCAAGATGAGCGGTGTCTTCAGCTCCCTAATGACACCCGAAAAAAAGATGATAAAGAAGATAGCAGCCTTGTCTAAGGACAAACGTACTTATTTTGGGTGCCTCGTTCAGGATTACATCAGTTTTTTGCAGGAGAACAGGGAATGCCACGTTTCTAGCACAGATATGCTGCATACTATACGACAATTCATGACCCAAGTGAAGAATTACTTGGCACAGAGTTCTGAACTTGATCCCCCCATTGAATCTCTGATCCCCGAAGATAAAATTGGTAAGGAAATATTATTATTTTGGTGACACATTTGTTAGTTTTTTTTTGTTTGTTTGTTTGTAACAGTGGTAGATCTATCTTAATATGTTTACAAAGCTTTATAAATATATAAAACAAAATAATGTGCCAACATATTCTTATGATATAGCGTAATGCTAAACCTTGCTTAAAGAGAAATCTGTTGTTGCAAAGAACTCTTGAATTGGAGTAACTGTTCTTAGTTAATGCAGATTTACATCGGTTTGTTTGTTTTTTGTTTTGTTTTTTTGTATGAAAGGCAGAGCCACAAGTAAAACTAGAGGACAAATATAAAGTGCAAGTCGGGGTATGAGAGAAAGAAAGAGCTAGGACACAAACCAATAATAGGAAAAAAGCAGATGCCGCTTACTGATGTTAGAGCAGAAGAATTATCTCTTCCGTCCACTGCATCTCTTGAAAAGTTCAGATAATTGTTATAGCTGTTAAGAAAATTAAAAAAAAAATTGTTCCAGTTAATAATTGTTCAGTCAACCGAACGTCCGTGGCTTTTATTACAACAAATAATAACTATAAGGTTATGTTAAACTGGGCTCAGCATTTGTTTAGTCTGGGTTGTAATTCATCATTTATTATAATGGATATAAACCTGTGCCTGTAGAAGAAGATATGATTGCTATGATGCTAAGTTGTTTCACCCACAGAAAATAAAAAGCTGTATTTGATAAACCTATATGCAGTATTACTGTTTATTGTCTGTAGTAATAAAATAAAGCAGTTAAAGGGACAGTGTATCTTTAACTTAGGTTTAGGTATTAAATGTTTATAAATGAAACAATAAAGATTCATTAATTTATTAGATACAGTTAAATACCCAGCATTTACTTCTTAAAGGGACAGTAAACACCAGAATTTTTGTTGTTTAAAAAGGTAGCTAATCCCTTTATTACCCATTCTCCAATTTTGCATAACCAACACAGTTATAATAATATACTTTTTACCTCTGTGATTACCTTGTATCTATGGCTCTGCAAACTGCCGGCTGCCCCCTTATTTCAGTTCTTTTGACAGACTTGCATTTTTAGCCAATCAGTGCTTGCTCCTAGGAGCTTCACGTGCCTGAGCTCAATGTTATCTATATGAAACACATGAACTAACGCCCTCTAGTGGTGAAAAACTGTCAAAATGCTTTCAGATTAGAGGTGTCCTTCAAGGTCTAAGAAATTAGCATATATACAGTACCTCCTAGATTTAGCTTTCATCTAAGAATACCAAGAGAACAAAGCAAAATTGGAAAGTTGTTTAGAATTACATGCCCTATTTAAATCATGAAAGTTTTTTTTTTACTTGACTGTCCCTTTAAGCAAAATAAGTAAAAAAATAAATAAAATCAGTTTACTATTATCAAATGTACTTTTATCTTTGTTTAAAAAAAAAAAGCAGCTCCTTTCTACTGAGGTAGGCTCAGGAACATGCATATTATTTGAATAAACATTGTTTCAAACATTGTTGCAAACAAATCTGCTGTATAGTACTCGCTCCTTGGCCTACATACCAAGTTTCAACAAAGGATGCTAAGAAGGATCATTTGACAAGAAGCATCTTGCCAGCAGAGAAGAAAGTGATTTGTGTTGTCTATAGCATAGCTGGTGATTTGCTTGTGATGTATAGCCCTGAGAGAAAGCTTTACATCATTATGTTTATCTGCTGTTTTTAATATCATTTATTACATTTTATTCTGTTTACTTTTAACACTTTTGTGTTTTGTTTAACCTTATTTAACCCACTTTTTGGGGGCTTTCTTTAAAATGGCATTCCAATTACTGGTGGCCCTCGTTTTACAACGGTTCAATTTACACCGTTTCAGAATAACAACCTTTTTTTTCCAGTCATGTGACTGCTATTGAAAAGCATTGAGAAGCAGTGCATTTATTAAGTAGGTGGAGCTGTGCGCTTGTGTTGCAGCAAAGCAAAGCAAGCTGAAATTAATCAGTTTAACCAGACCTGAGCTATCGAGCAGATTTCAAAGGAACAAGATCTTCCTGTCTATAAATCAGTCCAGATTGGAATGCATAGAAAGAACTGTTTGCAGAAAAATGCAAGTGAAGTCTGTGTTGTGTGATTATTTTATTAGGTTTATAATGCTGTTTAGCAAATGTTTTTGTTCATTTAACTTAGTTTAATAATATATTCTGTGTTGTGTGGTTATTTTATTAGGATTATAATGCTGTTTAGCATTTAAAGTCTTCATTTCAAAGCTTTAAAAATAATGTATTAGGTGTTACTTATGACAATTTTGAGAGGAGCCTGGAACCTATCTCCTTCACTTCCCATTGACTTACATTATAAACTGGGTTTCAATTTACAATGGTTTCGATTTACAACCATTCCTTCTGGAACCTAACCCCGGCGTAAACTGAGGGCTACCTGTATTAAACTTATGTATGTCATAGAACCAGAACAGGTTTACTTACACTTGGAGTATGGAAACGTGAAAAACAATTTGCAATTTCATAGAATGTTTCATTATTTGTTTAAACATCCAAACACATTTTAGTTATAAAATGTTCATTTTTATTATTCTATTTTAGTTGTGTAGAAGTTTCATAGCTCAGAAGTATAATTTGTGCTATATGGTTAAAGGGAAAAAACCCAAACATTTTCTTTCATGATTCAGATAGAACATACAGTTTTAAACAACTTCCTAATTTACTTCTATTATCACATTTTCTTTGTTTTCTTGTTATTCTTTGTTAAAAAACGGGAAAGTAAGCTCAGGAGAGTGCACGTGCCTGCAGCACTATATGGTAGCAGTTTTGCAACAGTTTTATATGTTAGCAAGAGCACTACATGGCAGCACTATTTCCTGTCATGTAGTTCTCCAGATATGGACACGCTACATATCTAAATATCTCTTCAACAAAGAATGACATGAGAATGAAGCACATTTTTATAATAAAAAAAATTGGGTTTCATATCCATTTAACTATTTACTAACCCAGGAAACTATTGTGTGTAACATGTGAGCTGGGTGTGTGAGGAACTACTTTTAACAATGAAATAAGAAGTACAAAAGTTTTCAAAAACAGGCTAAAAAGTGGTCAAGGCTATTAATATAATAAATCTGAAAACCTGTGTAAAAAGTGTCTTATGATGGATAGAAATACTATTGATGAGGGTTTCTGTTGTAAAGTATATTATGGGTTTAAAAAACCCCCAAAGAAAAACAAACCATGCAAATAATAAGTTTTGTTATGAATAGGAAAGGCCCAGTGTTTGAAAACCTGTTTGTGAGTTTAAAAAGTGCCCATGGCAGAGGCCCTTGCCACCCTTAGAAATTTCTCCTGGTTTCCCACCTCCCTTTTTCTTTCCTTTATTATTTGCCGAGGAATAAGCTGCCAAGCTGGTCACCCCCTTGAATTCTAACTCTGATTTTTATGTGCAAAGTAGAAGCCAGAACAAAGCTTTTCACTGTTTGGCACAAGTTTACTTTAATTAAAATAGCTTTCTGCTAGTTCTTAGTCACCCAGGCAATATGATATAACTCCTTCGGTGCTGTGATGCGCCTTGGATTTATATACATCCCTGTTTAAGCACTTTGGCCCTCTCGAATATCCAAAGTGTTAATTAAGTCAAACCTTTTTTTTTATATAAGATCAGTAAATAAAAAAAAACATAAATATATATATATATATATATATATATATATATATTTCATTTTTATTTTTTTTTTATGTTTTTTATTTACTGATCCTATATAATTGACTTAAAGGGACATAATACTCATATGCTAAATCACTTGAAACTGATGCAGTATAACTGTAAAAAGCTGACAGGAAAATATCACCTGAGCATCTCTATGTAAAAAAGGAAGATATTTTACCTCACATTTCCTCAGCTCAGCAGAGTAAGTTCTGTGTAAAAAGTTATACTCAGCTGCTCCCAGCTGCAGGTAAAAAAATTAAAAAAAATGAAGAAATGAACAGCAGCCAATCAGCATCAGCAGTGCTGAGGTCATGAACTCTTACTGTGATCTCATGAGATTTGACTTAACTCTCATGAGATTTTATAGTAAGCTTCCTTTACCTGATTGGTGAAATAATATGAGAGTGCACGATGCTAGTCCCTTCAGATGTCCCAGGACAAACATACTAAAATGCTGCTTAGAAATCCTTTACAATGGGAGGTGGCTACTGAGGAACTTTTGAGGTAAAATATCTTTCTTTTTTACATAGAGATGTTCAAGTGATATTTTCTAATCAGCTTTTTACAGCTATGCTGCATCACTTTCAAGTGTTTAAACATTTGGGTATTATGGCCCTTTAATTAACACTTTGGATATTCGAGAGGGCCAAAGTGCTTAAACAGGGATGGACAAATAAAGTTTTACAAACTGTCAACCCTTCTTATCGAGACATTATGTTCTGCTACTTCCAGCAGCAGGAAATATGCTTTAGTGAGATTATTCTTGAGTGACTGCCGATGACAAGTATCTACCAGTAGTGTCATATAAATATAAAGTCTCAGTGCCAAAAGGCCTGTGACCTTTTTGTTTTGGAACACCATTTTAACAGCCCCATTTGACCACATAATTGTACTATCTGTAAACGTGTAAATAAAGTTTATTCAGGACAACTAAACATACTACTTTTACTTTCAGGCTATTTTTACTACACAGAGCACTATAACATGTAAAATGTAAAAAAAAATATACATATATATGATGCATAAAAAGATTATTAGTTAAATTTGTTAATATATTTTATGAAAGTTTGAATAATGGTAAATTAAACACTCCAATACAATCCTATTCTTAATCTATATTATTTTGATACTTACCTTCTTTCAACATTTTTATTTACAGATTTGTTAAAGCAAGGGTTGCCTTATTGCCACTTTAAGTGGGGCATCTATGAAAAATACATCAGGTTTCTAATGGAACAGTAATCATACATTGCTTTAAACAGCCCCGACATATGTATTTTTCATAAGTGTGATCCCTTAAAGCAATATGACAACCCTAGCTTAAAGGGACAGTCTACACCAGAATTTTTATTGTTTTAAAAGATAGATAATCCCTTTATTACCCATTTCCCAGTTTTGCATAACCAACACAGTTATAATAATATACTTTTAACCTCTGTGATTATCTTGTATCTAAGCCTCTGCAAACTGCCCCTTTTTTCAGTTCTTTTGACAGACTTGCAGTCTAGCCAATCAGTGCCTGCTCCCAGATAACTTCACGTGCACAAGCACAGTGTTATCTATATGAAATACGTGAACTAACACCCTCTAGTGGTGAAAAACTGTCAAAATGCAATCTGAAAGAGGTGGGCTTCAAGGTCTAAGAAATTAGCATATGAACCTCCTAGGTTAAGCTTTCAACTAAGAATACCAAGAAAACAAAGCAAAATTGGTGATAAAAGTAAATTGGAAAATTGTTTAAAATTACATGCTCTATCTGAATCATGAAAGTTTATTTTGGCCTAGACTGTCCCTTTAAGTAATACTGTTAAAGTGATTGTAAATGTTAACAAATTAAAGCCCAGTATAAAATAATACTCTTAAAAACAGGGGCACTTTAATTAATTAAAGTTTACAATGATGCTTAATTTATAAAATACTTACCTTTCCGTTATGGTAAACATAACGCTAATCTTCTGCCCGCACCTGCTGCTTCATTAGCAGATCGATATTCATTAGCAAGCCGTATTCGTCTGAGATCTGCTAAAGAAAGCGTTATGTTTATCATAACACAAAGGTAAGTATTTTTTAAAAATAAGCATCATTGTAAACTTTAATGAATTACAGTTACCCTGTTTTTTAGAGTATTATTTGATACTGGGCTTTAGTTGGTTAACGTTTACAATCACTTTTACATCTTTTCCTTTGAGTATTGATTGAAGCATGCCTACGCATAGAGTATCTTCAGAGAGGCTGGCTCTTGCCCCATAGCTGGTCTATTTGCTCAGCGTCCCAAGGCCCAGCTACTACAGGAATGCTAGGCTGGCACTGTTGACCTAAGCAGAGAGTTATGTGAATGTTATATATTAGAATTTCCACCCACATTAAACAAGCAGATGCTAGAATTTATATCATTCTAGTCTTTTTTTTTTTTTTTTACTGCTGGCAAAGGAAGTTCTTTAAATGGTTTTAATTGTTTGGAATGTGCATGAATGCCATGATTTGGGTTTTTGCTACTAGTAATAATTAAGAGAATGTTTTCTGCCATTCCTAATTAAATCAATCTCAATCTTCAGCCAAATATTCATGCACTCCATCTAATCCCTATACAAATAATAATTACCCTCAGCAACTCATAACATTAAACACATTTTTAATGAACTCTTTGCTATAAAACTTCAGTAGAATGAATGGATTGGTATTTGAACTGGAACAGAGTAGAGTATATGTAATTAGTGAATAAAACTGTTACTAGGCTTCAGGTAATAGCAATAAGCTGCTTAGTGCAGTCACATCTCAATGTCTCTGCATTAAAGCTACCAAGATAACTTGCAGGCAGTACATGTTGGTTCATCACTGCCACACAATATCTGATGGAAACGATCTCTAGAAAGAAATAACAGCATGTTTTATCACTGTCTTTTGGTTGCACACAAATGATAGTAAATAATCAGTTAGAAATCTCCCAATATCTTCCCTTTTAAACATGTGGTAGAAGTACAATATCGAGCTTTACATGCAGTTTCTCAGCAATGTTTGTAAAGATAAGATTTTTTTTTTGTGAAAGTGTCCTGGATTGAAGGGCTCTCTAATGAGACAAACGTCACCTTCTTAGGATAACCGGAATTTGTTTCACTAGATTTGTCAGTTCTTAAAGGGACCGTTAGGTCAAATTTACACTTTCATCATTCAGGTAGGGCACATAATTTTAAACAACTTTCCAATGACTTCTATTATCTAATTTGCTTTGTTCTCTTGGTTCAACAGCAGCAGTGCACTACTGGGAGTTGGCTGCTGATTGGTGGCTGCACAAATATGCCTTTTGTCATTGGCTCGCCTGATATTTTCAGCTAGCTCTCAGCAGTGCATTGCTTCCCTTTAAGACAGTATAACAAGATAATTAAGACAATTTGATTATAGAAGTAAATTTTATAGTTTAAAATTGTATGCTCTGAATCATGCACACCCCTGTTATTTGAAGGCATTCCTAGTCTTTTATACTTACTGAATTTAAACAACAGATTCAGAGCATTTTCTGTGAGGTACCCACACAAAGAAATAAATAGTTCCAGCAGATTAAAAGACCTTTATTTTCTCATAGACTAGGGTCTTAGACAAAAATACAACGTTTCAGGCCTGCTATAGGCCCTTAGTCATGTATGCAGGCCTGAAACGTTGTATTTTTGTCTAAGACCCTAGCCTATGAGAAAATAAAGGTCTTTTAATCTACTGGCGGCTGGAACTATTTATTTCTTTGTTTGGAGTGTCTGCAGGATAAGGCAGATCCTGGGTTCCGTGCCCCACGAGCCACGTATATCTGGTGCTGTTTTCTACATTTGCTTTGAGGTACCCACACAAAGCATGGTTTGTTTGTTTTTCCAGCTGACAAAGTGCTAGAAAATACCTTTAGGTTGTATAAATAACCAGAAAATGGGAAAATTCCACCAAATTTAATTCAAAAGAATTACTTTCACAAATAGGTGACAATATATGCACAGTCAGTGGTAATTTATTGCAAACTTACTTAGCATAACAAAAATAATGATAACAATAATAAGAAAACAGAAACAACCTACATAAACTTTCACAAAATTAAATCTCATATAATTCTCCCATTTATTCTGATACCTGCACGTTTTATTAGCTCAGGAAAACAAAAAACATTAACCCCTGCCATTGACAACAAAATGATACTAGCCGTTGCTGGCAGGTGATTTTTATGACTATGACAATCACGTAACAGCTATAAGGACTTGAAACCAGTTTTTTGAATAGTGGGAACCTCTTCTTTCAAATGAGGGGGTCTTAAAACATATTTCAAATAGGGTAATTGATAGGGTTCACGAAAAACCTAGGCCAATATTGTAAGATATTTGTTGTTGTAATGACAATCACATGGCAGCTGGAGGGACACAGGGACACTCATTTGAAAGAGGAGGATTGCTGCTTTCAAATAAAGGGTCTCGTGTTCCCCTTAAAGGGCCATTATACACTCATTTTTTTCTTTGCATAAATGTTTTGTAGATGATCTATTTATAAAGCCCATAAAGTTTTTTTTTGTTTTTTTTAAATGTATAATTTTGCTTATTTTTAAATAACATTGCTCTGATTTTCAGACTCCTAACCAAGCCCCAAAGTTTTATGTGAATACCGTCAGCTACCTTCTCCAGCTTGCTCCTGTTTGTGTAAAGGGTCTTTTCATATGCAAAAGAAGGGGGAGGGGGAGTGTCTTATTTCCATCTTGCAGTGGGCTTTCCAACTGCCTTTTCAACAGAGCTAAACTGAAAGCTTCGTAGTACGTTTTTAAACCATTTTATACTGGATTTTTATATCAGTATCTGTGCATCTTATTCTTTATAGTAGTGTCTATTATATGCAGTTATATGAAAATGAGTGTATACTGTCCCTTTAAGTATTGTGGGGTGGCAACAGACAGGATGTCAAATATTGCTCCATATACATATGGTTCTACCAGGTGATAATTGTTGCCATGGTAATCAGTTCACATGTCAGAAACGTAGATGTGCGACTCCTCATTTTACAGAGGTGGTTGTCAGCTTGCCGTGTTTTAGTGTTTAAATGAGGGTACTCGGATCCCTTTTAGAGACCAAGCTATTCTAAAAGTCACACACTGATACAGTAAATACTTTAGGCCACCTCCCCTTTTAGGTTAGAGTTATATTGTTATGGTAGAACATTGTTGCATACTCTACCTGTCTTAACAAGATACCAGATTCTATTTATAAACGTTCATTTCTAGAGCAAATATGATACTAAACTTTCTCATAAATCTATTTTTACCCAGCAAAAAGACTTTGGTGATTAAGTCAGTATGTAAACAAAGAATCACGCAAGATAGTTAAACCCCACCGTGCATCTCTATTCAACATCCATGAAACCTAGTGTGTTGTAACTTGTATCTCTCTGCAGGATCCACACACATTGCCTAATAATGCAGACAGAAACTCAATGACTAATGGCTGAAACTAGCTGTGGTTTGCCATCACAAGCAAGAAGAGACAAAAGCCGCAGAATGATAGAAGTTTTACTGCTGGGTTGGATTGTACCTGAGGAGAAATAAGTTGCAGCTGTGCCAACTTAGTATTTATGGCTGTGCCCAAAAGACATTGGCTTTGTTTGTGGTTGCTTGAAAACCTGCCATATTTAACCCTTTGGCTAACGGAAATGGTTTATAAAAAGATTTATCGGAAATTGAGCTCAGGCATCCTTAGACGTGATTTGTTTATTTTATATTTCTCTTCATAGTTTCTATACTGTATAGAGACTATTGCTGACTACTTATGGTCTTTACTGGTTGTTGTTAAAGGGACATAGAACTAAAAATCTTTTTGTTATGATTCTGACAGGGTTACAATTAAAAAAATATTTCCAATTGACTTGTATTATTACATTTACTTTGTTCTCTTGATATTGTTTGTTTAAGAGCATACCTAGGCATGCTTCGGAGCATGCATCCATCTGAGACGATACATAACAGCAGTTTTGCAAGAATGCTTTTTTTTTACAATCTTATACATGTTTGAGCACTAGATGACAGTAGTGTTTACACATTTTTAAAATCCTTCTTCCAGATGCTAGCATGCGCCTGACCCTACTCAGGTATGCTCTTCAACAAAGAATATCAAGACAACAAAGTACATTTAATAACAGATATACAGTGGATTGTTTTTATTTTTTTAAAGAGAATTTGTTTTGAGGTTCATGCCCTTTGCTGTGGCCAGTTAGGAACAGATGTAAATTAGTTTTTTCTCTTATCTAAACAATCACTGTGTAGAATTATGCAAGAACAGGAAAATTTGTTAGAGCATGTAATTTTAAGCCTATTGACCCTACACTACTATGTGCTTAACACCTGCAAATGGGTTAAAAACACAGCGGTAGTGCTGCTCAGAACCCGCGGAGCACTGATTGTCCCAAATGGAAACCACTGACGATCCAATCAGCAGCACTAGTTGCACATCTAGTTTGTGTGAGTAGCACTGCTGATACGATCAGCATCGGGTCCCAAGCTGCACTTATACTGTGTGTTTAACCCTTTTTGATGGGGTTAAGCACACAGTAGTGTAGGGTCAATAGTCTTACATTGTTTTAGTATGCCATACTCAGTTTTGCTGTGTTTAACTTGATCACGCAAATTCATGAATACAGCTGGAGTGCATTTTATTTTCTTGTATGTCCAATGGCAAATGAAAGTCATTCAATTACCCTTTTCTTTATGAGCTATTTCTATCAGCTACTGGTGTGCTTTATAATTTAACTTTAAAGGAATATATGCACATGTTCAAAAGATGTTTGCATGATAAAGGTTAAGGAACATGGAAGTAAGGCATCATTATATAATATAGAGCACAATATAATAAATAATACATAATAACTTCCAGTTTTTTGCAGAACTGTTGCACAATACCTTTATATTTTTGTTAGTTCCTTTAAACAATTTAAAAGTTACAGAAAATATATAAAGAAAATCTTAGACGAATATTTTAGAGCAATGCAGCTGCTGCATAAATGTAAAGTTCCCTGTCGGTATTGTGTAAGTTAACCATAAGCGCAGGATACAGCTGTCTAATGTGAACCAATGGGTTTGATAACGCCTTAGCACCAAGACAGTGCACTCTATATGAAGAAGCAGAGATTTACACAACAGCACCTTTAAGAGGTTAAAAAGAATGACTTTGAGGAGAGCTGCAAGCGCATTAGAAAAAAACAATAGCATTGTTGTGAGTGGTAACCTCACTATTGTTCCATTTAAATGGGTGGCATCCAATAGCAGATTATATTGCTTTATAAAATATGTCTCCCAGCAAAAGGTCACTACATTAGAATATGCTAAATACTTAGGAATATGGTGTCACATGTTTATCAGACTATAAACTGAGGACAAACATTATTTATAAGGGAATAAAAAAGCATGTCCGTTAGAGACATAAAAATGAAATACGAAATGTATAGCAATGCATTTAAGTTTTGATCAGACTAATTTCTGCAAAATTACTTATTTTAAAGGTCCACATTGGTTCATGCATTTTAAATACCTTCATTGGTTCATGCTTTTAATGGACCTCACTGGTTGAAGCCTTTTAAACATCCTCATTGGTTGCTGCCTTTTAAACATCCTCATTGGTTGCTGCCTTTTAAACGTCCTCATTGGTTCATGTCTTTTAAAGGTCCTCACTGGTTCAAGCCTTTTAAAACATCGTCCATTGGTTCATGCCTATTAAAGGTCCTCATTGGGTCATGCCTTTTAAAGGTCCTCATTGGTTCAAACCTTTTAAACAATCTTATTAATCAATGCCTATTAAAGGTCCTCATTGGCTCATTCCTTTTAAAGGTGCTTTCTGGTTCATGCCTTTTAAACATCCTCATTGGTTGCTGCATTTTACACGTTTTCAGTGGTTCATGTTAAATGCCTATTTCTATTATTAAATTTGCTTCCTTCTCTTGTTATCCTTTGCTGAACGGTTTATCTAGGTACGCTCAGGAGCAGCAAAGAGCCTAGGTTCTAGCTACTGATTGGTGGCTGCATATACATACACCTATGTGCTCAGTTAGAAACCAGTAGTGCATTGCTGCTCCTTCAACAAATGATACCAAGAGAATGAAACAAATTGTATAATAGAAGTAAACTGGAAAGTTGTTTAAAATGGTATGTTCTACCAAAATCATGAAAGAAAAATTTTGGATTTCATGTCCCTTTAAGCTTTAGTACAACATTTAAAAAAAATGTTAACCTATATTCATTTATATAGTCTTAAAGTGAACTTTGTGTAGATTTTACATGGTGGATAAGCCACATCTGTATTGTTAGACTGGAGAACCTGGGCCATTAGGAAAAAGCAAGCAGCTGCTTAGGGGTGCATTCACCCATCGGTGCACTTGTTTGGTGCATTAAATAAACAGTCTAAATTAAACTCTCATGGTGTAAACAGGACATGCAGTTTTAAACAGCTTTCCCATTTATTTCTATTAACAAATTTGCTATTTTCCCTTGGTATCCTTTGTTGAAGAGTAAACCTTGCTAGGCTTATAGGTGAATTTGCAGTTCACTTTCTTCTGTTTTAATTTTACATTCTGTAATTTGCAGCCAAGTACAACCCGTTTTGGTTGGCACTGGAGAATTTCTAGCTGTCTTAAATGCAAGTACATACTAGTGTGGATGCCGCTGGGTACAAGCACGACGAAAACATATATAGTCATGCCCATAACATGCACCCGTACACTAAAGATTGTAAGATTAGTAAGGAATGGTGAGTCAGTGCTTGCAGATACATGCACGAGTGCCACAATAACAAGTATGTTTTCCTTGGCTTCATATCACATTCTTTTAATGCAAAAACTACTTTTGGTGTTAGTAAAACATTCTCTTTAAATATATGATAACAGTTTTGGATGTTGTACCCCTTTTAAGTCCAACTGCTTCTTTTGTGCAGTATATTTTGAAAGCCATATTGTTCTAAAAATGTTAGGAGGGTATTGGTGTTTATGATATCAGGCTAAGACATATTTGTCATAACTTTGCAGACGGAGGCAGACTATAAATAGGAGGTTATTTTACAGAAATGTGTTTCCATGGAGACTATTTACTAACTGTACTATCATCCATACCAAATGGAATTTCAGCAGAAAATGCATTTCACAGAGGCGACCAAGCTTATTAAGGAGATAATACCCTTTTCTAGCATGTTCTGAGTGGGTGATCTTATTTCAATATGACATTAAGCTACTCAAGTAAAACATGCAAGTAAGGGTGTATATAAATGCATACCATGTAGATAACCACAGGCACTACGCACAATCTGTATATGTTTGCACTCATTATCATATGTTGTAGCATACTAATTATATGCAAACATTCTTAGATACAGAGACTTGATTTATATACCCACATCATGTATAAATCATATTTCCACCTCTTCAATCATTTGAATTTATGATCAAGGGATGAATAATACTTATTTAGAGGAGACTGCAGTGGTGTTCTGCACTTTACTGAGTTAAACAGAAAGGTTAAGCAGAGTTTAAACAGTAAGGGTTAATTAATGAGAGCAATTAGAGTGTACCTAAAATATGACTGCCGTCACGGCACAAGTATGCAGCTGTCAGATGTGTCAAGTTATACACTGATTAACACTACAGTTATAAATGTTGCATTACAAAAGGGATGTATAAAAGAGATGCATGATACCTGTTGCATACTACTGACAACTAATGGGTGTAAAATGGTTGATCTGTTTGTTTTTGTTGGTATAAAGCGGTTAACTTGTTGCTTTATGTGTGATACTAACAGCTAAAGGGTGTGAATTCATTACTAATTTTTACCTACTGTGTGCCAATGAGATTTACTATTTCATATGATTGATCTGTGGGTTATCTAGCTTCAGTGATGCATACATTACATGGACTAATGAAATAGAACATATACATTTTACATTTGAGCATCCCTTTAACTGTGCTATACCACCAACACTGGTACATTAATCTTCCATTTTCCCAGATACGATATATGTGAAGATAATCCCCATGTCTAAGAGACTCCCCTGCCTCTCTACTAATGATGGTGTAAGAGGTAACCACCTGGGTCAGCTGACCTAAAGACTGAGACATTTTTTTGTAGTTTCTAGGAGCTGAAGCCCTGAGTGTGGCCTACCAAGCTCTGAGTCTAGTACTTCACAGGTTGTGATTATTGCCTAAATACATATACATACATATGAAGACACAGATAGAGGGGTTTAGGGTTGTGAGTAAGTAAAAAGTTTGTTTGTAGCATGTCACACTGGGATGATTTTGACCACACTCCATCTATCTACCACTATTATTCAAGCTGAAATGTTATCATTGATTTTTGTTCCCACTGGGCTACAGCCCCAGATTTATTAGGATCCTAGCAATGCTCATGCTCAAAGACTAGTAAACTACATGATATCTTATGCTATATTTACTTTTTTCAACATAAATGTATCTTTTATTACTTACTGGCAAATTACAGTAATTTTTCCAATTTAACAAGGAAAACAATTTCATGCATGTAGCCTTTGGCAAACAAGTACCACATTCAGCAATTCGTAATAAGATAAACTGTTTAGACAGAGTTATTTCATAGCCTTAAATGCAATAAGCATTCCCAGGGCTTAACGTGTATAAATATTTCATTTGTATGATATGCCCTCGGGCTGATTCTGTTATACTAGGAGTTGGTGAGAGAGCTGAAAATAATAAAAAAAAAATAGAGATGAAACGGATAGAAAAAGATAAACTGAAGAGAAAGGAGGAGGAACAAAGAGGAATTGTGGGAGAGTATGAGGAATAATGAATGACTAAAAGTATTTTGGGACAATAAAACGTTATATATATATGAGGGTTTGTTTGTGTGTCTCTCTATTTCTGTACATTGGAAATATAATGCTGTACGCCAGTTCAGACTACTACCAAATGTGTGTACATGTGACCATTTTTACCAAGTGTCAGGATTGCTTCATATACGTCCTGCTATTTCAGTATGTTGCAATATCTTAATCAGCAGGTTATGCTGAACAATCAGCGTTCTATAGCATGTGACTTTTTCTGGCAAACTATTATAAATACAGACACATATCACACTAGAATGAATATGAATATAAGAAACATATTGACTCTAAGTTCTGTCCACAAATGGATTCATTTTCTATATGGCAATTGTATTGCTAAGTAATGTATCTATAAAGCAATGACATTGTTAAGTAATGGACCTATAAGACAATGGAATTGATTTTTTTTATATTCCTTCGTATTTCTGTATCATAGTTATACAATCATAAGTCACAGCAAAAAAGGACAGAGGCTCCATTTATTGTCTGTGCAATACATTAATCCATAACATACACATGAAAAATACAAACATTGCTAAATACTAAGTACAAGACGGCCTAGATTTACTAAAGTTTGTTGCAACAACAAGCTATTGCTACAAGAGCCTATGGTCTAACTAATGTGTTGCATTGTAATATCTGTAGCTCAGCTAGAGTCAGCCATACTGTGCAAATACAATGCAATAATGTGAGCAATGAAAAGTGAAATGTCTCATTTATTTTGTAGGTAGCAGATACTACAGACACACTCTCATTGATATTGCTGTACTCTCACTGGAACTCATGGCAGATAGAAAGCAGTAACACTCAAGGTTTTATGTAATGTCTGATAGGCTGCCCCTAAATCAGGATGTCTCTTCTGTTAGGGTCCAGCAGACTGTCACAGGAAATAAGCCATGGGGAGCGCTCTGCTGGTTCTTTGGGTGAGAAAGCAGCTGTGACAAGAGTATTGTGTGAGAGTTATTTCATATCCGACCCATGCGCTCATTTTATTTAATCTTTATAACACACTGTTTTGTGTTTTTTTCTTTGTTCTAAATATTTGCCCAGATTAACTGTTTTATGAAATCCTAAATGCACGGAGAGAAGCAATGCAGCACATATGACACTGGCAATGACAAAGTGACAGTTGTTGCTAAATATTTGGTTTTTCCTATTTAGGTCAGTAGAGTTGATCAGAGCACATAACACTTATAGCTGGTGCAGCTGGAAAATAAAAACAAGCTGTGCAATGTACAATGCCAGCTCTTAAGTGCACCATACCAAAGAAAGTAGATTGACAGCAGCATGATAAAGTAAAACTTAGCTTTTATTCATAAAAGCATTAAAAACCAGCAAAGTATTTAAAAACAATCCAAATTGACCTCTGGCTGGTAAGCAGATAGGCTCGCTTACGCGTTTCAGATAAACTCTGTAATCATTGCTAACGGCTACCTGCCACAGGTGTGCAATATATACAGGTGCATTATTTCTAATTGGTAAAACCCAATAGTAAAACAATCCAGCTTGAGGCATTTAAAACAACGGTAACTTCAATGGGACAAGGATATTAGTATATTTCAGATTATATACACATATTTTACCTCAGATACTAAACTCATAAATTCATAAATTGGGGCAGATCAAGAGAAGGAGAGAAATAGTCTGCATAAGCAGATAAATAAAATAGATCAATACAAAAAGTCAATTGCAAAACATTTGATTGACTTATATAGATACCAATGTGAATATATACATATAGAATGAATAGAGGTGCTAAGGGCATTAATGCAGTCAATGTACGCAAATACAAATATAATGTATATAAACACCCTCAGATATAAAACGTCTTTGGTAGCGTGTGAGAGTATAATGATGCTACAATGTTCTTTTACATATGGATACAAATGCATATATGTACATTGAAGGGTCTAAACTAAAGCAGTTGTACCGATAAAGAGAGGGGGTAGCGCTAAATTAGATGTAATAATTTAGAATGTATATGTAATACATGGGGAAAGGTACATATATACGTTAAAGGGGAAGTGTGTATATATACAAAACCAAAACGCCCCTATACCGACAGGTATGTTCATTAGTTCATAACTCCATAAACCTATGAACCTGTAGACTTGCAGATCCCCCTTAATGAACGTGCTAATGCAATTGTATACCTTATCAGCATAGTAAAAAACAATTGCATAGATCAGTGATTTTTAACCTTTTTTTTGCCGTGGCACACTTCTTTACATTAAAAAATTCCGTGGCACACCACCATCCCAAAATTTTAAAAAAATCACACATTGTAGCCTAATACAGCATATATATATACACATACACACAAACACACACATACTGTATGTATTATGCTGTTATGCCATGCCTCCTACAAACTACCCCTGCACTGGGAGTAAAAAACAAGCAAAGTTTAAAAAATATGTAACACTGTTGTCAGTCTGCCGTGGCACACCTGAGGATCTCTCACGGCACACTGGTTGAAAAACACTGGCATAGATGTTAACACACACATGTACAAAAAGTAGATGACTGAAGCTCCAGATGCAGGGCACGAGAGTAGCTGATACATATATTTATCTATATTTATGTTATTATATTTATACAGGTAGCCCTCAGTTTACGCCGGGGTTAGGTTCCAGAAGGAATGGTTGTAAATTGAAACCCAGTTTATAATGTAAGTCAATGGGAAGTGAGGGAGATTGCATTTTTCTGCAAACAGTTATTTCTATGCATTCCAATTTGGACTGAGTTATAGACAGGAAGATCTTGTTCCTTTGAAATTTGCTCGATAGCTCAGGTCTGGTTAAACTGATTAATTTCAGCTTGCTTGGCTTTGCTGCAACACAAGCGGACAGCTCCACCTACTGGCTATTTTAATAAATGCACTGCTTCTCAATAGCAGTCACATGACTGGAAAAAAAGGTTGTTATTCTGAAACGGTGTAAATTGAACCGTTTTAAAACGAGGGCCACCTGTAATCCTATTCTCAATAATTAATCAGATAAGATTCTGAATTTAACCCTAGGGACACTTGTGTGGCCAGTTGTGTTGTAAAAAAGAGAAATGCTATGGATTTTTAAATCCATAGCATTTCTCTTTTTTACAACACTCTATTTCTATTGCTCCCTCATTTGGGACAGCGCACCATATCAATAGCCTGGCACCTAAACGTATTGAGATTTTTATTATGATGTTCAGCAAAATGCTGTACCAAGGGAGGAGAAGCTGAACTAACACGTATTGTGGAGAGGTGTTCTCTGATCCTGGATCTAATATCTCTCGTGGTGAGACCTACATATTGAATTTTGCATTGAATGCAAGTGATCAGATAAATAACAAAAGTAGACATAGAGCTCTTAAGTGCAACCATACAATATTTGTAATTCACTTCAAATGTCATTTTAAAGCTCTTAATTCATGTCATTGATGCTATTACAGATAGATTTAAACTAAGGTATACTGCTTTAAAGGTATAAATAGTGTAAAGATGTGTTGTGAAATGCGTTGGTTCACAAAGATCACCTGTGCTTATGGTTGTCAGACAGGGAGGTGTTATTAGTAGTATAAAGTGATGTATTCATTGTTAATTTTGTAATATATATGTAATTCTCTGAGTGACTGATTATCCTTTTGTCAATGGAAATGTGACAAAAAAAATAATTGTGTGCTGCTTATGTTTAGCTTGGAATAACTATATGGGGCTTTATAAATAAGATTTAAATTTAGTATATTTAATGTATATACATTAAATATACTGCTATCTGTAATAATAGTCTAATATTAACTGTTTGAGATAGATAGATAGATAGATAGATAGATAGATAGATAGATAGACAGGTAGATAGATAAAAATGGTTTAAAGGGACAGTATACACCAATTTTCATATAACTGCATGTAATACACTACTATATAAAGAAGAATATGCACAGATACTAATCTAAAAATCCAGCATAAAACCTTTTAAAAACTTACTTAGAAGCTCCCAGTTTAGCACTGTTGATGATGTTTGGCTGAGACACCCAGTGAAAGGGGCTGGGAAAACAAGAACTACAGACACCCCCCCCCCCCCTTCCCTCTATATGAAAATACAGATTATACAAACAGGAGGAAGCAGGAATCTGTAGACATCAGTATACATCTAAAACTTTAGGGCTAGGTTAGGAGTCTGAAAATCAGCACAATGTTATTAAAAAGTAAGCAAAACTATACATTGTTACAAAAACACTCCCAGATGGGCTATATAAATAGATCATCTACAAAACATTTTCTGCAAAGAAAATTCTAGTGTACAATGTCCCTTTAATGTTTCTTACTGTGAATTTGCTATTTTCAGTGAACAATAGTAAACAATAAAATGACAAGTTGTTAAGAGATAAAATGTATATTCATTTGCATTGTATGCACGACTCTAGTTGACACCAAGCTTGCTTTATGTTTCAGATGGTGTCTTGGAGAAAGCAATGCATAAATGCATCCTTAAACCACTGAAGAACCATATTGAAACAATGCTGAAGGATTTCCGCGTAGCTGATGGCTCCTGGAAGCAGCTAAAAGATAACCTGCAGCTAGTGAGGCAGAGGACCCCTCAGGAACTGGGAGTATTTACCCCAACACCAGACTCTGTGGATGTAGAAAAGATCAAAGCAAAGTTTTTGACCATGCAGAAAATGTACTCGCCAGAGAAGAAGGTGATGCTACTCCTGCGCGTGTGCAAGCTGATTTATACCTGCATGGAGAATAACTCAGGTAGAGCTTATTACAGTTTTCCTGTTGTGTTTTAAGGGGCAGTATCAAGATGTCCTCAATACAACTGTGTAGTGAAGCATTCAGAAAAAAAAGTGATCTGAAGTGTTAAAGGGACAGTCTACTCACAATTAAACTGTCATGATTCAGATAGGGCATGCAATTTTAACCCCTTAATGACCACAGCACTTTTCCATTTTCTGTCCGTTTGGGACCAAGGCTATTTTTACATTTTTGCAGTGTTTATGTTTAGCTGTAATTTTCCTCTTACTCATTTACTGTACCCACACATATTATATATCGTTTTTCTCGCCATTAAATGGACTTTCTAAAGATACCATTATTTTCATCATATCTTATAATTTACTATAAAAAAATTTATAAAATATGAGGAAAAAATCGAAAAAAACACACTTTTTCTAACTTTGACCCCCAAAATCTGTTATACATCTACAACCACCAAAAAACACCCATGCTAAATAGTTTCTAAATTTTGTCCTGAGTTTAGAAATACCCAATGTTTACATGTTCTTTGCTTTTTTTGTAAGTTATAGGGCCATAAATACAAATAGCACTTTGCTATTTAAAAACCATTTTTTTTCAAAATTAGCGCTAGTTACATTAGAACACTGATATCTTTCAGGAATCTCTGAATATCCATTGACATGTATATATTTTTTTTTAGTAGACAACCCAAAGTATTGATCTAGGCCCATTTTGGTATATTTCATGCCACCATTTTACCGCCAAATGCGATCAAATACAAAAAATCGTTCACTTTTTCACAAATTTTTTCACAAACTTTTGGTTTCTCACTGAAATTATTTACAAACCGCTTGTGCAATTATGGCATAAATGGTTGTAAATTCTTCTCTGCGATCCCCTTTGTTCAGAAATAGCAGACATATATGGCTTTGGCGTTGCTTTTTGGTAATTAGAAGGCCGCTAAATGCCACTGCGCACCACACGTGTATTATGCCCAGCAGTGAAGGGGTTAATTAGGGAGCATGTAGGGAGCATTTTGGGGTAATTTTAGCTTTAGTGTAGTGTAGTAGACAACCCCAACTATTGATCTAGGCCCATTTTGGTATATTTCATGCCACCATTTCACCGCCAAATGCAATCAAATAAAAAAAAACGTTAACTTTTTCACAATTTTAGGTTTCTCACTGAAATCATTTACAAACAGCTTATGCAATTATGGCACAAATGGTTGTAAATGCTTCTCTGGGATCCCCTTTGTTCAGAAATAGCAGACATATATGGCTTTGGCATTGCTTTTTGGTAATTAGAAGGCCGCTAAATGCCGCTGCGCACCACACGTGTATTATGCCCAGCAGTGCAGGGGTTAATTAGGGAGCTTGTAGGGAGCTTGTAGGGTTAAATTTAGCTTTAGTGTAGTGTAGTAGACAACCCAAAGTATTGATCTAGGCCCATTTTGGTATATTTCATGCCACCATTTCACCGCCAAATGCGATCAATTTAAAAAAAACGTTCCCTTTTTCACAAACTTTTTTACAAACTTTAGGTTTCTCACTGAAATTATTTACAAACAGCTTGTGCAATTATGGCACAAATGGTTGTAAATGCTTCTCTGGGATCCCCTTTGTTCAGAAATAGCAGACATATATGGCTTTGGCGATGCTTTTTGGTAATTAGAAGGCCGCTAAATGCTGCTGCGCATCAAGTGTGTATTATGGCTAGCAGTGAAGGGGTTAATTATGTAGCTTGTAGGGAACTTGCAGGGTTAATTTTAGCTTTAGTGTAGAGCTCAGCCTCCCACCTGAAACATCAGACCCCCTGATGCCTCCCAAATAGCTCTCTTCCCTCCCCCACCCCACAATTGTCCCCGCCATCTTAAGTACTGGCAGAAACTCTGCCAGTACTAAAATAAAAGGTATATTTGGGCTTTTTTGAGTTTTTTTTTAGCATATTTACATATGCTGCTGTGTAGGATCCCCCCTTAGCCCCCAACCTCACAGATCCCCCACCAAACAGCTCTCTAACCCTCCCCCTCTGCCTTAATGGGCGCCATCTTGGGTACTGGCAGCTGTCTGCCAGTACCCAGTTTAGAAAAAAATGTGCTTTTTTTAAGAAAAAATCCCTTTTTCTGTAGTGTAGCTCCCCCCCCCACCCAATACCAACCCCCCACCCCTCCAAGATCCCTTTGACTGGTGTTTATTTTTTTTTAATTTTGCCCTTTTCCCCCACATACTTACATTTATTTTCTGTAGTATAGCGGTTCCCACCCGCTCCCGCCCCGTGCACGCGCCCGCCCGCCGCCCTATGTGCACGCGCGCGCGCCCGTGCGCGCCCCCGTCAGCTACGCCCCCGATCCCGCCCCCCTCCACCTTACACGGCCCATCGATGGCCGCCCACCCGCCTCCCAAGTCAGCTCCCACCCACCAACGATACCGGCCATCGATGTCCGGTGCAGAGAGGGCCACAGAGTGGCTCTCTCTGCATCGGATGGCCATGCAGGGTTATTGCAGGATGCCTCCATATCGAGGCATCACTGCAATAACCGGAAAGCAGCTGGAAGCGAGCAGGATCGCTTCCAGCTGCTTTCCACACCGAGGACGTGCAGGGTACGTCCTCAGGCATTAACTGCCTTTTTTTTGAGGACGTACCCTGCACGTCCTTGGTCGTTAAGGGGTTAAACAAATTTCCAATTTTTTTTTAGCATCAAATTTTCTTTGTTCTCTTGATATTCTTTGTTGAAAGCTAAACCAAAATAGGATCACATGCTAATTTCTAAGCCCTTAAAGACTGCCTCTTATCTCAGGGCATTTTGACAGTTTTTCACAGCTAGAGGGGGTTAGTTCACGTGTGCCATATAGATAACATTGTACTCGCGCACGTGGAGGTAGCTAGGAGTCAGCACTGATTGGCTAAAATGCATGTCTGTCAAAAGAACTAAAATAAAGGGGCAGTCTGCAGAGGCTTAGATACAAGGTAATAACAGAGGTAAAATGTATATAACAGTGTATGAACCTACATAGTGCTAATGCCCTCCCTCTAATACACTCCTAAAGTATTTACATATCTTCTACACAGCCACGCTGCTTAGCATGATGCAGAAATCACTGACTTCTACACACCATATAGGGAAGTATTTTATCTCTTAGGAAACCTCTAACATTAGTAGGTGCAGCTTGCATAAATAGGCTTTACATGCTTGTAGAAGGGGGACTTACAGTAGGTTAGAATATTTTCATTAATTAATAAAAAAGTAATTATTTAATTTGCTTGTGTTTGCTGTAACATATCTTGCATTTGCTGTAAAACTGTGCTTGTCCCATTCTCACTAGAGAGGCTGAAAGTCAGATTCTGTAAAGTATTGTACAAAATGCTGCATATTTCTGAAGCAGCTACAAACTGCACAGAGATTACTTAGAGCACTGCACAAACTAATTTACAGCTAGCCCTAACTGGCTACAATCAAGGGATATATTATAAATATATTGCCCAATTAGTTTGATGTTTGAGATTTGAAACCCATTAAGAAAGCATTTAAATTATGCAGGTGTTTGGCAATTCAATACTGATGCTAACTATTTACACATACAAAAGGTCCTTTAAGTTCACTAATTACTTTTGTGCAAAATAAATATTTCAAATAATTTAAATCCTTGAACTTTATATGCATTTAAATATACTAAATAGTATAATAGTTATTGAATGGCCAAGTAACACTGACTTTATGCTTCAGTATACTTATATGATATCTTTTTTTCCTTTTCCTTTAAGGGAGGATGTATGGAGCTGATGACTTTTTGCCGGTATTGACCTATGTGATTGCGCAATGCGACATGCTGGATTTGGACATTGAGATTGAATATATGATGGAACTGCTGGACCCTGCTCTTCTACACGGTGAAGGTAATGATAATTTAATCTAAAGCAATCAACTTAATAATATTTAACAACAAAGACTGCAACATATTGTATTGATTGATTATAATTAGCCCTTTTACTATGTGTTAAACCCATAGTTACATTTGCTCACCCTGGTGCAATGCATTGTCACTCCTTATTAGAATATGGTTGTTGAGTCAATCAGAAACAGTATACTTACATACCTACTTACATACCTACTTACATACCGACTTACATACCGACTTACATACCGACTTACATACCTACTTACATACCGACTTACATACCTACTTATATACCTACTTACATACCTACTTACACACCTACTTATATACCTACTTACATACCTACTTACATACCTACTTATATACCTACTTACCTACCTACTTATATACCTACTTACCTACCTACATACCTACTTACATACCTACTTACATACCTACTTTCATACCTACTTTCATACCTACTTTCATACCTACTTTCATACCTACTTACATACCTACTTACATACCTACTTATATACCTACTTATATACCTACTTACATACCTACTTACATACCTACTTATATACCTACTTACCTACCTACTTATATACCTACTTACCTACCTACTTGCATACCTATTTACGTACCTACTTACGTACCTACTTACGTACCTACTTACGTACCTACTTACATACCTACTTTCATACCTACTTACATACCTACTTTCATACCTACTTACATACCTACTTACATACCTACTTTCATACCTACTTTCATACCTACTTTCATACCTACTTACATACCTACTTTCATACCTACTTTCATACCTACTTTCATACCTACTTTCATACCTACTTACATACCTGCTCTCTTTGTGTTCATGAAGCACCATAAAGGGATTTATTCTATAAAGTTTAAATACTTGGCATTTTTACGCATCTACTACTATTCTAGTGGTTACAGCTAAAGAAAATGGCCAGTAATTAAATGTTAGTGTGCGTTTTTGCAAATTTGAATTGCATGTGTATTTATTTCCACTGCAGCCGGAACAACACACCCAAATATTTCATGAATAGGGAAAGAACTCTTAAAGGAACTGTAATCAAATAGCCAGTCTGTGCATAAGGATGTAATATGGATTCTTGCTTATTACATGCAGTAACAACAAATTTCTTTGGCCTGCAATGGGTTACTTGGCCGCTTTTATTTTTCCATTGTAAGATTCCTGTATCATTCTATGGTTAAGTTGAACTAAATAATTCCATCCTGCCGACTGAGTGTTATGAAATAGATAACCACCTCCCTTCCTGAAGTTGCCTTTTCCCTGCTCGCAAATAGATTTTTTCCTGAAACTAATGTTTTTGTCTCTCAGTACGAGAAAATACTTGTACTGTGATGTCAGATAAAACAATTAACACTTAGGGCCAGATTACAAGTGGCGTGCTATTTAGCGATTTTGCTTGATCATAAACTTCGCTAGAAGTAAGCAAGTTAAAAGTCTGGGTGTGAGCAAAATCCGACATGCAGTAACCAACTATTTTTTTAACATATGCAGAAGAAGAAAAAAAAACACCTATAGCTCACATGTTAAACTGGCAGGAGTTATGAATATTTTGCATTCCAATGTTCACATACAGAACAATGTAATTATTATTGTAAATACATATTTCTATGTATACCTATATATACCTCTATCTATGCCTATAAATATATAGGTATATATATCTATTTTACATTATCACTTATATATAGAGATACAAGAAAAGTGGAGTGCTCAGTCTTTAAACCCCTTGGTCTCTAAAAGTATATAAATGAGATCATTTATCTCTCTCTATGTGAAGAACATAGGAATGTAAAATATGTGTAATGCGCTTCAGATTTTGCACTTTAGGTCTTACGGGTTGTCCGGTTAGCACGCATGAAGAATTGCTAACCTCAATATGCATTATTGAAATATTACATATAAACTATTTAAAAAATGTAAACATTATTATACATACTGTAAAAAAATCTAAATAAGCTATAGAAGATTGTGTACGGGTATAGTGAAAATAACAATCAAACTAAAGAAAGAAATCCTAATAGAATGGAGACTAAGTCCGTTCTATTCAGGAAAAGACTATCCTATCTGGCACACACCTATGTCCTCACAATAGATGGCCAAAGTAAAGAAACGACAGAAAACTGCAAGCTTGTCATGTGCTACATATGAAGTTTGGATTCTAGGAGCCTATTATCTTTTGAAGAGGAACCAGTGTCTTTATACCTGAACTCAGTTATACTAGAGAGCTCTCTAGATAGTTTTTGATGTGCACAGGGGTCTATTTTTGGGAATTGCCATCTTTTTGAGCTTACATGTGATTGTATAAATAAATTGTATGTCCAGGGATTTTGAATATGTATATGATTTTATTATTATTTTTGGTTTTCATGTAGTATATTTTTTCTTTTGCAATTTTCTGTCTTTTCTTTACTTTGGCCATTTATTGTGAGGTATATAATGGACTTAGGGGCCAATGGCCCCCTGATGCTGATGAAACAGCAGTTTTGAAGCAGTGCTCCTTAACTGGTCCACCTGCTCTGAGGCTGCGGACATCAATCCACCCGATCGTGTACGATCGGGTTGATTGACACCCCCTGCTAGCGGCCGATTGGCCATGAATCTGCAGGGGGCGGCATTGCACAAGTAGGTCACAAGAACTGCTTGTGCAATGTTAATTGCCGCCAGACATTGATAAATCCATTCTATTAGGATTTCTTTCTTTAGTTGTATATATATATATATATATATTTATATATATATATAAATTTAATTTTTTTACAGTATGTATAATAAATGTATTAATATTTTTTGTTGTGCCCCGCAGTACTACCGGATTATCTTCAGGCAACTATCACTTGATCTCCTGTGATGGCGGGGGAAGCCGTATATGTAGTAATCCAAGCCCCTTTCGTTTGCGGCCAAAGTCAATCCTCCGCTCAGCTCGCCACTCCTATCCACCTGAGCGGTGCACTGTGCTTAACGGTGTTCCAACAATCGAGGCCTGCCCTTTGATTCACCTCACAGATCGATTTAACGTCCTTTGGCCCCACGCTTGCTCTGCAGCTCTTTACCATCGGTATCTCTTAGGGAACGATATCCAGTCCCACGCCCACACTCCGGACTTCTGGGTCATAGATCAGACCTATAGTATCTCCAGTACGGAACTCTGTTTAGGGGTCTGACTCATGCAGCTGAGTCGCGCTGCTTGCTCCGCCGTTCCGCCACCAGCACCACCGATATGATGCAATTGCCCTAGGGAGTATTAGTTCACTCCAACAACGGGCTTGTGGAAGGGAAGATTTTCCTATCTCAGGCTCTTAGCGTCCAGACTCCACCATTACGACGCTAGCTCCTCCCAACAGAACCGGAACCACCAGATGTATTAATATTTTTTAATATTTCATAAGTAATATTTAAATATCGAGGTTAGCCAGTCTTTATGCGTGCTAACCCAACACCGTGTTAGACCTAATTCACAGTGTCGGGTTAACACACACAAGGCAATATCTGCCCTTACATGGCCAATTAGGGGCAGAAATAAATTTGTTTCTGCACTGATCAAGCAATCATTTTGTAGCGTATTGCAGGGTGCGAATTTTATGTATTTTTTACTTTCAGCAAATATCTATTTTATGGAAAATGAAACACACTTTTCAGTGCAATTCTCCTTTAAAAGAACATTAAACACCTCTTGCTGTGGTATAAAAATTGTTCATTGTTCCCTGCTCCCTAAAGAGCCTAAAAAGTAAATTCTCTAACTGTAGCCACCAATCAGCAAACGCTACCCAGGGTGCTGAACCAAAAATGGACTGGCTCGTAAGCAAATAAAGATACCAAGAGAATGAAGAAAAATTGATTAAGATTGCATGATCTATCTGGATCATGAAAGAAAAAAAATGTGTGTTTAGTGTCCCTTTTAAGTGTTTTATGTCCCTTTAAATTCATTTCAAAATATTGCCACAGAACACCTTGCTAACTTGATTGTTATAGAAGGCTGTAAACAAGTTTCTTAGGTACAATATTTTCTATTTTTGTGTTTATTTTCCTATAGGTGGTTATTATTTGACAAGTGCATACGGAGCACTCTCACTGATAAATAATTTCCAAGAAGAGCAAGCTGCCCGTCTGCTTAACTCAGAGACCAGGGATACCCTAAAACAATGGCACAAAAGGAGAACAACAAACAGGGACATCCCATCTATTGATGATTTCCAGGTATGCAACCACAACAAGGTAAAACCATACAATCTTTATTAGGTATAATTATTCATTAATATTTATAGTGCAAGTTTCTTATTTTTATCTAAAATTTAAATGTAATTGTCTGTAATCATAATAAATGTATTACTGGCTCATAAGGATAAATCTTACTAGCTGGGGCAGTGATTATGTATATGAACGCGTGCACAGAGATTCTAAAATCCTGGCACATCGCATTATCTACAGTGAGAAAGATTGTTTTAGAATAGGGGTTACCCGCCTTAGGCTTTGGGGCAACAATACTACAATATTTTAATGTGATAAATGTGTTTGAACCAGAAAGGTATCTTGCAAACAGCAAAAAGTATGTACTAATGAATAGATGATTGTTAGGTGTGAAACTGTAGGCATCCAGACCTTTAGGTCCTTTATCAACATTGTGCATATATGTTAACATGGGCAGACAAAGTCATATGTATAATACACCAAATTTATAACATGTATATTTTTCCATACAGAACTATCTGAGAGTTGCCCTACAGGAAGTTGAGTCTGGATGCACTGGCAAAACACTTATAGTGAAACCCTACACCACCACCGAAGAGGTCTGCCAAATGTGCGCACAGAGATTTAAAGTACAGGACCCTTCAGACTACGGACTCTTCCTTTACATTGATGACACTTGGCAGCAATTAAGCGAGGATACTTACCCCCAAAAGATCAAAGCTGAGCTACACAGTCGGCCTCATCTCCAAGTCTTCCATTTTGTGTACAAACGCATCAGTAACAATCATAAAGGTATCATCAGCTATGATAATGAAGATATGTCAGATACAGACTTGTAGATATTATGTCATTTATTATCATGGTTTTACAGCATAGATAGCTGGCTGCCGCTTCTGATACGATAACAGAGGAGGAATTCTCGTCGTTTTTGGGCATTCTGCACCTGCATTAGCTATTAGGTGAATACAGATAGAACATGTGGTTGTGTTAACTCATGAGTACCTGTTTAAATGTCCTAGACAGGATAGTTAACACGTTTGAGGAGCACTTTTGAGTTCAACAGTCTAGAATCCTGTACATTCTATAAAATGTCTAAATTATGGGACAGAAGAATGGTCTTCACTACCAACGGAATGTTCATGCCATTCATCATCTGTATGCCACCATCTTCCTAGAAGGACAATGTATGTACGGAGGACTTTTTTTTTAAAAAAAAATGTGCCTGTGTTTTTTTTTTTAGTTCTAAACGGGTTACTTACTTTTCAAGGAGAAGAGCAAGGGTATGAAAATATTTCTTGATTAACTGCAATTGGTTGGCACTGAAGTTCATTTTTTCATTTAAAGGGATACTAATCCCACATTTTTTTTATTTAATGAGTCAGACAGAGCATGCAATTTTAAGCAACTTTCTAATTTACTCCTGTTATCAATTTGTCTTAGTTCTCTTGACATTTATATTTGAAAAAGCTGGAATTTAATCTTAAGAGCCGGCCCATTTTTGGTTTAGCACCTGGGTAGCACTTAGTGATTGGTTGCTAAATTTAGAAACCAATTAGAAAGTGCTACCCAGGTGCTGAACAAAAAAATGGTCCGGCTCCTATGCTTACATTTCTGCTTTTTCAAATAGAGATAGCAAGAGAACAAAGACAATTTGATAATAGGAGTAAATTAGAAAGTTGCTTAAAATTGCATGCTCTATCTGAATCATGAAAGAAAAAAATTAGTATCCCTTTAAGACCAGTCATCTCTTATGTATGTATTCCCCATGTACTCTCAATTCATTTTGCAATTAAGGAGAGGGATTCATCACAACTTTTGTATTATGTATATAGTATATATTTTTTTTCTTAAAGATTTACTGTTTTGTAAGTTGTTTTTTTTATAGAGTTGACGAACCTCGCTTTTAACCATGATTGTCTTAGGATAATGTCAGCTACGGTAGATTAATTTAGAAGCAATAATGCCAGTGATATCGTTATTTATGTCACAAGGCTGAACCAACTGTGCCGGCATGGTGGTCCCTTGCGTTCTTTTTGTATACTTATGTATTATATCTTTCAGCAATATTTTTTTCTGTTCACTACAGCAATGGCTGGTTCATGATATTTTGAGATTATTACTGCAAATAGGAAACAGACTGTTCACATTGTATTAATGTACAAAGCAAAGAGGCATTGCTTTGCTCTTCTTGCTGTTTTGTATTTATTTGAAACATACATCTCAAAGGAAAAAAATATATTTGTTTTCTACCACATGCCCCTGTTTTTATTTTTACATCATTATAAAGAGTATACCAAAGACATCAGGCTTCTAAGCACAATTTAATAACCCACCCACACTGAAAATACAGTATAAAATAATAACTGATATCTGCATTTAAGGGGATTTTTAACTTCAATATTTTATGAATTAAAGGGATAGGAAAGTCAAATTTATGATTCAGAGCATGTAATTTTAAGACACTTTTAAATTCACTTCTATTTTCAAATGTACCTTGTTCACTTAGTATCTCTTGTTGAAAAAGAATAAGCACATATCCTACACTAGTGAGAGCTAGCTGCTGATTGGTGCCTGCACACGTTTGTCTCTTGTGATTGGCTAACTAGATGTGTTCAGCTAAATTCCAGTAGTTCCTTCAGCAAAGGATAACAAGAGAATGAAGCAAATTTGAGAACAGAAGTAAATTGAAAAGTTGTTTAAAATTGTATGTTCTATCAAAATCATGAAAGAAAATGTGGTTGCCTGTCATCACATTTCTTTTTTTAAGGACACATTAGGCAATAATAAGCATAATCAATTGAAACAATCTGTGAACAATCTATAGAATTGTGTTCTACAATAGTAAAGTTAAAAAATAGTTAATATCTAACTAACTAAACATTTAAGAATCTCCAATCATATTTTCTACGTGTTTTTTTTTTCTCCCATGCTTTATTTAGATCTAAATCGTGTGTTTTTTTCTCCCATATCTTATTTAGATCTACTTTTTTATTAATGTTTACATACCATACAGTGGTAATTAATAGTTTGTTTTCATAGTGCCTGCACAATTCTAAGATATTTTAATGTTATTGTTTAAAAATATAGATAATCCCTTTTTTACCCATTCCCCAGTTTTGCATAAAAACACTGTTATATTAAAGGGACACTGTACCCAAATTTTTTCTTTCATGATTCAGGTAGAGCATGGCATTTTAAGCAACTTTCTAATTTACTCCTATTATCAAATTTTCTTCATTATCTTGGTATCTTTATTTGAAATGCAAGAAAGTAAGTTTAGATGCCGGCCCATTTTTGGTGATCAACCTGGGTTGTTCTTGCTGATTGGTGGATAAACTCATCCACCAATAAAAAAGTGCTGTCCAGAGTTCTGAATAAAAAAAAAACGCTTAGATGTCTTCTTTTTAAAATAAAGATAGCAGGAGAAAGAAGAAAATTTGATAATATGAATAAATTAGAAAGTGGCTTAAAATTGCATGCTCTATCTGAATCATGAAAGAAAAAATTTGGGTTCAGTGTCCCTTTAATACACTTTTTGCCTCTGTGATTACCTTGTATCTAAGCCTTTGCAAACTGCCAAAGGTCTTTTGACAGACATACATTTTAGCCAATCAGTGCTGACTCATAAATAACTCCACGGGAGTGAGCACAATGTTGTCTATATGAGCCTACCTAGGTTTCTCTTTCAACAAAGAATGACAAGAGAATAAAGCAAATTTGATCATAAAAGTAAATTGGAAAGTTGTTTAAAATTGCATGCCCTATATGAATCATAAAATGTTTAATTTTGACTTGACTGTCCCTTTAAGAGCAAGAGTGTCCAAATCCAATGCAGTCCTATTTGTGTTATAAACCCTGTCGAAAAATAAGCAACACATCTTATATATTATTTTTTTTCTGGCAGTGATATTCCTTAAACAAGGCTGTATGAGAGGTTTGGATTTGGGTATTTCTATATGTAAACTGTAATGTCAAAAAATCTTAGCCTTATGAATTCTTTATCAAAGCAATCCACGTGCCATTTCTTTTCATGTATGGAGATTGGATTTAATGGTCATCTATTGTGCTTTGGAGCCACAGATATTATTGTATGTACTGTTTGGTTTTTTAATGGCTTGAAGCTCTATAATGTTATGTTGTACAAGTTAATGCTCACAGTTTTTGGCATTCAGTTCTTTCCATACAATGGTTTTTTTCTTGCAACTATTTTCTGAATGTAAAGCTATCTAAAATTAAAACTTTGCGGTCTGTATTTAGAACTTTGAACAATGGAATGAACATGAGATGATTAGGCAGTTTAAAGTTCACGAAGAGACATTGTACAAGTAAGATGCTTTGGTAAAAACAAAGAAATCTGTTTCTACTTAACAATTCAATTGCTATCACAATATACCTTAAACCATTATGGTGTGACACCATTTGCCAGCTTTTGTATTATCAGTGCCTATAGCCTTGGGTTTGATGGAAAAATATACAAGGTTAGAAACATGTTAATAATTAGCTAGTTCAGCTAGCCATATTTTGTTGTTATTCTATTTGGAATCGTGTGTTATTATGCATGTTCAGTTCCTTTTCTTGCCAGGCCTTCATATTGCAAAAGCCGAGATTGCTTAACAAAGTAATAAACAAGCCACATGGAATTCATAGAATGAACATAGTTTTCTATGAAAAAACTATTCAAGAAGACTAGAAAAACAACAATATTTACTGAAAAGAGTTTTTGGCAAATCAAGATTATACTGGTTCCATCTCTGTAATATTTTTGATAGATGTATAAACAATGATTTTATGAGTTTAAGTCACAAAATTTCAGACAAGTATATGAATTTACAATATCTACTGTGTGTGGCTAAAGTAAAACATTTTTATAAATTGCTATACAAGTGAGCCTACTCTGAGAAGCTAACATGGGTATATAGTCTTGTTGTGAGAAGATAGGTCTTGTTTTGCTAACATTAGATTTGCAGAGAGTCCTCTATGACTAGCAGCTAAAGTAAAGTTGTATAGTAGACTGAAAAAGATTAAGTAGCTTTATGTATTAGTTGGATCAGTGATTTAGGGGTCGATTTATCAAAGGCTTTGCTTGCCTTCACCCCCCCCTACGACTGCAGGTTCTCACAAGGGAACCTACAGTCCGTATTTATCAAGCAGCGGTCATAAGACCGCTGCTTCCCTAACCTCTTCTCCACCTCTTAGGTCAGGGGTGTCCAAACTTTTTTCGAAGAGTGCCAGATTTGATGAAGTGAACATGTGCGAGGGCCGACCATTTTGCCTGACATTCTTTTAAACCATTTAAATTAAATGCAAATGAACTATTTTATGCAAAGTTTTTTGAAAAACGGCATACTTTTCATTTTGTGACTTGGATGACAAATCTAAACAGGTGTTAAATCACTCTGCCTTTAATATAAAAAAACCAGGAAGCTGAAATATGTCAGGAACATTGTAAAGTACATTACACAAAGTAATAAAGGTTGTCTGTCAACTTTTAAGTTAAAAAAATGTGAACCGGAACATAACACCAAGTATACATGTGTTCAAATATATTTATAACCGATTTAGACCAACTGACATTAACTGAGATTTTACAATGTATTCATCTCAACTGAAAAAAAAAAAAACTTGCCTAAGATCTGGAAGCGGCCTGTCCTGGAAGCGGCGTCCCTCACTGTCAACTTTTCGTTTCTTATTTGTAGTTGCCATTATAAAAATTGGCAAGATTCCTATATGCTCCCTTGTCTGCTTTATACATTTATCCTGAGTGCACAGCCCTGCCTGCCTGTCAGTGTGTTGTCTGTGCAGTTACTGCTCCTTGTGAAGGTGTTTGGTAGGCAGAAGTTTTTTTTCTTCTTCAATAGCCCTTAATGGTCGCCCTTGTGGCTGTGTGTGGAGGCGCAGGGAGAAGGAAAGCCCAAATATCGCGACGTCCGAGATCTTGCAAGATTTGTGCTTTCCTTCTCCCTGTGCCGGCTGATGACATCAAGTCCCGCGGCGAGAGATCCAGGAGTCCTGAGCGGCGCTCGGGGACTCACTGGGGGGCCGTAAGATCTATATTTGGGCAACTTATCTGTGGGGCCTTATCAGTCCGGAACGCGTGCCGCAATTGGCCCGCGGGCCGGACTTTGGACATGCCTGTCTTAGGTGGAGAATTTTAATCTCCCCAGTCTCGTCCGACCAGGTAGATTGACAGCTCCTGCCCGCACATGATTGGCTGTGCGCAGGCAGGGGGCGACATTGCACAAGAGCGCAAAATAGCTATCTAGTCTAGTGCAATGCTGAATTCTGTCAGCGGAATTCAGCCCACCAGAGGTGAGCTGCGGCATACAGGGGCGCATAGGTACACTACTGTCTGCCATTGTTTGATAAATCAACCCCTTAGTGTCAAAGTTGAATGGAGAAAAACATGGGTCTTACCTGTTTTGTTTGTTTCAAATAAGCTATTACTAACGCCTCCATTTTAAAGTTAATATTTCACTTATGTTTATACTATATAATACTAAGGGTAAAAAATTATTCCAGAGACGGTGTGTTTCAAAATTCCACTTAGTTGTAGGATGTTCCATAGCAAGTCCTCTGCTTGGGCTGTTTTACAATCAATACTCTTAAATGTAGAGATCCTGAGCTCTCTACTTTTTGTTTATTAACTTCTGTGGGGCTGTCCTATGACAAGTCGACAGTAATATCTGTGTGTGTGATTTTGTTGTTGTTCTTTAATTGGATGCTTATTGACTTAGGCAATATACATAAAATCTAAAGTATATTTTATATAAACTGGTGGAATTGTCCCAGATGTTAGTATTTGTTTGACAACACTGTTTGATGCAGTGCATCATAACAGACTCCATAATCATGACAAGGTTTTTACTGAAGAAAAAAAAGTGAAAAAAAATTATAATAAAAAAAAAACCATTTTATATAAATATATATATTTCATAGAGAGTTCTATGGCAGTTTCGGGTAAACTGTAAGGGTCTTTATAGTTTAATTATATCAATTGTTGGTATTATTAATGTGCATGTATTTTTTAATGTATAAAACCATGTTTCTCCAACATAGGTGTGTCCGGTCCACGGCGTCATCCTTACTTGTGGGATATTCTCTTCCCCAACAGGAAATGGCAAAGAGCCCAGCAAAGCTGGTCACATGATCCCTCCTAGGCTCCGCCTACCCCAGTCATTCTCTTTGCCGTTGTACAGGCAACATCTCCACGGAGATGGCTTAGAGTTTTTTAGTGTTTAACTGTAGTTTTTATTATTCAATCAAGAGTTTGTTATTTTAAAATAGTGCTGGTATGTACTATTTACTCAGAAACAGAAAAGAGATGAAGATTTCTGTTTGTATGAGGAAAATGATTTTAGCACCGTAACTAAAATCCATGGCTGTTCCACACAGGACTGTTGAGAGCAATTAACTTCAGTTGGGGGAACAGTGTGCAGTCTCTTACTGCTTGAGGTATGACACATTCTAACAAGACGATGTAATGCTGGAAGCTGTCATTTTCCCTATGGGATCCGGTAAGCCATGTTTATTAAGATAGTAAATAAGGGCTTCACAAGGGCTTATTAAGACTGTAGACTTTTTCTGGGCTAAATCGATTCATTATTAACACATATTTAGCCTTGAGGAATCATTTATTCTGGGTATTTTGATATGATTATATCGGCAGGCACTGTTTTAGACACCTTATTCTTTAGGGGCTTTCCCTAATCATAGTCAGAGCCTCATTTTCGCGCCGGTATGGCGCACTTGTTTTTGAGGACAGCATGGCATGCAGCTGCATGTGTGTGGAGCTCTGATACATAGAAAAGTCTTTCTGAAGGCATCATTTGGTATCATATTCCCCTTTGGGCTTGGTTGGGTCTCAGCAAAGCAGATTCCAGGGACTGTAAAGGGGTTAAATATAAAAACGGCTCCGGTTCCGTTATTTTAAGGGTTAAAGCTTCCAAATTTGGTGTGCAATACTTTTAAGGCTTTAAGACACTGTGGTGAAATTTTGGTGAATTTTGAACAATTCCTTCATACTTTTTCGCAATTGCAGTAATAAAGTGTGTTTAGTTTAAAATTTATTTTAAAATACTTTTTATTGAACATTTTTGTAAGAAACATACAAAGAAAGAAGTACTTTTATCATGACAATCTCATCCCTTCTGGTATATAGGTGTTTGGGGCCAATCAACTGTCTTTATGCCCAGCTATATACCTTATCACTAAGCATAGTACGAATCTCTAGCTTGGGCTAAGATTCCTTAGAAAATTTTCCCTTTGATCTTAACCTATCTTATATAACCAAAAAGGTGGGTCACATAATGGTGGGATGAGCAGTATTCGTTGCAAACATAGTAGAGTCAATTAGTAAAGTACTAGTTGTAAACAAACCAAACAATTCAAACAAACAATTTCTCCTTCCATTCATATATTAAACAGTGTCTCTTTCATAAGAATAGTATAGTACCTGAGAGTTGGAGACACTTCTTCCCGTGGCGCACTCCCGTCAGCCCCCTATCAGCTCATATGAGTTTCGGACCCTAGACCTCTGTTCCTGTCTACCTATCCAATATAGCCATACTTTTTGTACTGTTTCCCTATTGTTTAGAATTCCTGCTGCTTCCTCGTACATGGTGTAGGTGAATTGTATTTTATTATATATTTCTGTCCATGTTGGTGCGCCTACTTTCCAGTATCTTGCGATACATATTCTTGTGATTGTGCATAGAATTCTAATGAAGGTGTTCAAGTGTCTGTGATACGTCTCTATGGGTTCATGTAGTAGTGCTTGTTGTATGGTGAGGGTCATCTCCTCATCTATCAACTGACCTATAAACGAAGATAGTTTATTCCAAATTTCTTGCACAGATATGCAATCCCACCACATGTGTCTATATGTGCCTTTTTGTCCGCATCCTCTGTAACACAAGTTACTCCCCTGAGGCTTGAAGTGTGCCGACCTAACTGGGGTCAAATACCACCTGAAGGCTGTTTTTAGTGTGTTCTCTTTTAAGTCAACGCTTAGTAACCCCTTGTCTCCTGATTGAAAAATTAACTCCCACTCCTGTTTATGTTTTACTATATCCAGCTCCTTCTCCCATGCTAGCATCACTTGTGTCTTTGATTCAGAAGGGGGGGATTGGATAGATACATATAGCTTGGATATTGAGCGTTTGAGTCTATGTGGGCAGACACTAGAGATTTCTAACGGGGTGGTTACCTTGCTAGGTGCATTTTTGAGGAATTCTCGGAGAGAAGATTGCAATTGTAAATAAATGAACCATTGTAGCTTAAGGGGGGTGATCTTCTCTTGTAGCTGAGAGAAAGGTATCAGTGTGTTCTTTTCTATAATGTCAGCTACCCTGTAGAGACCTTTGTTTTCCCATTTTTCTAGATGTTTATGTGTATCTCCCTGTAATAGGTATCTAATTGGCATTAGCAATGAGTTTTTAGGGAAGATGTCCTCTCTTTTCTTAGTTGTTGACCAAACCTTAATGGTAAGGTTTCTTGTGTGTGAGTCTGAATGATAGCTATCAATCTTATTCTGTTGTGTGGCCCACAGAATGGAGTCCGGGTATGGTCTCCCCTCTAGCTCCGCTTCTAGTTTAATCCAAACAGCTTCTCCCTCTCTTTTCAGTATCATTGCATCTTGTGCTAATCTCGCTGCTCTATAGTAGTCCATTAGATTAGGTCCCCCGACCCCTCCTAGTGATCTATGTCTATGTATTAGGTGTCTAGAAATTCTTGCCATTTTAGTACCTCTTATGAAAGCTGAGAGATCTGTTTGTAGTCTTTCGATGTCTGCTTTGACAATCTTAATTGGTAGCGCTCTGAATAGGTATAGTACTCGGGGTAATATGGTCATTTTGACGGCAGCCAGTCTGCCCATCCAAGAGAAGTTATATTTACGCCATTTTGCTATGTCTTGTCTGATTTTTTGAAACAGAGGTAGGTAGTTGTGTTTATATAAGTGTTGTGTTTGTTGTGAAAGATAAATCCCTAAATACTTAAGTGTGTGCTTAACCCAACGAAAATCAAAGTTTAACTCCAGTAGCTTCCTAGTTTGGTGAGGGATAGCGATAGGGAGGACCTCACACTTGTCCGAATTAATTTTGTAACCTGAGATAGTCGAAAAGGATGTTAATACTGCATATAGGTTGGGTAAGGAGATGAGGGGTTTTGTGATGGTCAGTAGGATGTCGTCCGCGAATAGGGTCAATTTGTATTCTGATTGTGCTATCTTAACTCCTTCTATATCTGGATGTGCTCTAATACTAGCTGCCAGAGGTTCAATACAGAGCGCGAAAAGCAGGGGAGACAGGGGGCACCCCTGTCTCGTGCCATTAAGTATGGGGAATATAGCAGATCTGTATCCTCCCGCAGTCACCTGGGCTTGGGGTTGTGAGTAGATAGCTTGGATAGCTGTCATAAATGTGCCCTCAAAGCCCATTTTCAATAAAACCTTGGTCATATATTGCCAGTCAATCCTGTCGAACGCCTTCTCCGCATCCAGCGATAATAGCAGAGAAGGCGTCCTTTGTCTTTCTAGATGGTGAATAATATTAGTAATTCTACGTAGGTTATCTGGGGCTTCCCTATCCTTCACGAATCCCACCTGGTCTGGGTGGACCAAATTGGGGAGAATCTCCTTAAGGCGATTCGCTAGTATCTTAGTAAATAGTTTCAGATCCTGATTTATCAACGAGATTGGGCGGTAGTTCTTACATCTTTTGTGATCTCTATCGGGTTTGGGGATCACCACTATTTTGGCTAGGAGCAGCTCACTCGGGATAGAATTCCCTTCTAAAATATAGTTACAGACTTTGGTTAGGTGTGGTATTAGGGTGCCGCGAAACAATTTATAATATTCTCCCGTGAAACCATCGGGACCTGCTGCTTTACCAGGCTTAAGGTCTTTTACTGCTTTCACTACTTCTAAGGCAGTTATTGGGGCATTTAGGGTATCCTTTTGCTCTTTAGTTAAGACTTTTAATGGGCAGTTTGCTAAGAATGTGTCAGTATGTTTATCCGTCCCCGTGTTATGTAAGACTTTTTTCCCATCATACAATTTGCTATAGAAGGTGGCGAATGTATCAACTATTTCTTGTGGGTTCGAAGTCAATGTTCCCTGATCCGTTTCTATCGTAGGAATGAATGTAGCTTTGCCTCTTTCCCTGATCTTGTGTGCCATAAATTTATCTGGTTTGTTGGCATAGATTTAGTTTAAAATTTAAAGTGACAGTAACGGTTTTATTTTAAAACGTTTTTTGTGCTTTGTTATCAAGTTTATGCCTGTTTAACATGTCTGAACTACCAGATAGATTGTGTTCTGACTGTGGGGAAACCAAGGTTCCTTCTCATTTAACTATATGTATTTTATGTCATAAAAAAATTTAGTAAAAATGATGCCCAAGATGATTCCTCAAGTGAGGGGAGTAAGCATGGTACTGCATCATCCCCTCCTTCGTCTACACCAGTCTTGCCCATACAGGAGGCCCCTAGTACATCTGGTGCGCCAATACTCCTTACTATGCAACATTTAACGGCTGTAATGGATAATTCTATCAAAAACATTTTAGCCAATATGCCCACTTATCAGCGAAAGCGCGACTGCTCTGTTTTAGAAAATTCTGTAGAGCATGAGAACGCTGATGATATGGTTTCTGAAGGGCCCCTACACCAGTCTGAGGGGGCCAGGGAGGTTTTGTCTGAGGGAGAAATTTCAGATTCAGGAAACATTTCTCAACAAGCTGAACCTGATGTGATTACTTTTAAATTTAAGTTGGAACATCTCCGCGCTCTGCTTAAGGAGGTGTTATCCAATTTGGATGATTGTGATTATCTGGTCATTCCAGAACCACTATGTAAAATGGAAAAGTTCTTAGAGGCCCCGGGGCCCCCCGAAGCTTTTCCTATATCCAAGCGGGTGGCGTACATTGTTAGTAAAGAATGGGACAGGCCCGGTATACCTTTAGTACCTCCCCCCATATTTATAAAATTGTTTTCCTATAGTCGACCCCAGAAAGGACTGATGGCAGACAGTCCCCAAGGTCGAGGGGGCGGTTTCTACTCTACACAAGCGCGCCACTATACCCATAGAAGATAGTTGTGCTTTCCAAGATCCTATGGATAAAAAATTAGAAGGTCTGCTAAAGATGTTTGTTCAGCAAGGTTCCCTTCTACAACCAATTGCATGCATTGTCCCTGTCACTGCAGCCGCGTGTTTCTAGTTTGATGAGCTAGGAAAGGCGATTATTAGTAATTCTTCTTCTTATGAGGAGATTATGGACAGAATTCGTGCTCTTAAATTGGCTAATTCTTTCACCCTAGACGCCACCTTGCAATTGGCTAGGTTAGCGGCGAAAAAATTCTGGGTTTGCTATTGTGGCGCAGAGCGCTTTGGTTAAAATCTTGGGCAGCGGATGCGTCTTCCAAGAACAAATTGCTTGACATTCCTTTCAAGGGGAAAACACTCTTTGGCCCTGACTGGAAAGAGATTATCTCTGATATCACTGGGGGCAAGGGCCACGCCCTTCCTCAGGATAGGTCTTTTCAAGACCAAAAATAAACCTAAGTTTCGTCCCTTTCGCAGAAACGGATCAGCCCCAAGGGCTACGTCCTCTAAGCAGGAAGGTAATACTTCTCAAGCCAATCCAGCCTGGAGACCTATGCAAGGCTGGAACAAAGGAAAGCAGGCCAGGAAACCTGCCACTGCTACCAAGACAGCATGAAATGCGGGCCCCCGATCCGGGACCGGATCTGGTGGGGGGCAGACTCTCTCTCTTCGCTCAGGCTTGGGCAAGAGATGTTCTGGATCCTTGGGCGCTAGAAATAGTCTCCCAAGGTTATTCTCTGGAGTTCAAGGGGCTTCCTCCAAGGGGGAGGTTCCACAGGTCTCAGTTGTCTTCAGACCACATAAGAAGACAGGCATTCTTACATTGGGTAGAAGACCTGCTAAAAATGGGAGTGATTCATCCTGTTCCATTAGGAGAACAAGGGATGGGGTTCTACTCCAATCTGTTCATAGTTCCCAAAAAAGAGGGAACGTTCAGACCAATCTTAGATCTCAAGATCTTGAACAAGTTTCTCAAGGTTCCATCGTTCAAGATGGAAACCATTCGAACACTTCTTCCTTCCATCCAGGAAGGTCAATTCATGACCAAGGTGGATTTCAAGGATGCGTATCTACATATTCCTATCCACAAGGAACATCATCGGTTCCTAAGGTTTGCATTCCTGGACAAGCATTTCCAGTTCGTGGCATTTTCTTTCGGATTAGCCACTGCTCCTAGGATTTTCTCATAGGTACTAGGGTCCCTTCTGGCGGTGCTAAGACCAAGGGGCATTGCTGTAGTACCTTACTTGGACGACATTCTGATTCGAGCGTCGTCCCTTCCTCAAGTAAAGGCTCACACGGACATTGTCCTGGCCTTTCTCAGATCTCACAGATGGAAAGTGAACGTGGAAAAGAGTTCTCTATCTCCGTCAACGAGGGTTCCCTTCTTGGGAACTATAATAGACTCCTTAGAAATGAGGATTTTTCTGACAGAAGCCAGAAAAACAAAACTTCTAGACTCTTGTCGGATACTTCATTCCGTTCCTCTTCCTTCCATAGCGCAGTGCATGGAAGTGATAGGTTTGATGGTAGCGGCAATGGACATAGTTCCTTTTGTGCGCATTCATCTAAGACCATTACAACTGTTCATGCTCAGTCAGTGGAATGGGGACTATTCAGACTTGTCTCCGAAGATACAAGTAAATCAGAGGACCAGAGACTCATTCCGTTGGTGGCTGTCCCTGGACAACCTGTCACAAGGGATGACCTTCCGCAGACCAGAGTGGGTCATTGTCACGACCGACGCCAGTCTGATGGGCTGGGGCGCGGTCTGGGGATCCCTGAAAGCTCAGGGTCTTTGGTCTCGGGTAGAATCTCTTCTACCGATAAATATTCTGGAACTGAGAGCGATATTCAATGCTCTCAAAGCTTGGCCTCAGCTAGCGAGGGCCAAGTTCATACATCAACCATCAGGGGGGAACAAGGAGTTCCCTAGCGATGGAAGAAGTGACCAAAATCATTCTATGGGCGGAGTCTCACTCCTGCCACCTGTCTGCTATCCACATCCCAGGAGTGGAAAATTGGGAAGCGGATTTTCTGAGTCGTCAGACATTGCATCCGGGGGAGTGGGAACCCCATCCGGAAATCTTTGCCCAAGTCACTCAACCGTGGGGCATTCCAGACATGGATCTGATGGCCTCTCGTCAGAACTTCAGAGTTCCTTACTACGGGTACAGATCCAGGGATCCCAAGGCGGCTCTAGTGGATGCACTAGTAGCACCTTGGACCTTCAAACTAGCTTTTGTGTTCCCGCCGTTTCCTCTCATCCCCAGGCTGGTAGCCAGGATCAATCAGGAGAGGGCGTCGGTGATTTTGATAGCTCCTGCGTGGCCACGCAGGACTTGGTATGCAGATCTGGTGAATATGTCATCGGCTCCACCATGGAAGCTACCTTTGAGAGACCTTCTTGTTCTAGGTCCGTTCGACCCACTCCAGCTGACTGCTTGGAGATTGAACGCTTGATCTTATCAAAGCGAGGGTTCTCAGATTCTGTTATTAATACTCTTGTTCAGGCCTGAAAGCCTGTAACCAGAAAAATTACCACATAATTTGGTATATCTGTTGGTGTGAATCTGCAGGATTCCCTTGGGACAAGGTTAAGATTCCTAAGAGTCTATCCTTCCTTCGAGAAGGATTGGAAAAAGGATTATCTGCAAGTTCCTTGATGGGACAGATTTCTGCCTTGTCTGTGTTACTTCACAAAAAGCTGGCAGCTGTGCCAGATGTTCTAGCCTTTGTTCAGGCTCTGGTTAGAATCAAGCCTGTTTACAAAATTTTGACTCCTCCTTGGAGTCTCAACCTAGTTCTTTCAGTTCTTCAGGGGGTTCCGTTTGAACCCTTACATTCCGTTGATATTAAGTTATTATCTTGGAAAGTTTTGTTTTTGGTTGCAATTTCTTCTGCTAGAAGAGTTTCAGAATTATCTGCTCTGCAGTGTTCTTCTCCTTATCTGGTGTTCCATGCAGATAAGGTGGTTTTGCGTACTAAACCTGGTTTTCTTCCAAAAGTTGTTTCTAACAAAAACATTAACCAGGAGATAGTTGTGCCTTCTTTGTGTCCTAATCCAGTTTCAAAGAAGGAACGTTTGTTGCACAACTTGGATGTAGTTCGTGCTCTCAAATTTTACTTAGCAGCTACTAAGGATTTCAGACAAACTTTGTCTTTGTTTGTTGTTTATTCTGGTAAACGGAGAGGTCAAAAAGCAACTTCTACCTCTCTCTCCTTCTGGATTAAAAGCATTATCCGATTGGCTTATGAGACTGCCGGACGGCAGCCTCCTGAAAGAATCACAGCTCACTCCACTAGGGCTGTGGCTTCCACATGGGCCTTCAAGAACGAGGCTTCTGTTGATCAGATATGTAAGGCAGCGACTTGGTCTTCACTGCACACTTTTTCTAAATTTTACAAATTTGATACTTTTGCTTCTTCTGAGGCTATTTTTGGGAGAAAGGTTTTGCAAGCCGTGGTGCCTTCCATTTAGGTGACCTGATTTGCTCCCTCCCTTCATCCGTGTCCTAAAGCTTTGGTATTGGTTCCCACAAGTAAGGATGACGCCGTGGACCGGACACACCTATGTTGGAGAAAACAGAATTTATGTTTACCTGATAAATTACTTTCTCCAACGGTGTGTCCGGTCCACGGCCCGCCCTGGTTTTTTTAATCAGGTCTGATAATTTATTTTCTTTAACTACAGTCACCACGGTAACATATGGTTTCTCCTATGCAAATATTCCTCCTTAACGTCGGTCGAATGACTGGGGTAGGCGGAGCCTAGGAGGGATCATGTGACCAGCTTTGCTGGGCTCTTTGCCATTTCCTGTTGGGGAAGAGAATATCCCACAAGTAAGGATGACGCCGTGGACCGGACACACCGTTGGAGAAAGTAATTTATCAGGTAAACATAAATTCTGTTTTCTCTCTTGCTGGTTTTGAGCATGATATTATGATGTATTTTTTTGTTTTTCTTTAGCACACTGATGTGATTCAGGCAGTTTTCTCACTTGCCTGCATAAAGTGTTATGTATGATCGTTTAAATGATGTTTTTTGGTGTACACTTTATTATCAAGGGAGGTCTTATATGCTATACAAGTCTGTAGTAGCAACTAAGGGAGGTTATGTCTGAGGGCAATATGCAAGTTAAGTGATGGAAAATGAGTGCAAACATTAAGAGAATCTGACTCCATGATATACAGATTATACACTCCACTTGTACATTTTTATGATACCCGCCACATGCAGTAATTATCTTTATGCCAAGACCACAGTGTTACAGGCTATGTTGCCATTTTTTTACACTGCCAAGTAAGTTAAGTCACTAGCATTTCAGCAGGATGAAACTATTGTTAAATGCATACTGTGTGTATATAAATTATATATATATATATATATATATATATATATATATATATATATATATATATATATATATATATTTATATTTACAAAAAATGAAAGTCCTAAGCTACTAGCCAGGCCAAAATGTCACTCTCCTCTTCTGATCCCACCCATCACCTGCCCACACCATTCCCACTACCCGCCCACACCACTCCCACTACTTCACCCCCTCTTTGCATATAGTTAGCCATAGTGAAACCATCACTTAAGGACAGAGAGCATTTTAGTAATACATATTGGATTACTACACACAAGTGTGTGTATTGATACAATGGTTCTTGAAATCTTGCCCTGACAGGTCTCAAATGAGTGGCACTAATGCTGATGGTTTCCTATATATTTTTAACAACACAACAACAATGCGTTGTCTAACCAGCATTTTTCTCAAATTATAGACTACTAATTCATCTTATTCGCTATATATTTATATATATACTGTGATATAATCTGAACTTTTTAAATTATAGAAAACCGTACTAAAGGGATTTAAGGTGTAGTTTCAATAAGCTCAAACATGCCAGCTCATTTGAAAAGAAATCTCTTGGGTATTTTAGATTTTAGTTTAAGTTGTTTTGGACATTTTCCAATTATATTAATGTGAAAAAATATTGGGAAACTATTGTCTACTTTTGTTTATTAATGACTATCCCCTTAAAGTGAATGTCAATTTTGATGCTAAAGTGCCCGGTTTTTAAAAATTCGATTAAAAACAGGGGCACTTTAATTCATAAAAATTTACATTTCACTCCTGTTGAGAAAAAAAACTTACCTTTTAATCTTGACAGCAACTCCAGCTTCCTCCGCCCGTTGCAAAGCCTCTTCCTGGGTCTAAAATGAGGAATCCGGCTTCCTCCAATCACAATGTTGAATCAGACACTGATTCCCCGGGGGGAAGCCGTGATTGGAGGATGACCTATCCATCATTTCTGACGTCGGAAATGGCTTGCAACGACCGGAGGAAGCTGGAGCTGCTGTGAAGATTAAAAGGTAAGTTTTTTTTTTTCACAACACAAGTGAAATGTAAATTTTGATGAATTAAAGTGCCCATGTTTTTAATCAAATTTTTAAAAACCGGGCACTTTAGCATCAAAATTGACATTCACTTTAAAGGAACACTGAATGGCTGCTATCTCTCATGCAGATCTAATGTATTTCATCTGCAAAAACATGATTTTCAGTTCAATGCTTAAGCATCATAAAATTTATATGAGTTTTTGCACCATCTTTAGTGCTGTGCGTCCTCAGTAATCTCATGCAAGCCAAGTTGTCATCATACAATGTTTATTTAGTCAATGATGAAACTTTTTTTTTTCATTTACCTTGTGCTCCATAAATTGTGTTTTTTTTTTAAATAAAAAAAAAAAATCTCTAAGTGCAAGTGAATTGGTCAAATTCAGTAAGTTAAAAAGAATCCTGGCCCTTTTATGAATTATGAGGACTAAAAAAAAAAAAGAATACCTCCCAGTTTCAAAATAAATAAATACATTACATACAGGAGAAAGAAACTACACAAATGTGTAGTTGCAAAAAAAAAACATATGCTTAAGATTTAAAACATTAAACATTAATTCTTCAGAAAATACAGGTTTTCTATTTTCTTTTAAGTTCAGATGTATCTTGAAGAGAAATGAGTCAGATATGGGTTTACAATGACAGGTAAAGAATGTAGTATGTACTGTACAAGTAAAGAGATATCTTCATAGTAATGAAACTGTACTGTATTGGTCTGCTGGTTCAGACATTTGACATGCAAGTTAGGTGGTATGTTGTTAAAGGAAATTTTGTAATTAAATGAATGTGCTGGCACAGATACTATCCCCTTTTAGGTTAGGAGTTACTGATATTAATACTTAAAGGGATACTAAACCTATTTTTTTTTTTCTTTCATGATTCAGATAGAGCATGCGATTTTAAGCACCTTTCTAATTTACTCCTATTATCAATTTTTCTTTGTTCTCTTGCTATCTTGATTTGAAAAAGCAGTACTGTAAGCTTTAGAGCCGGACCATTTTTTGTTCAGAACCTGGGTAGCACTTGCTGATTTGTGGCTAAATGTAGCAAACCAATCAGCAAGCTCTACCAAAGTGCTGAACTAAAAGAGGGGCCGGCTCCTAACCTTTTATTACTGCTTTTTCAAATCAAGATAACATGAGAACAAAGAAAAATTGATAATAGGAGTAAATTAGAAAGTTGCTTAAAATTGCATGCTTTATCTGAATCATGAAAGAAAATGTGGGGTTAGTATCCCTTTAAAGAAAAAAAACACTAATTATTTAAAGTATTTTTGTTTTTTTATTCTATAGGTTACATTTAAAAAAGATGGGTAGGAAGAATTCTTATTCTTAAGGATGGTAAAATAAAATGTAATGATTTTTTTTGAATGCCAATGCATACATAAAAAGTGTGTTTAAAAAACTGTATTCTAACAAAGATCAATGTTTGTTTTTTTATTAAAAAATTAGAGTAATTTTCATCTGTATATACCTGTTTCCTGTAATATGTATTTGCACATAATACATGGCAAAATTGTTTGATAAAATGGTGTTTTGTGTATTTATTTATTTATTTATTTATTTTTTTGTTTTGTTTTGTCTTGTGATAAAAAAAAAAACAGTGAGGCTACACATTTCCAAACAGAAATTATGACATTTTTAAAAAAATATTTCTGCATATTTTATTCTAAAAACAGGCATATAGAATGTTCCCTATTTCTGATTTATATAACTCATTAGGTAAAACGAAGTTAAATTGAAAGCAACGCCAATAATATTTTGAATCAAGAAACGTTAACATTTTTAACTGATGAAAGGGCCTCGTTGTTTTGAAAGCTTGCAATTGTATTCCCATTTTAAGGTTATTACATGTACAGCTCTTGTTGTTTATTTATTTGCAAAATTATTATTTATGCTTTCATCTAATACACAGCTGACAAACAGTTAAAGGGACAGTCTAGTCAAAATTAAACTTTCATCAACTTTCCATCTTTTATCATCAAATTTGCTTTGTTCTCTTGGTAATTCTTATTTGAAACAAAACCTAGGTAAGCTCATATGCTAATTTCTAAGCCCTTGAGGGCTGCCTCTTATCGAATATTTTTTAAATTCCTTTTCACAACAAAAGACTGATAAGTTCATGTGGGTCATATAGATAACACAAGACAATACTAAATGCAAGTCAACAGATAATAAACAGTCACCGTCATGTGATCAGGGGGCTGGAAGAAGGTTCTTAGATACAAGGTAATCACAGAGGTAAAAGGTATATTAAAGGGACATAATACTCATATGCTAAATCACTTGAAACTGATGCAGTATAACTGTAAAAAGCTGACAGGAAAATATCACCTGAGCATCTCTATGTAAAAAAGGAAGATATTGTACCTCACAATTTCCTCACCTCAGCAGAGTAAGTTCTGTGTAAAAAGTTATACTTCCGCTGCAGCCCAGCTGCAGGTAAAAAAAAATGAAGAAATGAACAGCAGCCACTCGGCATCAGCAGTGCTGAGGTCATTAACTCATGAGATTTAATTGTAAACTTCCTTACACTGAATAGGGAAATAACATGTCCCGGGACAGACATACTGATTTGCTGCTTAGAAGTCCTTTACAATGGGATGTGGCTACTGAGGAACTTTTGAGGTAAAATATCTTTCTTTTTTACATAGAGATGTTCAGGTGATATTTTCTAGTCAGCTTTTTACAGCTATACTGCATCACTTTCAGGTGTTTAAACATTTGGGCATTATGGCCCTTTAATATAACTGTGTTGGTTATGCAAAACTGGGAAATGGGTAATAAAGGTATTATCTATCTTTTAAAACAATAACAATTCTATTGTAGACTGTCCATTTAACACTGGGATGATAAAATCCATCACAACTGATGAGTGAGAGTTACCATATGATCACTACAGTATTGAAGGACCACTAAACACAGTAGATTTGCATAATCAACAAATGCAAGATAACAAGACAATACAATAGCATTTACTCAAATGAGAAGTAGATTTTTTCTAACAAATTTCCAAGTTATGTATATTTCCACTCCCCCTGTACCATGTGACAGCCATCAGCCAATCACAAATGCATATACATATAGTCTGTGAATTCTTGCACATGCTCAGTAGGAGCTGGTGACACAAAAAGTGTAAATATATAAGACTGTGCACATTTTTTTTTATGGAAGTAAATTGGAAAGGTGTTTAAAATTACATGCTGTATCTGAATCATGAAAATGTGATTTTACCTAAGTGTCCCTTTAATTTGTTTTTAAGAAAAGTTACAGATTTAATCTGTCCATATCATAAAATTGAAAGTTTATAGTATATATTTGTAATTCAGTCAATCAATAAAACACTCAAAATGACAGATTTTCAACACTCGTTCAACAGTTTCAACTATGGTTGTACAAATAGATAACAATGGTTTACAAACGATTTTCAGGATATCTGAACTGGAGCACAGGTGAAATAATCAGCTGATTATTAAACACGGTTATTAACCTACTATCCCCAAGGCAATCCTAACTGCTGGAAATGCTTCAACTGGGGGAAAGATCTTCGACCCTGTGACGTCTGGTGTCCATGCCCCCCTTGTAACAGTTCTAACAATAAAACTGGTTAGTAGCAGGCGTGTCTACAAGTTATAAGTAAAATAAGGTAAATACTAAGCGTACATAAGCACTAAAATATAATAAAACTATAAATTAACCACAGTGCATACAAATTAAGGATATGTTATAGAGTCCTAGTAGCAGCATAACCAGCATGGGGTAATAACCCTAATTGCTTGTGCTTGATTGCAGAAGATCACGTAGAAACATAAAAGGTAGGAAAGGAAATACAATAGCGCATCCAACCCAAAAGGAAAGGTACTCACACTTGGGTGAGCTATAACTAAGCTTTGGTATAAAGCCCCATGGCTCTCAAGGAAACTTCCAAGATCCAGTTAAAGTGAAATATAATTGATTAAAACCAAGGACAATAAAACAGCTTGCAAATCACACAACAGTATGACTTTGAGACCTGACAGCATATAATACAAATGTCTTTATGCTTTTTCAAGGATATTTATTATTTGCTGCCTTTTAAGTCACTTCCTGATTGGTGGAAAGTCCTCTGTGTCATTCATTTTCTGCATGTTATGTGAATCATTTCCTAGCACTGTTTTTGGTAGCGGAATAGAGTATCTCATAAAAAAATTAAACTTAGCAAGTTTCTCACAGACACAGCTCACATCAGAAGCCCACATTGGAATTTAGCCCCCCTGCTCCTTCACGATAAGGACTGTGTGAGAAGGCAGCAGAGCAAGCAACAGAACAGAATGAATTTCAAGCGTTAATTGACTTCTTAAAGGGCCATTATACACTCATTTTTTCTTTGCATAAATGTTTTGTAGATAATCTATTTATATAGCCCATAAAGTTTTTTTTTTTAATTAATGTATAGTTTTGCTTATTTTTAAATAACATTGCTCTGATTTTCAGACTCCTAACCAAGCCCCAAAGTTTTATGTGAATACGCTCGACTACCTACTCCAGCTTGCTCCTGTTTGTGTAAAGGGTCTTTTCATATGCAAAAGAAGGGGGAGGGGGGAGTGTCTTATTTGCCACTTGCAGTGGGCTTTCCAGCTACCTTTTCAACAGAGCCAAAGTGACAGCTTCTAAGTAAGTTTTTAAACAGTTTTATACTGGATTTTTATATCAGTATCTGTGCATATTATTCTTTATAGTAGTGTCTATTACATGCAGTTATATGAAAATGAGTGTATACTGTCCCTTTAAAGGCATTTTCATTAAAGGCATATATGTGCTAAATATGTACAGTCATAGCCAAAAATATTGTCACTCCTGCATTTCTGTCAGATAATGCACCACTTCACCCAGACAATGGTTGCAATTACAAATGTTTAGGCATTCTCATGTTTATTTATTTTGTTTGTATTGGTAAGACACAAAAAAGTGGGGGGAAAAAGCCAAATCTGACACATTCCACGCAAAACTCCAAGAATGGATTGGACAAAATTATTGGCACCCTCAATTTAATATTTGGTAGCACACTACTTGAAATCAATCGCTTCCTGTAACCATCAATGAGTTTCTTACACCTCTCTACTGGAATTTTGGACGACTCTTATTTCGCCAACTGCTCCACAATTTTTGTTCTCAAATCCTCAGACAATTCTTTGCTGTTCTTTCTCTTCTCGATGCCTAGTGTGGCACACAGAGACACACAACAGAAAGGTTGAATCAATTTTTCACCATTTTAACTGGTTGCCGGTGTGATTTCTATATTGCCAGCGCCTGTTAATTGATACATGTGAGTTTAATTACAAATTACAGGAGCATCACAATCTTGGAATGCAATTATTTCTTACAATTTTGAGAAGGTGCCAATAATTTTATCCAGTCCATTTTTGGAGTTTTGCGTGGAATGTGTCAGATTTGGCTTTTTTTTCTCCACTTTTTTGTGTCATACCAATACAAACAAAATAAATAATCATGAGAATGCCTAAACATTTGTAATTGCAACAATTCTCTGGGCGAAGTGGTGCATTATCTGACAGAAATGCAGGGGTGCCGATATTTTTGGCCATGACTGTATATATAAATAAAATAACCTTCATTTAAAATATGTCCCAGTAAAATATGAGTGATTCTTCTTCAAAGATGCAAGTGTGGTATATGTAAATTTGTCCCTATAGAAAACAATATTGACCATTGCTCAATCACCTTAAAGGAAAAGTAAAGTCAAAATTTAAACAAATTGACTAAATAGAGCATGCAATTTTAAAGACTATACCAATGTACTTATATTATCATATATATTAGTTCTCTTGGTATCCTTTACTAAAGAGTAATTCTAGGTGAGCTCAAGAGCGCGCATGTTTCTTAAAGGGACACTGTACTCAATTTTTTTCTTTTGTGATTCAGATTGAGCATGAAATTTTAAGCAACTTTCTAATTTACTCCTATTATCAATTTTTCTTTGTTCTCTTGCTATCTTTATTTGAAAAAGAAGGCATCTAAGCTTTTTTTGGGTTCAGTACTCTGGACAGCAGTTTTTGATTGGTGGATGAATTTATCCACCAATCAGCAAGGACAACCCAGGTTGTTCACAATAAATGGGCCGGCATCTAAACTTACATTCTTGGATTTCAAATAAAGATACCAAGAGAATGAATAAAATTTGATAATAGGAGTAAATTAGAAAGTTGCTTAAAATGTCATGCTCAATCTGACTCACAAAAGAAAAAATTTGAGTACAGTGTCCCTTTAAGACATCTAGCAGCAATTTGTAACATTGTTTCTAACAGTATTATACATAGTTACAAACAATACTTCTATAGACTGCTATAGACACATGCACGATCCTAAGCTTCTATCACCCTTCCTAGGTTTAGTCTTCAACAAAGAATACTAAGACAACAAAGAAAATGTAATAAAATAAGTAAATTTCGAAGATGTTTAAAATTCTCTGCTCTAGCCAATCAATTTAAGTTTCATTTTGGCTTTACTGTCCCTTTAAGTTTGTGAGAACTCGCACATGCATAACTAGCCTACATACAGAAAGTAACTTCCGAAATATAGGGAAAATATTCCTACTTTAAATCTGCCTAAAGATCAGTGCAAATAGTTCTTCACACAGGTGTTTGTTTCATCTAAGAAAACCACATCACTTATATAGGCATGGTCAACAAGATTTTTTTATTTATATTTTTTTTCTTCAAAAACCTATTTTTTGCCTGGAAGAGACGTGCGTGCCTTCCTTTTTTTCTCAACAGATCAAAACCAACTACACAACAGCCACTCTATGGTCAACCTAGAAACTTCCTTATTAAAATGCTATTCTGAAACTGACCATAGATAATCAACTATGTATTAATTGCTATCTGTTATAGGAACCACAGGCAAGATTACATATGCGACGTTGCCTGCAATGCCGGTTTTTAGGCTGTTTTGGTATCACATATACGGCGCCGCATATAAATGCGACATGTATATTTCACCCGACGTCCGCAATTTTTACTCTTACACTGAGAAAATGGAGAAATTTTACTCCATTTTCACTTCGCCACACATAGGCAGGCGCAGCAAGCCTTACGCTGAAAATGTGAGCACCATAACTCCCGTAAATGCCTGAAAATATTAACTAACACCTAACGCATGCGCAATATCTATCTACCTGTCAACTGCCAAACCCCACCGCAATAATTAATAAAATATATTAACCCCTAATCCGCCATTAACCCCATCACAATAAACCTAAGAAATATATTAACCCCTAATCTGCCATTAACCCACATCACAATAAACTTAATAAATGTATTAACCCCTAATCCGCCATTAACCCACAAAGCAAAAAACCTAATAAAAGTATTAACCCCTAATATGCCAACCTTCCCCAATGCAAAGTACCTATTAAAACTATTAACCCCTAATTCGCCATTAACCCACATCACAACAAACCTTATAAATCTATTAACCCCTAATCCGCCAAACCCACATCACAATAAACCTAATAAATCTATTAACCCCCTAATCCGCCAAACCCCCACAACGCAAATAACTAATTAAATTACTAAGCCCCCTAACCTATCACCCCCTAAATTAAACAAAATTACCTAAATTAAAAAATACTAAGTTACAATTAAAATAAAAATGCTAACATTACTTAAAAAAAAAAAAAAATCAAGCCTTATCTCTATGAAACCCCCCAAAATAAAAACACCCAATAATTTAATACTAAACTACCAATAGCCCTTAAAAGGGCCTATTGTAGGGCATTGCCCTAAATTAAACAGCTCTTTTACCTTAAAAAAATACTAAACCCCCCTCTAACAGTAAACAGTAAAAAAAACTAACACTAAAAAAATCCTAAATTACCCATTGCCCCTAAAGGGGCATTTGTATGGGCATTGCCCTTAAAAGGACATTCAGCTCTTTTACTGCCCTTAAAAGGGCATTCAGCTCTTTTAAGAGTACCCAATAAATCCCTAATAAAAAAATAAAAAAATCTAACCCCAAAATAGGTACTCACTGTTCCTGAAGTCCGACGGAGAAGGTCCTGTTCCAGGTGAGGAAATCTTCTTCCAAGTGGCCGACATTTTCTTCCAAGCGGGTACCTCTTTCTTCATCCAGGACCAAGCCAGCGCGGAGCAGGACCGGCTACCGTGGAGCCATGGAGCGTGGAGGATCCTCTTTGTACGATCGCCGCCATACACTGAATAGTGAATTCAAGGTACGCATTTAAATATGGCGTCACTTGCTTTCCTATTGACTGATTTGATTCTTCAAATTCAAATCAGTCAATAGGATGAGAGCTACTGAAATCCTATTAGCTGTTCAAATCAGCCAATAGGATTTCAATAGCTCTCATCCTATTGGCTAATTTGAATTTGAAGAATAAAATCAGCCAATAGGAATTCAAGGGATGCCATATTTAAACGCGTACCTTGAATTCACTATTCAGTGTATGGCGGCGATCATACAAAGCGGATCCTCCACACTCCATGGCTCTGTGGTCACAGGTCCTGCTCCATGCTCATCTCCGCTCCGCGCCGGCTTGGTCATGGATGAAGAAGAAAGAGGTCCCCGCTTGGAAGACTTCACTGCCTGGAACAGGACCTTCTCCGCCGGACTTCAGGAACGGTGAGTACCTATTTGGGGGTTACATTTAGGCTTTTTTTTTATTTTTAGGGTTTTTGTTTTTTTTTAGATTAGGGATTTATTGGGCACTCTTAAAAGAGCTGAATGCCCTTTTAAGGGCAATGCCCATACAAATGCCCCTTTAGGGGCAATGGGTGGTTTAGGATTTTTTAGTGTTAGGTTTTTTTATTTTGGGGGGTTTGGTGCGTGGGGAGGTTTTACTGTTAGAGGGGGGATTTAGTATTTCTTAAGGTAAAAGAGCTATTTAACTTAGAGCAATGCCCTACAAAAGTCCTGTTTAAGGGCTATTGGTAGTTTTGTATTAGATTAGGGGGTGTTTTTATTTGGGGGGCTTTTTTATTTTCATAGGGATTAGGTTTAATTTTTTTATTTTTGATCATTTGGTTTATTATTTTATGTAATGCTAGACTTTTTTATTTTTTGTAATCTTAGAATAATTTATTTTTAGGATTTTTTATTTTTTATTAATGTTAGCTTTTTATTTTAATTGTAAATTATTATTTCTCCGACATTGGTGTGTCCGGTCCACGGCGTCATCCTTACTTGTGGGAATATCTCTTCCCCAACAGGAAATGGCAAAGAGTCCCAGCAAAGCTGGCCATATAGTCCCTCCTAGGCTCCGCCCACCCCAGTCATTCTCTTTGCCGTTGCACAGGCAACATCTCCACGGAGATGGTTAAGAGTTTTTTGGTGTTTAAATGTAGTTTTTTATTCTTCTATCAAGTGTTTGTTATTTTAAAATAGTGCTGGTATGTACTATTTACTCTGAAACAGAAAAGGATGAAGATTTCTGTTTGTGAGAGGAAGATGATTTTAGCAGACAGTAACTAAAATCGATTGCTGTTTCCACATAGGACTGTTGAGATGAAGTAACTTCAGTTGGGGGAAACAGTTAGCAGACTTTTTCTGCTTAAGGTATGACTAGCCATATTTCTAACAAGACTGTGTAATGCTGGAAGGCTGTCATTTCCCCTCATGGGGACCGGTAAGCCATTTTCTTAGTCAAGCAAACAGAATAAAGGGCTTAATATGGGCTATAAAACTGGTAGACACTTTTATGGGCTAAATCGATTGCTTTATTTGGGCATTTTATACATGTTTATGCTGATAATTCACATTTATAAACTTGGGGTACGTTTTTTAACGGCAGGCACTATGTTAGACACCTTTTCCAGTCAGGGAGGGCCTTCCCAGTTGTAAGCTGAGCCTCATTTTCGCGCCATTACTGTGCAGTTGTTTTTTGAGAGCAAGACATGCAGATGCATGTGTGAGGATCTGAAAGTAGCTGGAAAAGTTTCTGGAAGGCGTCACTTGGTATCGTATTCCCCTCTGGGCTTGGTTAGGTCACAGCAAAGGCTATAGCTGGGACTGTATAGGGGTTAAATTTGTAAACGGCTCCGGTTCCGTTATTTTAGGGGTTAAAGCTCTGAAAATTGGTGTGCAATACTCTTAATGCTTTAAGACACTGTGGTGAAATTTGGTAATTTTTGAACAATTCCTTCATACTTTTTCACATATTAAGTAATAAAGTGTGTTCTGTTTAAAATTTAAAGAGACAGTAACGGTTTTGTTTTTTGTGCTTTATTGACAAGTTTAAGCCTGTTTAACATGTCTGTGCCTTCGGATAAGCTATGTTCTATATGTATGAAAGCCAATGTGTCTCCCCATTTAAATTTGTGTGATAAGTAAGGACAGTACTGCCACAGATAATGAAATTGCCCAAGATGATTCCTCAGATGAGGGGAGTAAACATACTACATCATCTCCTACTGTGTCTACACCCGTTTTGCCCACGCAGGAGGCCCCTAGTACATCTAGCGCGCCAATGCTTATTACCATGCAACAATTGACGGCTGTAATGGATAACTCCATAGCAAATATTTTATCCAAAATGCCTACATATCAGAGAAAGCGCGATTGCTCTGTTTTAAACACTGAAGAGCAGGAGGGCGCTGATGATAATTGTTCTGTCATACCCTCACACCAATCTGAAGTGGCCATGAGGGAGGTTTTGTCAGATGGGGAAATTTCAGATTCAGGAAAAATTTCTCAACAAGCTGAACCTGATGCTGTGACATTTAAATTTAAATTAGAACATCTCCGCGCACTGCTTAAGGAGGTGTTATCTACTCTGGATGATTGTGACAACTTGGTCATTCCAGAGAAATTATGCAAGATGGACAAGTTCCTAGAGGTTCCGGTGCACCCCGACGCTTTTCCTATACCCAAGCGGGTGGCGGACATAGTGAATAAGGAGTGGGAAAAGCCCGGCATACCTTTTGTTCCCCCCCCTATATTTAAGAAATTATTTCCTATGGTCGACCCCAGAAAGGACTTATGGCAGACAGTCCCTAAGGTCGAGGGGGCAGTTTCTACTCTAAACAAGCGCACTACTATTCCTATTGAGGATAGTTGTGCTTTCAAAGATCCTATGGATAAAAAATTGGAGGGTTTGCTTAAAAAGATTTTTGTACAGCAAGGTTACCTTCTACAACCAATTTCGTGCATTGTTCCTGTCACTACAGCAGCGTGGTTCTGGTTCGAGGAACTAGAAAAGTCGCTCAGTAGAGAGACTCCATATGAGGAGGTTATGGACAGAGTTCACGCACTTAAGTTGGCTAACTCTTTTATTTTAGATGCCGCTTTGCAATTAGCTAGATTAGCGGCGAAAAATTCAGGGATTGCAATCGTGGCGCGCAGAGCGCTTTGGCTAAAGTCTTGGTCAGCGGATGTGTCATCCAAGACAAAATTGCTTAACATCCCTTTCAAAGGTAAAACTCTATTTGGACCAGAATTGAAAGAGATTATCTCAGACATCACTGGGGGAAAGGGCCACGCCCTTCCACAAGATAGGCCTTTCAAGGCCAAGAATAAGTCTAATTTTCGTTCCTTTCGCAATTTCAGGAACGGACCGGCCTCTAATTCTGCATCCTCTAAGCAAGAGGGTAATGCCTCACAACCCAAACCAGCCTGGAAACCGATGCAAGGCTGGAACAAGGGTAAGCAGGCCAAGAAGCCTGCTGCTGCTAACAAAACAGCATGAAGGAGTAGCCCCCGATCCGGGACCGGATCTAGTAGGGGCAGACTCTCTCTCTTTGCTCAGGCTTGGGCAAGAGATGTTCAGGATCCCTGGGCACTAGAAATAGTTTCTCAGGGTTATCTTCTGGAATTCAGGGAACTACCCCCAAGGGGAAGGTTCCACATGTCTCACTTATCCTTAAACCAAATAAAGAGACAGCCGTTCTTACATTGTGTAGAAGACCTGTTAAAGATGGGAGTGATACACCCAGTTCCAATAAAGGAACAAGGAATGGGATTTTATTCAAATCTGTTCGTAGTTCCCAAAAAAGAGGGAACTTTCAGACCAATTTTGGATTTGAAGATCCTAAACAAATTTCTCAGGGTACCATCGTTCAAGATGGAAACCATTCGAACGATTCTACCCACTATCCAGGAAGGTCAATTTATGACTACCGTGGATCTAAAGGATGCGTACCTACATATTCCTATCCACAAAGAACATCATCAGTTCCTAAGGTTCGCCTTTCTGGACAAACATTACCAGTTTGTGGCCCTCCCATTCGGGTTAGCCACTGCTCCAAGGATTTTCACAAAGGTACTAGGGTCCCTTCTAGCGGTTCTAAGACCGAGGGGCATTGCAGTAGTACCTTACTTGGACGACATTCTAATACAAGCGTCGTCCCTGTCAAAAGCAAAGGCTCATACAGACATCGTTCTGGCCTTTCTCAGATCACACGGATAGAAGGTGAACATAGAAAAAAGTTCTCTGTCTCCGTCAACAAGAGTTCCCTTCTTGGGAACAATAATAGATTCCTTAGAGGGGACTATACAGACTTGTCTCCAATGATTCAAGTAGATCAGAAGACCAGAGATTCGCTCCGTTGGTGGCTGACCCTGGACCATCTATCCCAGGGAATGAGCTTCCGCAGACCAGAGTGGGTCATTGTCACGACCGACGCCAGTCTAGTAGGCTGGGGCGCGGTCTGGGAATCCCTGAAAGCTCAGGGACTATGGTCTCGGGAAGAGTCTCTTCTCCCGATAAACATTCTGGAACTAAGAGCGATCTTCAATGCTCTCAGTGCTTGGCCTCAGCTTGCAAAGGCCAGATTCATAAGATTCCAATCAGACAACATGACGACCGTTGCGTATATCAATCATCAGGGGGGAACAAGGAGTTCCCTGGCGATGAAAGAAGTGACCAAAATAATTCAATGGGCGGAGGATCACTCCTGCCACCTATCTGCGATCCACATCCCAGGTGTGGAAAACTGGGAAGCGGATTATCTGAGTCGTCAGACATTCCATCCGGGGGAGTGGGAACTCCACCCGGAGATCTTTGCCCAACTAACTCAATTATGGGGCATTCCAGACATGGATCTGATGGCTTCTCGTCAGAACTTAAAGGTTCCTTGCTACGGGTCCAGATCCAGGGATCCCAAGGCGACCTTCAACCTAGCTTATGTATTTCCACCGTTTCCTCTCATTCCCAGGCTGGTAGTCAGGATCAAACAGGAGAGGGCCTCTGTGATCTTGATAGCTCCTGCGTGGCCACGCAGGACTTGGTATGCAGACCTGGTGAATATGTCATCGGTTCCACCATGGAAGCTACCTTTGAGACAGGACCTTCTTGTTCAGGGTCCATTCGAACATCCAAATCTGGCCTCCCTCCAGCTGACGGCTTGGAGATTGAACGCTTGATTCTATCAAAGCGTGGGTTTTCAGATTCTGTGATAGATACTCTGGTTCAGGCCAGAAAACCAGTAACTAGAAAGATTTACCATAAAATATGGAAAAGATATATCTGTTGGTGTGAATCCAAAGGATTCCCATGAAATAAGATAAAAATTCCTAAGATTCTCTCCTTTCTACAAGAAGGTTTGGAGAAAGGATTATCTGCAAGTTCTCTAAAGGGACAGATCTCTGCTTTATCTGTCTTACTACACAGAAGACTGGCAGCTGTGCCAGATGTTCAAGCATTTGTTCAGGCTCTGGTTAGGATCAAGCCTGTTTACAGACCTTTGACTCCTCCCTGGAGTCTAAATCTAGTTCTTTCAGTTCATCAAGGGGTTCCGTTTGAACCTTTACATTCCATAGATATTAAGTTACTATCTTGGAAAGTTTTGTTTTTGGTTGCTATTTCTTCTGCTAGAAGAGTTTCAGAGTTATCTGCTCTGCAGTGTTCTCCGCCCTATCTGGTGTTCCATGCAGATAAGGTGGTTTTGCGTACTAAGCCTGGTTTTCTTCCAAAGGTTGTTTCTAACAAGAATATTAACCAGGAGATAGTTGTACCTTCTTTATGTCCGAATCCAGTTTCAAAGAAGGAACGTTTGTTACACAATTTGGACGTAGTCCGTGCTCTAAAATTCTATTTAGAGGCTACAAAAGATTTCAGACAAACATCTTCTTTGTTTGTTGTCTATTCTGGTAAAAGGAGAGGACAAAAAGCGACTTCTACCTCTCTTTCCTTTTGGCTTAAAAGCATCATCCGATTGGCTTATGAGACTGCCGGACGGCAGCCTCCTGAAAGAATCACAGCTCACTCCACTAGGGCTGTGGCTTCCACATGGGCCTTCAAGAGCGAGGCTTCTGTTGACCAGATATGTAAGGCAGCGACTTGGTCTTCACTGCACACTTTTGCCAAATTTTACAAATTTGATACTTTTGCTTCTTCGGAGGCTATTTTTGGGAGAAAGGTTTTGCAAGCCGTGGTGCCTTCCGTTTAGGTAACCTGATTTGCTCCCTCCCTTCATCCGTGTCCTAAAGCTTTGGTATTGCTTCCCACAAGTAAGGATGACGCCGTGGACCGGACACACCAATGTTGGAGAAAACAGAATTTATGCTTACCTGATAAATTACTTTCTCCAACGGTGTGTCCGGTCCACGGCCCGCCCTGGTTTTTTAATCAGGTCTGATGAATTATTTTCTCTAACTACAGTCACCACGGTACCATATGGTTTCTCCTATATTTTTCCTCCTGTCCGTCGGTCGAATGACTGGGGTGGGCGGAGCCTAGGAGGGACTATATGGCCAGCTCTGCTGGGACTCTTTGCCATTTCCTGTTGGGGAAGAGATATTCCCACAAGTAAGGATGACGCCGTGGACCGGACACACCGTTGGAGAAAGTAATTTATCAGGTAAGCATAAATTCTGTTTTTGGTAATTGGGGTTAATTTAGGGGTGTTAGGTTAGGGGGCTTAGTAATTTAGTAAACCCTAACACTACTTCCCATAAATGCAGGGAACTCCCCTTTGTTACCCCTCTCAAAGTAAAATGCCCATCAGAGAATTCCACCAGGGACTTCATTGTACTGGTGAGACTAAGGGGTCGATTTATCAAAGCCAATCCAGACAGGGGTGCATATACGCGTCCCTGTCCACCTCGGCTTCCCTCTGGCAGGGCGAATTTCCTCGGAGGAAATTACCATTGCACACAAGCGCTATTTTGCCACCTGCACTGTGCACAGCCAATCACGCCCAGGCAGGAGCTGTCAATCTCCTCAGTCGGACTAGACCACAGAGATTGAATTTTGCCACCTTAGAGGTGGTGAATAGGTTAAGAAAAGCAAGCAGGTTCTTGGGAGAACTTGCAGCCATAGGGGCTTTGATAAATCAAGCCCTTAGATAATCTTGCAAGCCAGGCAGAGGGTCCTCAGACTGAAGGATAGAGGATCCTGCTCCTTAAAGCATTTCTATCTAACAATATGTTTAGTGCTAATGGTAGTGAAGTTTGTTCATTGAGAGTGACCAATAAGGAAGCTAATGAGTGTAGCTTGGAATAGTCAGATGCGTTGGACTTAAAAGCATGGATGTTTAAAGGGACAGTAAAGTCCAAATTAAACTTTCATGATTCAGATAGGGCATGTCATTTTAAACAACTTTCCAATTTACTTTTATCATCAACTTTTCTTTGTTCTCTTGGTATACTTTGTTGAAAGCTAAACCTAGGTAAGCTCATATGCTAATTTCTAAGTCCTTGAAGGCCGTCTCTTATCTGAATGCATTTGATGGCCCTTTACAGCTAGAGGCCGTTAGTTCATGAGTACCATATAGATAAACATTGTGCTCACGCCGTAAAGATATTTAAGAGTCGGCACTGATTGGCTAAAATTCATGTCTGTCAAAAGATCTGAGATAAGGTGTTTGTCTGCAGAAGCTTAGATACAAGGTAATCACAGAGGTAAAAATTATATTAATATAACAGTGTTGGTTATGCAAAACTGGGGAATGGTAAATACAGGGATTATCTATCTTTTTGAACAATAACATTTTTGGTGTTTACTGTCCCTTTAAGTCATCAAAAATTATAACTATTGTGTCAATAAAAAAGCGTTGAGGCTCAAGAACATATCTAGAAATCAGTGGCTGGCCGGGAGAAAAATGTGTGATTGCATGAAGCTCAAAACATAATCTGAGTGAAGGAGCGGTTGTAAATGTGTAGAAGGTACATTAGTCTGTGTATGAGGCTGCTAGCAGTGCACAAGAGGGATGATAGTCTGTGTATGAGGCTGTTAGCAGTGCATAAGAGAGATTATAGTCTGTGTATGAGGCTGCTAGCAGTGCACAAGAGGGATGATAGTCTGTGTATGAGGCTAGCAGTGCACAAGAGGAATGATAGTGTGTGTATGAGGCTGCTAGCAGCGCACAAGAGGTCTGATAGTCTGTGTATGAGGTTGCTAGCAGTGCAAAAGAGGGATGATAGTCTGTGTATGAGGCTAGCAGTGCACAAGAGGGATTATAGTCTGTGTATGAGGCTGCTAGCAGTGCACAAAACAGATTATATTCTGTGTATGAGGCTAGCAGTGCACAAGAGGGATGATAGTCTGTGTATGAGGCTAGCAGTGCACAAGAGGGATGATAGTCTGTGTATGAGGCTGCTAGCAGTGCACAAGAGGGCTGAAAGTATATGTATGAAGCTAGCAGTGCACAAGAGGGATGATAGTGTGTGTATAAGGCTGCTAGCAGTGCACAAGTTGGATGAAAGTCTGTATAAGGCCAGCAGTGCACAAAAGGCATGACTGTATGTGTATGGGACTGGTAGCAGTGCACAAGAAGGATGATAGTCTGTGTATGAGGCTGCTAGTAGAGCATAAGAGGGATGATAGTCTGTGTATGAGGCTGCTAGTAGTGCACAAGAGGGTTAATAGTCTGTGTATGAGGTTGCTAGTAGTGCACAAGAGGGATGATAGTGTGTGTATGAGGCTGCTAGCAGTGCACAAGTTGGATGATAGTCTGTATAAGGCCACCAGTGCACAAGAGGCATGATAGTCTGTGTATGGGACTGCTAGCAGTGCACAAGAGGGATGATAGTCTGTGTATGAGGCTAGCAGTGCACAAGATGGATTATAGTCTGTGTATGAGGCTAGCAGTGCACAAGTTGGATGATAGTCTGTATAAGGCCAGCGGTGCACAAAAGGGCTGATAATCTGTGTATGAGGCTAGCAGTGCACAAGAGGGATGGTAGTCTGTGCATGAGGCTGCGAGCAGTGCACATGAGGATTGGTAGTCTGTGTATGAGGCTGCTAGCAGTGCACGAGAGGGATGATAGTCTGTGTATGAGGCTGCTAGCAGTGCACAAGAGGGATGGTAGTCTGTGTATGAGGCTAGCAGTGCACAAGAGAGATTATAGTCTGTGTATGAGGCTGCTAGCAGTGCACAAAAGAGATGATATTCTGTGTATGAGGCTAGCAGTGCACAAGAGGGATTATAGTCTGTGTATGAGGGATGATAGTCTGTGTATGAGGCTGCTAGCAGCGCACAAGAGGGATGATAGTCTGTGTGTGAGGCTAGCAGTGCACAAGAGGGATGATAGTGTGTGTATAAGGCTGCTAGCAGTGCACAAGTTGGATGAAAGTCTGTATAAGGCCAGCAGTGCACCAAAGGCATGACTGTATGTGTATGGGACTGGTAGCAGTGCACAAGAAGGATGATAGTCTGTGTATGAGGCTGCTAGTAGAGCATAAGAGGGATGATAGTCTGTGTATGAGGCTGCTAGCAGTGCACAAGAGGGTTAATAGTCTGTGTATGAGGTTGCTAGTAGTGCACAAGAGGGATGATAGTGTGTGTATGAGGCTGCTAGCAGTGCACAAGTTGGATGATAGTCTGTATAAGGCCACCAGTGCACAAGAGGCATGATAGTCTGTGTATGGGACTGCTAGCAGTGCACAAGAGGGATGATAGTCTGTGTATGAGGCTAGCAGTGCACAAGATGGATTATAGTCTGTGTATGAGGCTAGCTGTGCACAAGAGGGATTATAGTCTGTGTATGAGGCTGTTAGCAGTGCACAAGAGGGATGGTAGTCTGTGTATGAGGCTGCTAGCAGTGCACAAGAGGGATGATAGTCTGTGTATTAGGCTGCTAGCAGTGAACAAGAGGGCTGATAGTCTATGTATGAGGCTAGCAGTGCACAAGAGGGATGATAGTGTGTGTATAAGGCTACTAGCAGTGCACAAGAGGGATGGTAGTCTGTGTATGAAGCTGCTAGCAGTGCACAAGAGGGATGGTAGTCTGTGTATGAGGCTGTTAGCAGTGCACAAGAGGGATGATAGTCTGTGTATGAGGCTGCTAGCAGTGCACAAGTTGGATGATAGTCTGTATAAGGCCAGCGGTGCACAAAAGGGCTGATAGTCTGTGTATGAGGCTAGCAGTGCACAAGAGGGATGGTAGTCTGTGTATGAGGCTGCTAGCAGTGCACAAGAGGGATGATAGTCTGTGTATGAGGCTGCTAGTAGTGCAAAAGAGGGTTGATAGTATGTGTATGAGGCTGCTAGCAGTGCACAAGAGGGATAGTCTGTGTATGAGGCTAGCAGTGCACAAGAGAGATTATAGTCTATGTATGAGGCTCTTAGCAGTGCACAAGAGGGGTGATAGTCTGTGTATGAGGCTGCTAGCAGTGCACAAAAGGGATGATATTCTGTGTATGAGGCTAGCAGTGCACAAGAGGGATTATAGTCTGTGTATGAGGGATGATAGTCTGTGTATGAGGCTGCTAGCAGCGCACAAGAGGGATGATAGTCTGTGTGTGAGGCTAGCAGTGCACAAGAGGGATGATAGTCTGTGTATGAGTCTGCTAGCAGTGCACAAGAGGGATGATAGTCTGTGAATGAGGCTGTTAGCAGTGCACAATAGGGATGCTAGTGTGTGTATGAGGCTGCTAGCAGTGCACAAGAGGGATGATAGTCTGTGAATGAGGCTGCTAGCAGTGCACAAGAGGGATGGTAGTCTGTGTATAAGGCTTCTAGCAGTGTACAAGAGGATTGGTAGTCTGTGTATGAGGCTGCTAGCAGTGCACAAGAGGGATGATAGTCTGTGTATGAGGCTAGCAGTGCACAAGAGGGATGAAAGTTTGTGTATGAGGCTAGCAGTGCACAAGAGGGATGATAATCTGTGTATGAGGCTGCTAGCAGTGCACAAGGGGATGATAGTCTGTGAATGAGGCTGCTAGCAGTGCACAAGAGGGATGGCAGTCTGTGTATAAGGCTTCTAGCAGTGCACAAGAGGGATGATAGTCTGTGTATGAGGCTGTTAGCAGTGCACAAGAGGGATGATAGTCTGTGTATGAGGCTGTTAGCAGTTCACAAGAGGGATGATAGTCTGTGTATGAGGCTGCTAGCAGTGCACAAGAGGGATGATAGTCTGTGTATGAGGCTAGCAGTGCACAAGAGGGATGACAGTGTGTGTATGAGGCTGCTAGCAGTGCACACGAGGGATGATAGTCTGTGAATGAGGCTGCTAGCAGTGCACAAGAGGGATTATAGTCTGTGTATGAGGGTAACAGTGAACAAGAGGGATTATAGTCTGTGTATGAGGCTGTTAGCAGTGCACAAGAGGGATGGTAGTCTGTGTATGAGGCTGCTAGCAGTGCACAAGAGGGATGATAGTCTGTGTATGAGGCTGCTAGCAGTGCACAAGAGGGATGGTAGTCTGTGTATAAGGCTTCTAGCAGTACACCAGAGGATTGGTAGTCTGTGTATGAGGCTGCTAGCAGTGCACAACAGGGATGATAGTCTGTGTATGAGGTTGCTAGTAGTGCACAAGAGGTATGATAGTCTGTGTATGAGGCTGCTATCAGTGCAGAAGAGGGATGATAGTCTGTGTATGAGGCTGCTAGCAGTGCACAAGAGGGATGATAGTGTGTGTATGAGGCTGCTAGCAGTGCATAAGAGAAATGATAGTCTGTATATGAGGCTGCTAGCAGTGCACAAGATGGATGATAGTCTAGGCATGAGGCTGCTAGCAGTGCACAAGAGGGATGGTAGTCTGTGTATAATGCTGCTAGCAGTGCACAAGAGGATTGGTAGTCTGTGTATGATGCTGCTAGCAGTGCACAAGAGGGATGAAAGTCTGTGTATGAGGTTGTTAGCAGTGTACACGAGGGATGATAATGTGTGTATGAGGCTGCTAGCAGTGCGCAAGAGGAATGATAGTCTGTTTATGAGGCTGCTAGCAGTGCACAAGAGGGATGATAGTCTGGGTATGAGGCTGCTAGCAGTGCACAAGATGTATGAAAGTCTGTGTATGAGGCTGCTAGCAGTGCACAAGAGGGATGATAGTCTGTGTATGAGGCTGCTAGCAGTGCACAAGAGGGATGATAGTCTGTGTATGAGGCTGCTAGTAGTGGACAAGAGGAATGATAGTCTGTGTATGAGGTTGCTAGTAGTGGACAAGAGGGATGAAAGTCTGTGTATGAGGCTGCTAACAGTGCACAAGAGGGGTGATAGTCTGTGTATGAGGCTAGCAGTGCACAAGAGGGATTATAGTCTGGGTATGAAGCTGCTAGCAGTGCACAAAAGGGATGAAAGCCTCTGTATGAGTCTGCTAGCAGTGCACAAGAGGGATGATAGTCTGTGTATGAGGCTACCAACAGTTCACAGAAGGGATGGTGTTCTCTGTATGAGGCTGCTAGCAGTGCATAAGAGGGATTGTAGTCTGTGTATGAGGCTGCTAGCAGTGCACAAGAGGGATGAAAGTCTGTGTATGAGGCTTCTAGTTGTGGACAAGAAGGATTATAGTCTGTTTATGAGGCTGCTAGCAGGGCATAAGAGGGATGGTAGTCTGTGTATGAGGCTGCTAGCAGTGCACAAGAGGGATGGTAGTCTGTGTATCAGACTAGCAGTGCACAAGAGGGATGATAGTCAGTATACAAGGCTGTTAGCAGTACACAAGAGGGATGATAGTCTGTGTATGATGCTAGCAGTGCACAAGAGGGAAGGTAGTCTGTGTATGAGACTAGCAGTGCACAAGAGGGATGATAGTCTTTGTATGAGGCTGCTAGCAGTGCACAAGATGGATGATAGTCTGTGTATGAGGCTAGTAGTGCACAAGAGGGATGATAGTCTGTATTAGAGGCTCTTAGCAGTGTACAAGAGGGATGATAGTCTGTGTATGATGCTAGTAGTGCACAAGAGGAATGGTAGTCTGTGTATGAGGCTGCTAGCAGTGCACAAGAGGGATGGTATTCTGTGTATGAGGCTGCTAGCAGTGCACAAGAGGATTAGTAGTTGGTGGGGAGACTAGCAGTGCTTGTGTGCAGAGCAGGTAGACTAAAGAGTTAGAGCAGGCAGACTGAAGAGATAATGGAATACAATGGAATACATTGGAGATAATACTGGATTATAAATGACGATGAAAACAAGATGCTGCTGAATTTCTAAGCCACAGGCTGTGAGAATTAAGGTAACTTACTTCTACTTGGAAAACCTGGAATCTACTCATAGAGAAGGTAAAAGTCTCAACTAAATACTATTACCACCTCTATACCCTGGAACAAGAGAAGCATCACATCCTTTTAATGCATGGAAACAAGTTTTCTACTACTTAGAATGCAAATTAAATACTAACAAGATCTAAAGGTTACCGGAATACAATATTTTTGGATATTATAGCTGGTTTATATCACTTTTGCTTTGGATTAAACAAACATATATATATATTTTTTAAATATCTTTATTTTCAAGTGCAACAGACAGATGGAAATAGTTACATTCAGTAGTATTCAATTAGTATATGATTACAAGTCAAATGGTACCATCAGTTATAAAACAGGTCACATGTCATTTCTGTAGCCTGGATCTTGAAAAGGAAAAAACAAAGGAACAAAAAACTCCATCGTGCACAATTTTCTTTTAACCTTAAATATAAACATTATCAACCTCCTAACTCTCTACTGGCATGGTTTACCCTTGAACAACCTCCTCTCTCTCCCCCTCCCCCGAGAACTCCACCGATCTAGTCTACCAGTCTCCCCGCAGTGTTGCCTCCAAAATGTATTCTGTGTTCTTGAATGGTGTGAGGATTATAGTGCGTGAAGTGTCTGGCACTGTGCGAATAAAGGGTCCCCACTTGTTAAAGATGGACCAAACTCTAGTATTCATGTCTCCCAAGCCGCCTGCTTGCTCAATAAATAATTGTTTTAGCAACACCTGCTTTAATTGTGTAACAGTGGGTGGATTTCGTTTGAGCCAATTTTGAAAAATCAGATTTCTCGCCATCAGCACTATGTTAGAGATAAGCAGTTTAATATGTTTGGGTAGACCTAAGAAGTCAAGGAACACTACATTCTGAAATGTCCAATCACCACCAGGACACTGCATTTTTGTCTTTACCCAGTGTGCTGTTATCTTCCAGAATCTGACTAGTTTAGGACAATTCCACACCATGTGTTCTATGTCTGCGTCTATCAGACCACATTTAGGACATTTACTGTCTCTATCCGCCTTCCATTTCTGGAACTTTCCAGGGGTAACATAGCTGTCGTGCATTAACTTAAAGTGGGATTCTCTCACCTCTGAGGAGAGAGTTGCCAATTTTACTCTACTTATGCTTTTTTCACCTCTGAGGAGAGAGTTGCCAATTTTACTCTACTTATGCTTTTCTCGACTTCCGCTGTTGTCACAACTTTTGCGAGTTTATCACTCCAAATGGAGGCTATCTTATCTATGCAGGTTGTCCCCGCTAGTCTGTTCATCTTTGTGTACAGTGGTGCTATAGAAGTGATGCCATGTTGAGCTAATTCTATACTTTGTATTATAGCTGCTTGGTCTTTGTTGTTCCCCTCCCTACGTAGTGCGTCAAAGTAATGTCTAGCCTGCAAATAGGCATAGTGGTGAGTCCTGGGCAAGTCAAACGTTGTTCTTAAGGCCTCGAAAGTCTGCATGAGTCCCCCCTCTTTAGTCATTGTTTGACCTACTGTACGAAGTCCCTGACTTTTCCACTGAAGGAAAGCCCTGGTCGATATACCTGCGGGGAACTCAGGATTGCCACACCATGGCAGATATGTGGTCAATCTATGATTGCCCCCCAGCTTCTTGCAAAATTGTCTCCAAGCTCTTGCAGGTTGGCCCAGGAGCTCCATGTCTTTAAAGTGTTTAGTCGCTTGGGTTTGAGTCATGTGTGGAATCATCTCTAAAGCCCATGGTTTCGTCAGTTCACTTTCCAACCTGGGGTCAGAGAACTTTCCTTGTCCCATCATCCAGTCAATAACAAATTTACATTGGGCCGCCCAGTTGTATAATTCAAAGTTAGGTAGTGCTAATCCCCCCATCTCTCTCGGGGCGGTAAGCTTGAGATAACTGACCCTGTGTTTTTTGTTATTCCAAATAAAGTTAAGCACCCTCCCCTTAATGTGATTTAAGTCTGATTTTTGCAGTATTGCTGGCAAAGTCTGGAAAAAATAAAGCAGCTTGGGGAAGTAGATCATCTTTATAAGCCCTACCCTTCCCGATAGGGACAGAGGCAGTAAAGTCCACCCCCCAATCAGGCTATCCAATTGTTTGAGCAAGGGACCATAGTTAATAGAGTACCATCTACGTGGGTCCGTGTGTAGTGTGATACCTAAATATTTAAGGTTACCCTCCACTATTCTAAAGTCATATCCGGGAATTTGTTTTTTGCCTTTTGACAATAACCAAAGTAATTCAGTTTTGTCGGTATTGACTTTGTATCCAGAGACTAGGCTAAATTCATCTATTATTCCCATCAGTTTTGGAATATTCTTTTGGGGGTCCTGTACGTATAACACCATGTCATCAGCAAACAGCGAGACATGTAAGGTCGACTCGCCTATGCGCATCCCCTGCATTGTCTGCCTAATCTTTATTGCCAGGGGCTCTATGGCCAAATTGAAAAGGAGTGGGGAGAGAGGGCAGCCCTGCCTAGTGCCTCTGTGGAGTGTAAAAGGTCTGGTAGGTGTGCCATTGATTAGGAGAGACGCCTGCGGCTCTCTATAAAGATTCTCAACTGCCTTAACAAATGCACCCTCAATGCCCATTTTATCCATGGTGGTGTATAAATGCTCCCACAAAACCTTGTCAAAGGCTTTTTCAGCGTCTAAGAATAACAGGGCTGCCTCGTCATGTGTCGCTATGTTCGGGTTGTGTTGTCTTATGTTCCAGTAATGTTGAATAACTGTTTGGACCCTTCGAATGTTGAGTACTGAGGATCTCTCCTTAACAAAACCCGTCTGGTCCCCATGTACTAATGTCGGGAGAATATCAGCTAGTCTGTTTGCAAGGAGTTTTGTTAGGATCTTGTAGTCTTGGTTAAGCAGGGAAATGGGGCGGTATGACTGTGTTAAAAGGGGATCTCTACCTTCCTTTGGAATAATACTGATATTAGCTTCCGCAAATCTGGGAGAGGGCCTAACCTCACCGCTGAGGAGACCATTGAACAACTGCATCAAGGTCGGGCCTATATCAGTTCCCATTATCTTGTAGAACTCTGCTGGCAAGCCATCAGGCCCTGGAGTTTTCTCTAATGTTAAATCTTTAATTGTGGCCAGAATTTCATTCAAGGCAATGGGGCTGTTAAGTCTGTCAAGTTGGGTACTGTCAACCATCGGTATCTGTAACTGTTCCCAGAATCTGTCTATATCCCTTGGCAGTACGTCCTGTGATGAGTAGAGGTCTTTGTAAAAGTCAGTAAACGCCCTTTGGATGTCTTCCTCCCTATTCAACACTACGTCGCCCTGCTTAATAGCCAGTATATGGTTTCTTTTTGTCGACAATTTCGTCATTCTCGCTAACAGTTTTCCCGTCTTGCCTCCAAACCTGTAGTACCTGGCCTTGCATTTTAGCGTGGGTCTTGTTAGTTTGTTGGAGTATATAGTCATCTCTTGTGCGCTTAATGTCTTTGTATTTGAGTCTGTTAATGTTGTTTGGATTCCTGAGATATTTATTCCTTGCATTTAAAATCTGCGCTAGTAGGAGCTCTGACTGTGCCTTGCTCTTTTTTTTAATGTTTGCAGCATAAGCAGAAATGACCCCCCTTAAGACGGCCTTAGCTGTTTCCCAGAACAGTATAGGGTCACCTACATGTGGCTGGTTGGTCTCTACGTATGCCAGCCATTCCCCTAAAATGTGTCTATAGAAGTTGGGATCTTTACATAAATACGCTGGGAACACCCACCGATTAGTTTTCCCCCTCCTGGGACTAAGTTGAATCTAAACTGCTACTGGAGCATGATCTGAGATCGTTATTGGGTCTATCTCAGCACCCACCACCCTGGGGCATAACTCTGTGGATATCAGAAAGTAATCAAGTCTGGCCATGGTGTCTTTTGCTACTGACATGCAGGTATAGTCTCTCTGCTCCGGGTATCTGGCTCTCCAGATATCTTGTAGACCTAAAGTTTTCCTAAAGGTGTGAAGTATCAGGGATTCTTTTTTGGAGTTTCTAAAGCTCTGAGGGGTAGCGGCTTTCCTATTTGGGTTATAGAATCTATCAGCAGGGACCTGAGGAGCAATGTTAAAGTCTCCTCCGACAACAGTGGGCAGTGTGGTAAACTGTATTATCTTAGCTTGTAAACCCCTCCAGAAGTGTTGTTTCTGTCTTTGTGGCCCGTATACTCCAACCAAAGCAAAGGGGACTCCCAGGACCTCTAATTGGAGCATTACAAATCTCCCTTCTTGATCTATTTCAGTCTTAGTGATAGTGTACGTCAGGTTTTTCCTAAATAGTACCGCCACACCCCTAGCTCGTCTCAGTTCGTATGGGGTATATACAACTTCTCCCACCCAGCCCAGTTTCAATTTTTGGTGTTCTAGCTGCGACAAATGTGTCTCTTCTAGTATAGCTATGTCAACCCTTCTAGAGCTTAAATAACGTAGGATAGATCTGCGTTTTTGCAGAGAGGTTATGCCTCCTACATTCCAGCTCATAATATGTAGATTATGTGTCATCTGTAACTCGGTTTGTGATTGGGAAGTAGAATAAAGAATTGTCTACACGTAAGTCTGGTATCTCAATGTGTGTGGAGCATTCTGGGTGTCTTGTTTGAACCTTACCACCAGGATTCAGAATAAAAACATTTCCCTCTGTCAAAGAGTCCCGGGGGGGGGGGAGGAGAGCATCATGCCAGCTAACTAAAAATAAAAACAACACGGTTAACAACATTAAAGAAAAAATCAACAAGCAAAAACAAACATATATTTTGAATATCTAAGCAATAATACTGCACAGAAAATAAACCCCTGGAACAGCAAGATCCTGGATTACCTTGTACCAAGTGGCCAGGAATGCTACGAAATTATATACCCAGAGGACCTCAAAACTGGAGCAGCCCAAAAAGGATTTAAAGAAAACATCCTAATCAACAACCCTGAACTACTTATCACTGATTATTCTTATAGAGACCAAAAAAAGCACAAAACAAACTTATTATTTCATACAGAGCAAAAAGATGCCTGGCACCAAACCTTACAGGAGAACTTTATTAACATTAAAAAAAAAGGGAAATGGGAACGGAAGACAGATCATTGTGCCCGATGGAGAAGACTGTGAAAATACGCTTTATACAATAAATATATATAATAACGGCACAGTAATGATACAAGGAAGCGAATCTAGTCTGGATTTATTTGAAACACAGTTTAAAACACTGAAACAGAAAAGCTTGGTGAATAGAGAACTCGCTATTAGGAAAGAAGAACTAAATAAAACCTCATCAGATATTGTATCAACAGAAAATACAAGGGTATCACAGACAGAGAAACAGAATAAAACAGTGAAACACTCACCCATAACTGACAAAGCTCTAAGGGACTGTTTGGCCTTACTAGAAAGAGACTTTGCAGAGTTCTGTGAATCAACAAAAAAGGACCTTGTACAAAAAGATCACTTAGAATGGGTAAAGCAAGAGCTCATGACCATCAAGCAGGAGCACAAACAGGAAATCCAGGAAATAAGATCACAAATCTCTGATCTAATTATTGACAATGAAAGATTAAAATGTGATCTCAAGAAATCCAAGGAAGAACTGAAACGCCATCAGGAAAATCACCCAAACAACCAATACATAGCTCCACATAGACCAACAACAAACCTTTAAAAGAACAAAATAGTACATAACCCAGCGACAGTGACCTTGGGAGAAACAAGGCAGAAAGAACCACAAGCAGGGACCCATAGACCAGACACAGCCCCCTGCCAAGCAACAACAGACTACAGCCCAGGTCAGAGCAGAAAACCAAGCAGAGCAGCTGGCCAGTGTACTGGGGGCCACTAAGGAAATCCCTGAAAAACCACTACAGAATCTTACAAAAAATAAACCAGAAGAGCACACAAGACAAACCCCTGAAACAGATGTTCTCATCTTAATGGACTCAAATGGCAAATACCCAGATGGAAAACGCCTCTTCCCTGGTAAGAGAGTTCTCCAGTACAAATGTGTAAACATGGAAAAAGCAAAAGAGAGAATTCTAAACCCAAATTTTAATAACCCAAAATACATAATCATCCACACTGGCTCAAATGAAATGCAAGATCCAGAGAAATATATTAATGCAATGGAAGACCTGATAACTATCACAAGAAATAAATTCCCACTAACAAAAATCATCCTTTCTAGCCTATTACCAAGGAGTGGCATACACAGTGATATTGTCCAAAACATCAATATGCAACTAAAGGGTTTTGCTCAAACCCCAAACATAATGGTGGCCGAACACCACAACATAAACTGTACATACCTATATGATCAAGTACATCTGAACAAACGGGGGGTACGTATGTTTGCCAAAAATCTAAAAGATACAACACTGGAGCGCAACATACTCACTTCACATTTAGAGAGACCCCCCCCCCCCCGATAATAACAGGGATAGAACAACTACACATTGGAGTGGGTACTCATATACATGGAATAAAAGTAAAAAATCCTTGATACCCTCAAATGGACGGTACAGGGAGAGCCTACAGGCTCCTAACAACAGCAAATACAGTGCCCACTACAGAGACTTCCAAAGAAATAGAAGGCAAAATACGCAGGCAGACTCAGAACTTAGGGAAATTCGAGAACTTATCCATGCACTATATGAAAAGCTTTAGAAACAAACCAGGATATCACAAATTAACTGTAAGAGGGAAAACAAGCAACAAACAAACCTTAATTCTCACAGCCTGAAAGCTTAACCTCTTAAGTACATATGACGGAATTTTTCCGTCATAAAACAATTGAGCAAACTGAAAGCTGTGTCCTTAAAGGGTTAATTAGCACACTATAGACTGAACACAATATGAACAGTCTCACTATTAGCAGCTGGAACATACAAGGACTCACTTCCTCCACCTTTGGAGACAAAATCAGAGATCCTGATTTTCAACAAAATATAAGAAACCATGATATTATCTTGTTACAGGAGACATGGCAAGATAGAAGCACAGCATCATCTTGCCATATGGACTATAAAGAGTTAATCATTCCTGCAACAACAAAAAATAAGAAAGGAGGGAGACTCTCAGGGGGGTTATTAGTGTGGTACAAAGAGAGTCTCAAACCATTTATCACCCCAGTGAAGAGAGGTGCAACACATCTGTGGATACAAATATCAAAGAACCTTGTACAGACATCTCACAATTAGTGATGTCGCGAATAGTTCGCCGGCGAACATAGCATGTTCGCATTCGCTGCGGTGGGCGAACATATGCGATGTTCGATCCGCCCCCTATTCGTCATCATTGAGTAAAACTTTGATCCTGTACCTCACAGTCAGCAGGCACATTCCAGCCAATCAGCAGCAGACTCTCCCTCCCAGACCCTCCTACCTCCTGGACAGCATCCATTTTAGATTAATTCGGAAGCTGCATTCTTAGTGAGAGGAGGGACAGTGTAGCTGCTGCTGATTTAATAGGGAAATCAATAGCTAGGCTAGTGTATTCAGTGTCCACTACAGTCCTGAAGGACTCATCTGATCTCTGCTGTAAGGACAGCACCCCAAAAAGCCCTTTTTAGGGCTAGAACATCAGTCTGTTTTTTTTTCCTGTGTAATCTAATTGCAGTTGCCTGTCTGCCAGCGTGTGTGTCAGGCTCACAGCGTATACTGTGCCCACTTGCCCAGTGCCACCACTCATATCTGGTGTAACAGTAGTGTAAATTTAAAAAAAACAACACTTTTTTGACTGTGTTAAATAATAGCAGTCAGTTTCCTTCACACGTGTGCGTTTCAGTGCCTGCCTGCCAGGGCACAGTGTCACCCCAGTGCAATTCATATCTGGTGTAACAGTAGTGTAAATTAAAAAAAAAACCCACACTTTTTTGACTGTGTTAAATAATAGCAGTCGGTTTCCTTCACAAGTGTGCGTTTCAGTGCCTGCCAGGGCATAGTGTCACCCCAGTGCAACTCATATCTGGTGTAACAGTAGTGTAAATTTAAAAAAAAAAAACACTTTTTTGACTGTGTTAAATAATAGCAGTCAGTTTCCTTCACACGTGTGCGTTTCAGTGCCTGCCAGGGCACAGTGTCACCCCAGTGCAACTCATATCTGGTGTAATAGTAGTGTAAATTTAAAAAAAACAACACTTTTTTGACTGTGTTAAATAATAGCAGTCAGTTTCCTTCACACGTGTGCGTTTCAGTGCCTGCCAGAGCACAGTGTCACCCCAGTGCAACTCATATCTGGTGTAACAGTAGTGTAAATTTAAAAAAAAAACACTTTTTTGACTGTGTTAAATAATAGCAGTCAGTTTCCTTCACACGTGTGCGTTTCAGTGCCTGCCAGGGCACAGTGTCACCCCAGTGCAACTCATATCTGGTGTAACAGTAGTGTAAATTTAAAAAAGACAACACTTTTTTGACTGTGTTAAATAATAGCAGTCAGTTTCCTTCACACGTGTGCGTTTCAGTGCCTGCCAGGGCACAGTGTCACCCCAGTGCAACTCATATCTGGTGTAACAGTAGTGTAAATTTAAAAAAAAAAACACTTTTTGACTGTGTTAAATAATAGCAGTCAGTTTCCTTCACACGTGTGCGTTTCAGTGCCTGCCAGGGCACAGTGTCACCCCAGTGCAACTCCTATCTGGTGTAACAGTAGTGTACATTTAAAAAAAACAACACTTTTTTGACTGTGAAATAATAGCAGTCAGTTTCCTTCACACGTGTGCGTTTCAGTGCCTGCCTGCCAGGGCACAGTGTCACACCAGTGCAACTCATATCTGGTGTAACAGTAGTGTACATTTAAAAAAAACAACACTTTTTTGACTGAAATAATAGCAGTCAGTTTCCTTCACACGCACGTTTCACTGCCTGCCTGCCAGGGCACAGTGTCACACCAGTGACACCACTCATATCTGTTGTAACAGTAGTGTACATTTAAAAAAACCAACACTTTTTTGACTGTGAAATAATAGCAGTCAGTTTCCTTCACACGTGTGCGTTTCAGTGCCTGCCTGCCTGCCAGGGCACAGTGTCACACCAGTGCAACTCATATCTGGTGTAACAGTAGTGTACATTTAAAAAAAAAAAACACTTATAGGGGATGTAACAGGGATTAAACTGATAAGAATAGTACTACTTAACACACCACTCCTATCTGGTGGCACATTAGGGGCGTAGTTTGCGGCGCAAGCGAGGGAACCCCCGCCGCCCGCAGTTTCAGCTCGCAACTCGAGCTATCCAATATACGGCGCCGTCAGTGCCGTAAGTCGGATAAACCAGCGATGTCCAGAAATCTGCGTAAGTACAAATTTCTGGAGTCGCCAGTGACTTACGGCACTTTAGAAACTGCCGGCGCCTACAAAACCTGACTAAAGTATGAAATCACCCGCACTGTCCAACACGCCTCCTAAATATAGCCCGACACGTCTAACCCTCTATCCGCTATCCCCCCTCACTATCCTAACAATAAAAAAAGTTATTAACCCCTAAACCGCCGCTCCCGGACCCCGCCGCCACCTAATAAAGTTATTAACCCCTAAACCGCCGCTCCCGGACCCTGCCGCCAGCTATATTAAATCTATAACCCCCTAAAGTGAGCCCCTAACACCGCCGCCATCTACCTTACCTACCCCCTAAAGTGAGCCCCTACCCCGCCGCCATCTACCTTACCTACCCCCTAATGTGAACCCCTTACACCGCCGCCATCTACCGTACCTACCCCCTAAAGGGAGCCCCTACCCCGCCGCCATCTATTTTAAAATTATTAACGCCTAATTTAATCCCCTACCCCACCGCCATCTATATTAAATTATTTAACCCCTAAAATACTAAACTATCCCTACCACTAAACCTAAGTCTAACCCTACAAATAGCCCTGAAAAGGGCTTTTTGCGTGGCATTACCACAAAGTAAACTGCTCTTTTGCCAGCCCTTAAAAGGGCTTTTTGCGGGGCATGCCCCAAAGAAAACTGCTCTTTTACCAGCCCTTAAAAGGGATTTTGGCGGGGCTTTGTCACAAAGTAATCAGCTCTTTTGCCTACAATCTAAATCCCCCTACACCGCTGCCACCTATAATAAATGTATTAACACCTAATCTAATCCCCCTACACCGCCGCCACCTATATTAAACACATTAACCCCTACAGGCCCATTTATCAAGCTCCGTACGGAGCTTGAAGGGCCGTGTTTCTGGCGAGTCTTCAGACTCGCCAGAAACACAACTTATGAAGCAGCGGTCTAAAGACCGCTGCTCCATAACCCTGTCCGCCTGCTCTGAACAGGCGGACAGGAATCGCCGGACATCAACCCGATCGAATACGATCGGGTTGATTGACAGCTCCCTGCTGGCGGCCGATTGGCCGCGAGTCAGCAGGGGGCGGCGTTGCACCAGCAGCTCTTGTGAGCTGCTGGTGCAATGTTAAATGCGGAGAGCGTATTGCTCTCCGCATTTAGCGAGGTCTTGCGGACCTGATCCGCAGTGTCGGATCAGGTCCGCAAGCCCTTTGATAAATGGGCCTGCTAATCTAATCCCCCTACACCGCCGCCAGCTATATTAACCCTAATTATATTAGGGTTAATATAGTTAATATAATTATTATATATATTAACTATATTAACCCTAATTATATTAGGGTTAATATAGTTAATATCGTTCTTATATTATATATATATTAAGTATAATAACCCTATCTAACTCTAACATCCCTAACTAAACTCTTATTAAAATAAATCTAATATTAATATTTTTAATGAAAATATTCCTATTTAAATCTAAATACTTACCTATAAAATAAACCCTAAGATAGCTACAATGTAATTAATAATTACATTGTAGCTATTTTAGGGTTTATATTTATTTTACAGGTAACTTGGTATTTATTTTAACTAGGTATAATAGCTATTAAATAGTTATTAACTATTTAATAGCTACCTAGTTAAAATAATTACCAATTTACCTGTAAAATAAATCCTAACCTAAGTTACAAATACACCTACACTATCAATAAATTAAATAAACTACAAATATCTAAACTAAAATACAATTAAATAAACTAAACTAAATTACAAAAACAAACAAACACTAAATTACAAAAAATAAAAAAAGATTACAAGATTTTTAAGCTAATTACACCTATTCTAAGCCCCCTAATAAAATAATAAAGCCCCCCAAAATAAAAAAAATTCCCTTTTACCTTACCAGCCCTTAAAAGGGCCTTTTGCGGGGCATGCCCCAAAGAAAACGGCTCTTTTGCCTGAAAAAAAAACACAATACCACCCCCCAACATTACAACCCACCACCCACATACCCCTAATCTAACCCAAACCCCCCTTAAATAAACCTAACACTACCCCCCTGAAGATATCCCTACCTTGTCTTTACCCAACCGGGCCGAACTCCTCATCCGATCCGGGCGATGTCTTTATCCAAGCGGCAGCAAAGTCTTCTTCCATCCGGCGGCATCTTCCATCAAGCGGCATCTTCAATCTTCTTTCTTCGCTCCTCCGACGCGGAGCATCCATCCCGGCCGACGACTGAACGACGAATGAGGTACCTTTAAATGACGTCATCCAAGATGGCGTCCGTTGAATTCCGATTGGCTGATTGGATTCTATCAGCCAATCGGAATTAAGGTAGAAAAATCAAGTTCAATCCAATTGGCTGATTGGTTTTGTAATTTAGTGTTTGTTTTTTTTGTAATTTAGTTTAGTTTATTAAATTGTATTTTAGTTTAGATATTTGTAGTTTATTTAATTTATTGATAGTGTAGGTGTATTTGTAACTTAGGTTAGGATTTATTTTACAGGTAAATTGGTAATTATTTTAACTAGGTAGCTATTAAATAGTTATTAACTATTTAATAGCTATTGTACCTAGTTAAAATAAATACCAAGTTACCTGTAAAATAAATATAAACCCTAAAATAGCTACAATGTAATTATTAATTACATTGTAGCTATCTTAGGGTTTATTTTATAGGTAAGTATTTAGATTTAAATAGGAATATTTTCATTAAAAATATTAATATTAGATTTATTTTAATAAGAGTTTAGTTAGGGATGTTAGAGTTAGATAGGGTTATTATACTTAATATATATATATAATATAATAACGATATTAACCCTAATATAATTAGGGTTAATATATATAATATAATAATTATATTAACTATATTAACCCTAATATAATTAGGGTTAATATAGTTAATATAGCTGGCGGCGGTGTAGGGGGATTAGATTAGGGGTTAATGTGTTTAATATAGGTGGCGGCGGTGTAGGGGGATTAGATTAGGGGTTAATACATTTATTATAGGTGGCAGCGGTGTAGGGGGATTTAGATTGTAGGCAAAAGAGCAGTTTACTTTGTGACAAAGCCCCGCCAAAAGCCATTTTAAGGGCTGGTAAAAGAGCAGTTTTCTTTGGGGCCTTCCCCCGCAAAAAGCCCTTTTCAGGGCTATTTGTAGGGTTAGACTTAGGTTTAGTGGTAGGGATAGTTTAGTATTTTAGGGGTTAAATAATTTAATATAGCTGGCGGCGGGGTAGGGGGATTAGATTAGGGGTTAATTAATTTAATATAGGTGGCGGCGGGTTAGGGGCATTAAATTAGGGGTTAATTAATTTAATATAGGTGGCGGCGGGGTAGGGGCATTAAATTAGGGGTTAATTAATTTAATATAGGTGGTGGCGGGGTAGGGGGATTAAATTAGGGGTTAATAATTTTAAAATAGATGGCGGCGGGGTAGGAGCTCACTTTAGGGGGTAGGTAAGGTAGATGGCGGCGGTGTAAGGGGCTCACTTTAGGGGGTAGTTTAATATAGTTGGCGACGGTGTAGGGGGATCACATTAGGGGGTAGTTAATGTAGGCAGCGGTTTAGGGGTTAAATATTTTATTAGGGATTGCGGCGGGGGATCGCGGTTGACAGGTAGATGCGTTAGGTGTTAGGTTTATTTTGCAGGCAGTTTAGGGAGTTACGGGGCTCCAATAGTCAGCGTAAGGCTTACTACGGCTGCTTTTTGTGGCGAGGTAAAAATGGAGTAAGATTTCTCCATTTTCTCCATGTAAGTCCTTACGCTGTATATTGGATACCAAACTGCGCTGGTTTGGTATACCTGCCTATGGCCCAAAAAACTACGGGCGACGGCAGAAATATACGGGCGTAACTTCTAGGTTACGCCGTATATAGGATACCAAACCAGCGCAAAATTCAGCGTCGCCGGCATTTGCGGGCGACGCTGCATATTGGATCGGGCCCTAGATTGCACGCGCAGTGCCCCAAATTTGAAGTAGGAGGACCGACCAAGCATCTTTTTCCATCTCCCGTTTCCTAAAATCGATGCCATATATACGTCCCCTGATAAGGGACATAACAGGGATTAAACTGATAGGAATAGTACTACTTAACACACCTTATAATAACGCAGAGAGAGGCAATGCAGAGAGAGGAGTCTGAAGAAGAGGAGTCAGAGGAGGAAGGTGGCTTTGAGGAGGTGGAAGACCAAACACAGCAGGTGTCCCAGGGGGCTTATTGTCACCTTTCGGGGACCCTTGGTGTTGTATGTGGCTGGGTGGAGGAAGAGACCTTCAATGACATCAGTGAGGACAAGGAACGGGACATGGCTAGCTTGGTATCCAACCTTGTGCAAATGGGGAGTTTGCGGTTGTGCAAATGGACTGTTTGCGGTTGTTTGCGGTGCGTTAAACGGGGAGTTTGGTCTGTCACTGTGAAGCGGGCGTAACCCTTACACTACCTGATCGATACAACATCATACCTGATGTTTTAAAACACTTATTCCAAACAATTTAGGAATGTTAAGTGATTTATGCCCTTTATGGATTAAAACCGGACTCTGCATCAACTATGTAATTTTCCATGGGAGTTTTGCCATGGATCCCCCTCCGGCATGCCACAGTCCAGGTGTTAGTCCCCTTGAAACAACTTTTCCATCACTATTGTGGCCAGAAAGAGTCCCTGTGGGTTTTAAAGTTCACCTGCCTATTGAAGTCTATGGCGGTTCGCCCGGTTCACCGGTTCGCGAACAGTTGTGGAAGTTTGCGTTCGCCGTTCGCGAACGCAAAATTTTATGTTCGCGACATCACTACTCACAATCTCTACCTCTGTGTCATATACATTCCACCACGGGAATCACCATATTATGACCCAGAATACTTCAATACACTGCAGGAGGAGATCTCAAACTTTCAAACAAAAGGACAAATTATGCTAATCGGAGACATGAATGCTTGCACAAGCAATGCAAGGGACTGTACCCCCAGCCAAGGAAATAAACATATACAGTATTTGGAAAGAGTATGAATTTTGACACCCTGATGGACACTCAGAGAAACAGCTATGATAAAATAATAAACACACATGGGGAAAAATTCCTTGATGTTTGTAAAAGATTAGGGCCTCTACAGGGAGTGCAGAATTATTAGGCAAGTTGTATTTTTGAGGATTAATTTTATTATTGAACAACAACCATGTTCTCAATGAACCCAAAAAACTCATTAATATCAAAGCTGAATAGTTTTGGAAGTAGTTGTTAGTTTGTTTTTAGTTATAGCTATTTTAGGGGGATATCTGTGTGTGCAGGTGACTATTACTGTGCATAATTATTAGGCAACTTAACAAAAAACAAATATATACCCATTTCAATTATTTATTTTTACCAGTGAAACCAATATAACATCTCAACATTCACAAATATACATTTCTGACATTCAAAAACAAAACAAAAACAAATCAGTGACCAATATAGCCACCTTTCTTTGCAAGGACACTCAAAAGCCTGCCATCCATGGATTCTGTCAGTGTTTTGATCTGTTCACCATCAACATTGCGTGCAGCAGCAACCACAGCCTCCCAGACACTGTTCAGAGAGGTGTACTGTTTTCCCTCCTTGTAAATCTCACATTTGATGATGGACCACAGGTTCTCAATGGGGTTCAGATCAGGTGAACAAGGAGGCCATGTCATTAGATTTTCTTCTTTTATACCCTTTCTTGCCAGCCACGCTGTGGAGTACTTGGACGCGTGTGATGGAGCATTGTCCTGCATGAAAATCATGTTTTTCTTGAAGGATGCAGACTTCTTCCTGTACCACTGCTTGAAGAAGGTGTCTTCCAGAAACTGGCAGTAGGACTGGGAGTTGAGCTTGACTCCATCCTCAACCCGAAAAAGCCCCACAAGCTCATCTTTCATGATACCAGCCCAAACCAGTACTCCACCTCCACCTTGCTGGCGTCTGAGTCGGACTGGAGCTCTCTGCCCTTTACCAATCCAGCCACGGGCCCATCCATCTGGCCCATCAAGACTCACTCTCATTTCATCAGTCCATAAAACCTTAGAAAAATCAGTCTTGAGATATTTCTTGGCCCAGTCTTGACGTTTCAGCTTGTGTGTCTTGTTCAGTGGTGGTCGTCTTTCAGCCTTTCTTACCTTGGCCATGTCTCTGAGTATTGCACACCTTGTGCTTTTGGGCACTCCAGTGATGTTGCAGCTCTGAAATATGGCCAAACTGGTGGCAAGTGGCATCTTGGCAGCTGCATGCTTGACTTTTCTCAGTTCATGGGCAGTTATTTTGCGCCTTGGTTTTTCCACACGCTTCTTGCGACCCTGTTGACTATGTTGAATGAAACGCTTGATTGTTCGATGATCACGCTTCAGAAGCTTTGCAATTTTAAGAGTGCTGCATCCCTCTGCAAGATATCTCACTATTTTTGACTTTTCTGAGCCTGTCAAGTCCTTCTTTTGACCCATTTTGCCAAAGGAAAGGAAGTTGCCTAATAATTATGCACACCTGATATAGGGTGTTGATGTCATTAGACCACACCCCTTCTCATTACAGAGATGCACATCACCTAATATGCTTAATTGGTAGTAGGCTTTCGAGCCTATACAGCTTGGAGTAAGACAACATGCATAAAGAGGATGATGTGGTCAAAATACTCATTTGCCTAATAATTCTGCACTCCCTGTATATATATATGCAAACAACAAATGTTGTGCAAAGGAGATTTTCAGGGACATTTCCAGGGACAAAAAAATCCAGGGACTGTCCCTGGAAATTAGGGACTGTTGGCAACTATGCAAAAACTCAAATTCCTATTGTTCTCTAAAGAGGTACAGCACTCATTAAATTATACCTATCTTGGGCTTACACTGAGTGCATCAGGAAGCTTTAAAATGGCCATCAAAACACTGCAAGAAAAAGCCCTTAGAGCCTTCCATGCAATAAAGAAGCTGCTAGCCAGTCTAAACCCTCCTCCAGAACTGTTACTTAAGGTATTTGAAAGCACCATTATACCAATGGGTCTGGGGCCCAACACTGACCAAGAACTACCGAGAATGGGACAAACTTCCTACACCCTACTTGTCCTGGGCACTCCCCCCTGCACGTAGACCATACTGATAATTAACTCCTTTACTGTCGCATCTCAGGTAAAAGTAACTAACTCCATAGCTGTCAGAGAGGGTTAATCATCCATGTGTTCCTTTGTGCAGTCTGGCAATCTAGGGGTTTATTGGGTCCACTTGCTTGATCCAATTCCTTTGTAGGTTCCTGTGTGGATTGGCACTGTGGTTGAATATTCTGAGTCATGAAAAAAACATTTTGTGCTTCACGTCCCTTTAAGCTGGTTAGGTAGAATTGAAAGGTGTTTCTTTTACATCTCACACACCATAACCCATTTGGTGATCTAAATATAATATTAAAAACAGATATCACTTCACGCTATAATATATTAGCTATTAAGAGACTATATAAAAAAAGAAAAAGGAGTTTCTGAAAACCTGGGTGTACCCAAAACTGACTTGCTGGTGTGCCCTTGGTTCTCTCCCATCACATGCAGCATTAGGAGTGATGATTAGACAAAGGGCTCCGCTTAGCTTAGCGTAGAACCGAAGACACTGCTTTGAGCCCTAGTAGTAATGGAGGAACAGCGACCTGTATTTATTACCGCACATTGGCTTATTGCGACTAGCTACATGTATCTTTCACTTAAGCCTGTCCATGGTCAACTGTTAATTGGAGGTTCACACAGAGCGTGTGACATATACACTGCTACTGGCCCCTCTACTTGTTTTAGCCTTTACACACTGGTGCTTGCTTCAAGAGCCTGGTGTACGGCTTACATTGTATATTGACTTTGTGATAGTATGTGACTTTAGTTTGTAGCGTTCGTATAAGCAATCAACTTTTGTAATAAATTTTATGTGATTATAATTAACCAGCTTGTTGTAATTACTTTGTAGCAGTGATTTCACACAGCATGTGTGCTACTGCCTATGATGTAAAGCTAAGCTAACGCTTTTGACCTGTATAACAACTACTGACATGTGCCAATACTTGCCTATCATTTCCGCCCTTCTTGCAAGTGCTGACATCACTTCCGTGTGTAAAAGGTTGCACATGTCCGTTTTCCGTCTGCACCTAGATTGTGTTTAGCTGGCGTTCTAAGAAGATGACCACTCTACGAGCGTTCACTTGCGACGATTTGTTCTGGTTCAATAACATGTGAGACTTATTCTTACATAGATTATTAGTGTCTGTGTGTGCATTTGAATATGGAGATCGCGTGTGCCCTAGTTTATTAGGGGATCTAGGTAGGAATAAGGGGTGCACAGCATGACAACGAGGTCAATAATGAGCATCAGATATTGCACCCATTACGTGTGCTTCCTTTTACAACACTCAGTCAGGAGATGCAGAGAGAAATAGGGAGCTCATAACATTACACAGTGGGCATGATTTACCCCTCTTAATTTTATATTAGAATATTTGAATAATCCTGGTTTATGTTGATGACTGTATGGTGGAGATTTACCAACAGGAGAATGGGCAATAAAAAACAACAAAAAAACACTCTTTTCAATTAACTCCTGTTATAAAATTTTTGTCTTATTCTCTTCATATACTTCATTGAAGAGTAAGCCTAGATAGACTGATAGGAGTTTAGGAGCGTGCGCATGTCTTTAACATTCTATGGCAGTAGTATTTGCAACAATGTATAAGATTGTTATAAACATTGTTACAACCACTTCTGTCAGATGACTGAAGAGTGCACAGTCCTGAGTTCACCTAGAATTACTCTTTAACCCCTTAAAGTGAATGTAAAGTTGAATGAGTCCCCGTTTTTTTAAAAAAATACTATTAAAAACAGGGACACTTTCATTCATTAAATTTTACATTACATCATTTTTAAAAAATACCTTTTTTCTTTAGAAAACCCAGACCGGCGATCCTCCACCTGGAGCTCCTCTATACTTAGCACAGCAATGACAAAACCGGTTTCCTCCAATCATGGCGTGCACCCCCCAGAGCGTCCAGCTCGTGAGGCCACGCAATGATTGGAGGAAGCCGGTTTCGTCATCAATATGCTAAGTACAGCATGAGAAGCGGGCTGAGGATCTAGGTCTAGGTTTCCTAAAGAAAAAGGTTAGTATTTAAATAAAAAAACAAAAAATGCTGCAATGTAAAGTTTAATGAATGAAAGTGACTCCGTATTTAATAGTATTTTAACCACTTAGGGCTAGATTTATCAAGCCCCTGCGGCAGCAAGTTCTCACAAGAACTTGCTCGCCGCGATTTATCAAGCAGCGGTTACCAGACCGCTGCTTCCCTAACATCTTCGCCACCTCTATTGTGGCGAAATTAAATCTCCTCGGTCGAGTCCGACCGAGGAGATTGACAGCTCCTGCCCGTGCGTGATTGGCTGTGCGCGGGCAGGGGGCAGGATTGCACGCGAGTGCAAAATTGCGCTCGTGTGCAATGTTAATTACCTGCGGATAATTTCGCCCCGCCACAGGTGAGCTGAGGCGTACAGGGGCGCGTATACGCGCCCCTATACGCCTCAGCGTTGATAAATCTAGCCCTTAGTGACAAGACCAGTTTTCAATTTTCTTACTTTTTACATTTCTGCAGTGTTTGTGTTTAGCTGTAATTTTCCTCTTACTCATTTACTGTACCCACACATATTATATACCGTTTTTCTCACCATTAAATGGACTTTCTACAGGGAGTGTAGAATTATTAGGCAAATGAGTATTTTGACCACATCATCCTCTTTATGCATGTTGTCTTACTCCAAGCTGTATAGGCTCGAAAGCCTACTACCAATTAAGCATATTAGGTGATGTGCATCTCTGTAATGAGAAGGGGTGTGGTCTAATGACATCAACACCCTATATCAGGTGTGCATAATTATTAGGCAACTTCCTTTCCTTTGGCAAAATGGGTCAAAAGAAGGACTTGACAGGCTCAGAAAAGTCAAAAATAGTGAGATATCTTGCAGAGGGATGCAGCACTCTTAAAATTGCAAAGCTTCTGAAGCGTGATCATCGAACAATCAAGCGTTTCATTCAAAATAGTCAACAGGGTTGCAAGAAGCGTGTGGAAAAACCAAGGCACAAAATAACTGCCCATGAACTGAGAAAAGTCAAGCGTGCAGCTGCCAAGATGCCACTTGCCACCAGTTTGGCCATATTTCAGAGCTGCAACATCACTGGAGTGCCCAAAAGCACAAGGTGTGCAATACTCAGAGACATGGCCAAGGTAAGAAAGGCTGAAAGACGACCACCACTGAACAAGACACACAAGCTGAAACGTCAAGACTGGGCCAAGAAATATCTCAAGACTGATTTTTCTAAGGTTTTATGGATTGATGAAATGAGAGTGAGTCTTGATGGGCCAGATGGATGGGCCCGTGGCTGGATTGGTAAAGGGCAGAGAGCTCCAGTCCGACTCAGACGCCAGCAAGGTGGAGGTGGAGTACTGGTTTGGGCTGGTATCATCAAAGATGAGCTTGTGGGGCCTTTTCGGGTTGAGGATGGAGTCAAGCTCAACTCCCAGTCCTACTGCCAGTTTCTGGAAGACACCTTCTTCAAGCAGTGGTACAGGAAGAAGTCTGCATCCTTCAAGAAAAACATGATTTTCATGCAGGACAATGCTCCATCACACGCGTCCAAGTACTCCACAGCATGGCTGGCAAGAAAGGGTATAAAAGAAGAAAATCTAATGACATGGCCTCCTTGTTCAGCTGATCTGAACCCCATTGAGAACCTGTGGTCCATCATCAAATGTGAGATTTACAAGGAGGGAAAACAGTACACCTCTCTGAACAGTGTCTGGGAGGCTGTGGTTGCTGCTGCACGCAATGTTGATGGTGAACAGATCAAAACACTGACAGAATCCATGGATGGCAGGCTTTTGAGTGTCCTTGCAAAGAAAGGTGGCTATATTGGTCACTGATTTGTTTTTGTTTTGTTTTTGAATGTCAGAAATATATATTTGTGAATGTTGAGATGTTATATTGGTTTCACTGGTAAAAATAAATAATTGAAATGGGTATATATTTGTTTTTTGTTAAGTTGCCTAATAATTATGCACAGTAATAGTCACCTGCACACACAGATATCCCCCTAAAATAGCTATAACTAAAAACAAACTAAAAACTACTTTCAAAACTATTCAGCTTTGATATTAATGAGTTTTTTGGGTTCATTGAGAACATGGTTGTTGTTCAATAATAAAATTAATCCTCAAAAATACAACTTGCCTAATAATTCTGCACTCCCTGTAAAGATACCATTTATAATTTACTATAAAAAAATGATGAAAAAATACTTGCTTTTTCTAAATTTGACCCCCAAAATCTGTTACACATCTACAACCACCAAAAAACACCCATGCTAAATAGTTTCTAAATTTTGTCCTGAGTTTAGAAACACTCAATGTTTACATGTTCTTTGCTTTTTTGCAAGGTATAGGGCAATAAGTACAAGTAGCACTTTGCTATTTCCAAACCATTTTTTTGTTTCTCAAAATTTGCGATAGTTACATTGTAACACCCATATCTGTCAGGAATCTCTGAATAACCCTTCACGTGTGTGTGTGTATGTGTGTGTGTGTATATATATATATATATATATATATATATATATATATATATATATATATATATATATATATATATATATATATATATATATTAGTAGACAACCCAGATTTTGGTATATTTCATGCCACCTTTAAACTGCCAAATGTGATCAAATAAAAAAAATCGTTTACTTTTTCACAAACTGAAATTATTTACAAACAGTTTGTGCAGTTATGGCATAAATGGTTGTAAATGCTTCTCTGGGATCCCCTTTGTTCAGAAATAGCAGACATATGGCTTTGGCATTGCTTTTTGGTAATTAGAAGGCCACTAAATGCTGCTGCGCACCACACTTGTATTGTGCCCAGCAGTGAAGGGGTTAATTAGGTAGCTTGTAGGGTTAATTTTAGTTTTAGTGTAGGGATCAGCCTCCCACCTGACACATCCTACCCCCTGATCCCTCTCAAACAGCTCTTTTCCCTCCCCCAACCTCCAAAGGTCACCCCCATCTTAAGTACTGACAGATAGTCTGCCAGTATAAAAATAAGTTTAAAAAATATATATATTTTCTGCAGTGTAGGATCCCCCTTACCACCCAACCTCTCTGAGCCCCCACAAACAGCTCTCTTAACCCTCTACCTATTTGCCGCCATTTTAGGTACTGGTTTGCTCTAAATTATTGTATTTTTAATTTTTTTTTAAAACCCCCCACCTTTTCCCCATACTGTAGCTGCCCCCCTTCCCCTTAGAAATTTTCACTGTGGCCACTGCCTTTAGTGAGATAAGGGAGCTACCATTATAAAACTTAAAGGGACAGTCTAGTCAAAATCAAACTTTCATGATTCAGATAGGGAATGCAATTTTAAACAACTTTTCAATTCACTTTCATCATCAAATTTGCTTTGTTCTCTTGGTATTCTTTGTTGAAAGCTAAACCTAGGTAGGCTCATATGCTAATTTCTAAAACCTTGAAGGCCGACCCTTATTTCAATGCATTTGGCAGTTTTTCACAGCTAGAGGGCATAAGTTCATGTGTGACATACAAATAACATTGTGACCACGCCTGTTTATTTACAAGTGACAGGGCACTGATTGGCTAAATGCAAGTCTGTCAAAAGAACTGAAAAAAGGGGGCAGTCTGCAAAGGCTTAGATACAAGGTAATTACAGAGGTAAAAAGTATATTAATATAACTGTGTTGGTTATGCAAAACCGGAATCTTTAATCAAGGGACTATCTATCTTTTTAAACAATAACAATTCTGGAGTAGACTGTCCCTTTAAGTTCTACCATCACATGATTTTTAGCATCAAGTCTTCTAGTGAGCGTGAGCGAGCAAGAAGCTGACTGGAGCTAGAGCAAGTGTCTCCTAGCAACTATCTCAAAAGAAAAGTTACTCCTTTGCCTTTCTGTAAAGACCACAACTTTGGAAGCTGTGACAAGAAGTAATAGACACAGCACAAATTAAAGGACCACTCAATGCAGTAGAACTACATAATTAACACGAGTATCATAAGACAATGCAACAACACCTACCCTGATTTTTACAAAAGCAGTAGATTTTTTTTCCCCCCTGTCTTATTAATTTTTTTCCTTATTTTCCGGCTTACTATATTATATGACAGACATCAGCCAATCACAGACAAGTATACATATACCCTGTGAATTTGTGCACATGCTCAGTAGGATCTTGTTTCACAGAGAGTAAATATAGAGATTGCAAAATGTGATAATGGAAGTAAATTGGAAAGTGTCTTTAAACTGTATGTTCTTTCTGAATAATCAGTTTATTTTGACTTGAGTTTTAAAAAAAAAAAAAAAAAAAAAGTAAATAAAAGGTAAAATTATTTCTAATGTTGAATTATACATATTGCAGATATTTATTTTAAGTAAAACCCACTGCTTAGGTTTTTTTTGTTGTTACAACGAAACAGACTGTTATAGTATGCTGGCATATTATTGCAAGGCACTGTGCAATGCAAATTGTGTTAAGAAAAAGTGTACTTGGTGCCACAAACTATGTATGTTAGCTATGTTGTATGCATAGTCCATGTAGTATGCTTGGCAACACGTTTTTCTTTTCACTGTTTTGTAGCAGTGCGTGAAATATAGTACAAGTGCAGTCACATTTAATATGTTGTACAGTACCTGCTCTTTCTGAGTCATGAAAGCTTAATTTTGACTAGACTATTCCTTTAAATGGACCTGAAGCTGAAATCACATTCCTTTTTGGGAGCATACAGGGTTCTTTCTGTGGAGCCCACTAGGTCAGGGTTTCCTGGCTTCACTTCTCAGAAGCCACTAACAGGTCATAGTTATTGTACGGCTGATTATATCAATTGTTTTTGTACTGTACTTCTGAAAATCTAGCCTGTTAATGGACTCTGGGGACTGGCATTGGAGACCCCAACTGTTCTGCATTTATTAGGATTGTTCAACCACACTTCCTTATTATCAGCCTAATTATGTCCCGAAACTTCCTACACCCTACTTGTCCTGGGCACTTCCCCCTGCTTGTCATGACTCTGGCCCTGCACGTAGACCATACTGGTAATTAACTCCTTTACTGTCGCATCTCAGGTAAAAGTAACTAGATCCATAGCTGTCAGAGAGGGTTAAAAATCATCCATGTGTTCCTTTGTGCAGTCTGGCAATCTAGGGGTTTATTGGGTCCACTTGCTTGATCCAATTCCTTTGTAGGTTCCTGTGTGGACTGTGGATTGGCACTGTGGTTGAATATTCTGAGTCATGAAAAAAACATTTTGTGCTTCATGTCCTGGTTAGGTAGAATTTGAAAGGTGTTTCTTTTACATCTCACACACCATAACCCATTTGGTGATCTAAATATAATATTAAAAACAGATATCACTTCACGCTATAATATATTAGCTATTAAGAGACTATATAAAAAAAGAAAAAGGAGTTTCTGAAAACCTGGGTGTACCCAAAACTGACTTGCTGGTGTGCCCTTGGTTCTCTCCCATCACATGCAGCATTAGGAGTGATGATTAGACAAAGGGCTCCGCTTTAGCTTAGCGTAGAACCGAAGACACTGCTTTGAGCCCTAGTAGTAATGGAGGAACAGCGGCCTGTATTTATTACCGCACATTGGCTTATTTGACTGAGCGACTAGCTACATGTATCACACAGAGCGTGTGACATATACACTGCTACTGGCTCCCTCTACTTGTTTTACCCTTTACACACTGGTGCTTGCTTCAACGCTAAGAGCCTGGTGTACGGCTTAAATTGTATATTGACTTTGTGATAGTATGCAACTTTGGTTTGTAGCATTCGTATATGCAATCAACTTTTGTAATACATTTTGTGTGATTATCAGTAACCAGCTTGTTGTAATTACTTTGTAGTAGTGATTTCACACAGCATTATATGTTCATTCAAGGACACATAACAGTAGTGTGCCACTGCCTATAATGTAAAGCTAAGCTAACGCTTTTGACCTGTATAACAACTACTGACATGTGCCAATACTTGCCTATTATTTCCGCCCTTCTTGCAAGTGCTGACATCACTTCCGTGTGTAAAAAGGTTGCACATGTCCGTTTTCCGTCTGCACCTAGATTGTGTTTAGCTGGCGTTCTAAGAAGATGACCACTTTACGAGCGTTCACTTGCGACGATCTGTTCCGGTTCAATAACATGTGAGACTTATTCTTACATAGATTATTAGTGTCTGTGTGTGCATTTGAATATGGAGATCGTGTGTGTCCTAGTTTATTAGGAGATCTAGGTAGGAATAAGGGGCGCACAGCATGACAACGAGGTCAATAATGAGCATCAGATATTGCACCCATTACGTGTGCTTCATTTTACAACACTCAGGAGATGCAGAGAGAAATAGGGAGCTCACAACATTACACAGTGGGCATGACTTACCCCTCTTAATTTTATATTACAATATTTGAATAATCCTGGTTTATGTTGATGACTGTATGGTGGAGATTTACCAACAGGAGAATGGGCAATAAAAAAAACAAAACAAAAAAACCCACTTTTTTCAATTAACTCCTGTTATATTTTTTTTTTGTCTTATTCTCTTCATATACTTCATTGAAGAGTAAGCCTAGATAGACTGATAGGAGTTTAGGAGCATGTGCATTTGCATGTCTTTAACATTCTATGGCAGCAGTATTTGCAACAATGTATAAGATTGTTATAAACATTGTTACAACCACTTCTGCCAGATGACTGAAGAGTGCACAGTCCTGAGTTCACCTAGAATTACTCTTTAACCCCTTAAAGTGAATGTAAAGTTGAATAAACGAGTCCCCGTTTTTTTTAAAAAAAATACTATTAAAAACAGGGACACTTTCATTCATTAAATTTTACATTACATCATTTTTAAAAAATACCTTTTTTCTTTAGAAAACCCAGACCGGCGATCCTCCACCTGGAGCTCCTCTATACTTAGCACAGCAATGACAAAACCGGTTTCCTCCAATCATGGCGTGCACCCCCCAGAGTGTCCAGCTCGTGAGGCCACGCAGTGATTGAGGAAGCCGGTTTCGTCATCAATATGCTAAGTACAGCATGAGAAGCGGGCTGAGGATCTAGGTCTAGGTTTCCTAAAGAAAAAGGTTAGTATTTAAATAAAAAAACAAAAAATGCTGCAATGTAAAGTTTAATGAATGAAAGTGACCCTGTATTTAATAGTATTTTAACCACTTAGGGCTAGATTTATCAAGCCCTTGCGGCAGCAAGTTCTCACAAGAACGTGCTCGCCGTGATTTATCAAGCAGCGGTCACCAGACCGCTGCTTCCCTAACATCTTCGCCACCTCTTTTGTGGCGAAATTAAATCTCCTCGGTCGAGTCCGACCGAGGAGATTGACAGCTCCTGCCCGTGCGTGATTGGCTGTGCGCGGGCAGGGGGCGGGATTGAATTTACTTTTTCTAAATTTGACCCCCAAAATCTTACACATCTACAACCACCAAAAAACACCCATGCTAAATAGTTTCTAAATTTTGTCCTGAGTTTAGAAACACTCAATGTTTACATGTTCTTTGCTTTTTTGCAAGGTATAGGGCAATAAGTACAAATAGCACTTTGCTATTTCCAAACCATTTTTTTGTTTCTCAAAATTTGCGATAGTTACATTGTAACACCCATATCTGTCAGGAATCTCTGAATAACCCTTCACGTGTGTATGTGTGTGTGTGTGTATTTTTTTTTATATATATATTTTAGTAGACAACCCAGATTTTGGTATATTTCATGCCACCTTTAAACTGCCAAATGCGATCAAATAAAAAAAATCGTTCACTTTTTCACAAACTTAAAGAGACACTGAACCCAATTTTTTTCTTTCATGATTCAGATAGAGCATGCAATTTTAAGTCACTTTCTAATTTATTCCTATTATCAATTTTTCTTTGTTCTCTTGCTATATTTATTTTAAAAAGAAGATATCTAAGCTTTTTTTTTTTTATTCAGAACTCTGGACAGCACTTTATTGGTGGATGAGTTTATCCACCAATCAGCAAGAACAACCCAGGTTGATCACCAAAAATGGGCCGGCATCTAAACTTACTTTCTTGCATTTCAAATAAAGATACCAAGAGAATGAAGAAAATTTGATAATAGGAGTAAATTAGAAAGTTGCTTAAAATGTCATGCTCTATCTGAATCACAAAAGAAAAAATTTGGGTACAGTGTCCCTTTAAGGTTTCTCACTGAAATTATTTACAGTTTGTGCAGTTATGGCATAAATGGTTGTAAATGCTTCTCTGGGATCCCCTTTGTTCAGAAATAGCAGACATATATGGCTTTGGCATTGCTTTTTGGTAATTAGAAGGCCACTAAATGCTGCTGCGCACCACACTTGTATGGTGCCCAGCAGTGAAGGGGTTAATTAGGTAGCTTGTAGGGTTAATTTTAGTTTTAGTGTAGGGATCAGCCTCCCGACTGACACATCCTACCCCCTGATCCCTCTCAAACAGCTCTTTTCCCTCCCCCAACCTCCAAAGGTCACCCCCATCTTAAGTACTGACAGATAGTCTGCCAGTATAAAAATAAGTTTAAAAAATATATATATTTTCTGCAGTGTAGGATCCCCCTTACCACCCAACCTCCCTGAGCCCCCACAAACAGCTCTCTTAACCCTCTACCTATTTGCCGCCATTTTAGGTACTGGTTTGCTCTAAATTATTGAATTTTTTTTTTTTTTTTTTTTTTTTTAAAACCCCCCCACCTTTTCCCCATACTGTAGCTGCCCCCCCTTCCCCTTAGAAATTTTCACTGTGGCCACTGCCTTTAGTGAGATAAGGGAGCTACCATTATAAAACTTAAAGGGACAGTCTAGTCAAAATCAAACTTTCATGATTCAGATAGGGAATGCAATTTTAAACAACTTTTCAATTCACTTTCATCATCAAATTTGCTTTGTTCTCTTGGTATTCTTTGTTGAAAGCTAAACCTAGGTAGGCTCATATGCTAATTTCTAAAACCTTGAAGGCCGACCCTTATTTCAATGCATTTGGCAGTTTTTCACAGCTAGAGGGCATAAGTTCATGTGTGACATACAAATAACATTGTGACCACGCCTGTTTATTTACAAGTGACAGGGCACTGATTGGCTAAATGCAAGTCTGTCAAAAGAACTGAAAAAAGGGGGCAGTCTGCAAAGGCTTAGATACAAGGTAATTACAGAGGTAAAAGGTATATTAATATAACTGTGTTGGTTATGCAAAACCGGAATCTTTAAACAAGGGACTATCTATCTTTTTAAACAATAACAATTCTGGAGTAGACTGTCCCTTTAAGTTCTACCATCACATGATTTTTAGCATCAAGTCTTCTAGTGAGCGTGAGCGAGCAAGAAGCTGACTGGAGCTAGAGCAAGTGTCTCCTAGCAACTATCTCAAAAGAAAAGTTACTCCTTTGCCTTTCTGTAAAGACCACAACTTTGGGACCTGTGACAAGAAGTACTAGACACAGCACAAATTAAAGGACCACTCAATGCAGTAGAACTAAATAATTAACACGAGTATCATAAGACAATAACACCTACCCTGATTTTTACAAAAGCAGTAGATTTTTTTTCCCCCTGTCTTATTATTTTTTTTCCTTATTTTCCGGCTTACTGTATTATGATAGACATCAGCCAATCACAGACTAGTATACATATACCCTGTGAATTTGTGCACATGCTCAGTAGGATCTTGTTCCACAGAGAGTAAATATAGAGATTGCAAAATGTGATAATGGAAGTAAATTGGAAAGTGTCTTAAAACTGTATGTTCTTTCTGAATAATCAGTTTATTTTGACTTGAGTTAAAATAAAAGTAAATAAAAGGTAAAATTCTTTCTAATGTTGAATTATACGTATTGCAGATATTTCTTTTAAGTAAAACCCACTGCTTAGGTTTTTTTTGTTGTTACAACGAAACAGACTGTTTTATAGTATGCTGGCATATTATTGCAAGGCACTGTGCAATGCAAATTGTGTTAAAGAAAAAAGTGTACTTGGTGCCACACGCTATGTATGTTAGCTATGTTTTATGCATAGTCCATGTAGTATGCTTGGCAACACGTTTTTCTTTTCACTGTTTTGTAGCAGTGCGTGAAATATAGCACAAGTGCAGTCACATTTAATATGTTGTACAGTACACTTAAAGGAATAGTATAGTCAAAATCACACTTGATTCATGATTCAGAGCATGCAATTTTAAGCAACTTTCTAATCTACTCCTATTATCAAGTTTTTTTTTTTTCTTCATTCTCTTGGTATCTTTTTTTTTTTATTTTTTTTTATTTTTTTTTAATAATATTTATTTGTATAATTAGGGAAAAATAATGACAATCCAAAAAAAAATACAATAACAGTATGTTATAAAAAGAATACAAACCATTATTAGCGAATTAGCTATCAATGAACAATTCTAAGAAGTCTGTAACGGTTAAACCAATATGAGTAAGCGAGAAAGAAAAAATCGAAAATTTGGATTACCGTTACCCTACGGTAGAATCTTGTTTTTATCTTATTCCCCATTTTCAATTATTAAATAAAATCTGGTTAACCAGAACCACACATAGAGCAAACTGAAACAATAAAACAGGACACAACAAAACCAAAACATAAGAGAGACAAAAAAAAAAAAAAAAAAAAACTCTGTCGGGCCCCCCCGAACCCTATTACTCGCCATCCAGTGCCCATTCTTGCGGAAAGCGACCTGAGAGGATATTAATTACAACAAACTCGGAGTCAATGAATGGTTTTATCATTTTTTTTTGGAGTACCAAGGGCAAGGAAAGAACAAACAATTCCCATTTTCTGAAAAAGGCCCCTAAATGCTCTTCTTGTGGATATGGTATATTAAACTGTTCCGTCGTAAATTGATTCATTAGGGCCGCTTTAAAATGTACAAATTTAGGTGCTTCACGGGCCTTCCATAATTTGAGGATCAGATTATGTCCTATTAATATAATTGTGTTTAAAAGACTAAAATTTTTACTAATGCCTTGGAATTGTACCAGGAAAAAAATCTCAATGGGTAACAAATCATGTTCCAGCTTCACAACTGTATTCATCCAATAAGAAATCTTTTTCCAGAATTGAAAAATTTTGGGGCAACCCCAAAGACAATGTACTAGGTCAGCATCCGTTGACAAGCATCTAGGGCACAGAACCTTTGTATTGTACCATTTAGATAAAGCACCGGGGGTAAAATACCTCTGAAGCCCAATGGTATCTTTATTTTAATGTAAGCTTAGTAGCTGGCCCATTTTTGGTTCAGCACCTGGGTAGAGCTTCCTGATTGGTGGCTACATTTAGACAACAATCAGAAAGTGCTAACCAGGTGCCCAACCAAAAATGGGCTGGCTCCTATGCTTACATTCTTGCTTTTTAAAATAAAGATACCAAGAGAACGAAGAAAAATTGATAATGGGAGTAAATGAGAAAGTTCCTTAAAATTACCTGCTCTATCTGAATCATGAAAGTTTAATTTTGACTAGACTATTCCTTTAAATGGACCTGAAGCTGAAATCACATTCCTTTTTGGGAGCATACAGGGTTCTTTCTGTGGAGCCCACTAGGTCAGGGTTTCCTGGCTCCACTTCTCAGAAGCCACTAACAGGTCATAGTTATTGTACGGCTGATTATATCAATTGTTTTTGTACTGTACTTCTGAAAATCTAGCCTGTTAATGGGCTCTGGGGACTGGCATTGGAGAGACCCCAACTGTTCTGCATTTATTAGGATTGTTCAACCACACTTCCTTATTGTCAGCCCAATTATGTCCCGAAACTTCCTACACCCTACTTGTCCTGGGCACTCCCCCCTGCACGTAGACCATACTGGTAATTAACTCCTTTACTGTCGCATCTCAGGTAAAAGTAACTAACTCCATAGCTGTCAGAGAGGGTTAATCATCCATGTGTTCCTTTGTGCAGTCTGGCAAGTTTATTGGGTCCACTTGCTTGATCCAGTTCCTTTGTAGGTTCCTGTGTGGATTGGCACTGTGGTTGAATATTCTGAGTCATGAAAAAAACATTTTGTGCTTCATGTCCCTTTAAGCTGGTTAGGTAGAATTTTGAAAGGTGTTTCTTTTACATCTCACACACCATAACCCATTTGGTGATCTAAATATAATATAAAAAACAGATATCACTTCACGCTATAATATATTGGCTATTAAGAGACTATATAAAAAAAAAGGAAAAAGGAGTTTCTGAAAACCTGGGTGCACCCAAAACTGACTTGCTGGTGTGCCCTTGGTTCTCTCCCATCACATATGCAGCATTAGGAGTGATTAGACAAAGGGCTCCGCTTTAGCTTAGCGTAGAACTGAAGACACTGCTTTGAGCCCTAGTAGTAATGGAGGAACAGCGGCCTGTATTTATTACCGCACATTGGCTTATTTGACTGAGCGACTAGCTACATGTATCTTTCACTTAAGCCTGTCCATGGTTAACTGTTAATTGGAGGTTCACACAGAGCGTGTGACATATACACTGCTACTGGCTCCCTCTACTTATTTTAGCCTTTACACACTGGTGCTTGCTTCAACACTAAGAGCCTGGTGTACGGCTTACATTGTATATTGACTTTGTGATAGTATGTGACTTTAGTTTGTAGCGTTCGTATATGCAATCAACTTTTGTAATAAATTTTGTGTGATTATAAGTAACCAGCTTGTTGTAATTACTTTGTAGCAGTGCAACTTGAGTCACGCTTTGGGCACCTATTATTTTTAGAAGCTCCTTTTCTTTTCCTATATTTTCTCCAATAATTTTGTGACCTCACTCTCTCTTTATATTGATTGAGTTAAGCTATGTGCACAATTCCTTATTATTTTTTTTTTTCTTTTTAACTATAAAATCTCTTGTACAACTCTTTTTCTGGTGTTCAGCCCTGTCTTTGTTTTTTAACTCTCTAATGTTCAATTGCTCTTTGGTGTTCAATTGCTTTTTCTCTGCAGATGAACTCTGTTTGCAGTTCACAAACTGCCGCTTCCTCTAACAGACACCTCCAAAAAGGCACACAGACCTCTCCCACATGCTTTCACATGTCCACCACTGCAGCATGCTGGGAACTGTAGTTCCTTGGCTGCAGAGCTGCTAACAGATGTGATGCAAGTGTTGTGCATATATAATAAAAAAAATTAAATAAGTAACAGTCATGATAACAAAACAAAAAAAACAGGACACCTCTTCAAAAAGTTCTGGGGACAAAGGGACAGTGTTAAAAAAACAAACAGGACAATCCTGTAAAAAAACTAAACATTTCAGAGATGGCCTTAAAGACCATTAAATGCAGTAGAATGGCATAATTAGCAAGTGCATAATAAAAAGACAATGCAATAACACCTACTATGAATTTCAAATAAGAAGTAGATTTATTTATTTTTCTGCCAAATTTATTTTTTCTTCCATTTTGCCGGCCCCCTGTATCATGTGACAGATATCAGCCAATCACAGACTAGTATACGTATACCCTGTGAGCTTATGCACATGCTCAGTAGGATCTTGTTCCTCAGAAAGGGTGACTATAAAAAGACTGCAAAATTTGATAATGGAAGTAAATTGGAAAGTGTCTTAAAACTGCATGCTCTTTCTGAATCATAAGTTTATTTTGACTTGAGTGTCCCTTTAAAGGCATATTAAACCTTCCAAACATCTTCAACCAACTATAAGATGTACCTTCTCTGACTTTATAGCTAGTGGTTATAGCTGTGTGCTTGGTGATTTATAGTGCGCGTGTGACTTGTCACGCAGTAGTTGGGTGTCTTATAGTGCGTGTGTGACCCTTTCATGTACTAGTCAGGTGACTTATAGTGCGTGTGCGACCTGTCGTGTAGTAGTCGGGTGACTTATAGTGCGTGTGTGATCCTGTCCTGTAATAGTCGGGTGACTTATAGTGTGTGTGCGACCCTTTCATATACTAGTCGGATGACTTATAGTGCGTGTGTGACCTGTCACGTAGTAGTCGAGTGACTTATAGTGCGTGTGCGACCTGTTGCGTAGTAGTCGGGTGACTTATAGTGTGTGTGTGGGACCTGTCACATAGTAGTCGGGTGACTTATAGTGCGTGTGTGGGACCTGTCACATAGTAGTCGGGTGACTTATAGTGCGTGTGTGATCCTGTCCTGTAGTAGTCGGGTGACTTATAGTGCGTGTGCGACCCTTTCATGTACTAGTCGGGTGACTTATAGTGCGTGTGTGATCCTGTCCTGTAGTAGTCGGGTGACTTATAGTGCGTGTGACCTGTCATGTGTGCAGCAGATGTAGGCTTTGAATGGGGTGGTCTGTACAGTATCTGACTGGTTGTACCATCTGACTAGATAAAAGTCAGAATTAAACTGTAGCAATTCAGTGTTATCCAGTGCTCTCTGGGTTGTACGTCTTACTACTTAAAGTCAAAATTAACTTAAATTGACTGCATAGAGCATGACATTTTAAACAACTTTCCATTTTACATCTGTTTTGAATTTTGCTTAGGTATAACAATGTTATAGATAGTTTACAAACACCACTAAAGACAAGTGCACGCTCCTATCTTAGTTTAGTCTTCAATAAAGAATACCAAGAAAACAAAGCAAATTTGATAATAGAAGTAAATTGGAAAGTTGTTTAAAATGACATTCTCATGCTCTGTCTGAATAATGAAAGTTTAATTTTTTACTTTAATTTGATCATCATTAAAGCAAAGCCCTACCTAACACTCAGAAAAGGGACGTATAGATTGGCAGCACTTTACAGCCAATTAGATTGCAGAGTTAAATTGCCATAATAGCTGAAAAATCACATGCTTCAATTCATTACAGCATATCATTTTAAGACTATCGACCCTGCACTACTGTATGTTTAACCCGTTACCCATACAGTAGAAGTACTGCTCAGGACCAGCAAAGATCACTGCCGGTCTCATGTGGAAACTGCAGCTAATCCAATCAGCAGCAATAGTTACACAACTGGGTTGTACAACTTGCGCTGCTGATTGGATTAGTAGTGTTAACAATCGGGACTAGCAGTACAGCAGTACAGGGTCCATTGTCTTAAAATGACATGGTTTAATAAATCAGAGCATGCAATTTTTCAATTATTTTGGCCCTTTAAGAATACTTCCTGGACACACCAGGGATATGAAAATGATTTTTTTCTTTCATGATAAAAATGTAATTTTAAGCAACTTTCTAATTTACTCCTATTATCAGTTTTCTTCGTTCTTTTGGTGTCTTTATTTGAAAAGGCGGGAATGTAAGCTTAGGAGCCGGCCCATTTTTGGTTCAGCACCTGGGTACATTTAGCCACCAATCAGCAAGTGCTACCCAAGTTCTGAACCAAAAATAGACTGGCTCCTAAGCTTACATCCCTGCTTTTTGAAATAAAGATACCAAAAGAACGAAAAAGAAAAAAATGGATAATAGGAGTAAATTTGAAAGTTGCTTAAAATGGCATTCTCTATCTGAATTATGAAAGGGAAAAAATTGGGTTTCATATCCCCAATCCCTTTAATGTGTTCTGGAACAGTAGTTGCACCCAGCAGCGTGATTCAACAACTGTCCCACAGAAGTGCCCCTTCAGATCAGGTATCCCTAGGCAACAGCTTAAAGGGACACTGAACCCAAATTTTTTGTGATTCAGATAGAGCATGACATTTTAAGCAACTTTTTAATTTTACTCCTATTATCAAATGTTCTTCATTATCTTGGTATCTTTATTTGAAATGCAAGAATTTAAGTTTAGATGCTGGTCCTTTTTCGGTGAACAACCTGGGTTGTTCTTGCTGATTGGTGGATAAATTCATCCATCAATAAAAAAAGTGCTGTCCAGAGTTCTGAACCAAACAAAAAGCTTATATGCCTTCTTTTTAAAATAAAGATAGCAAGAGAACGAAGCAAAATTAATAGGAGTAAATTAGAAAGTTGCTTAAAATCGCATGCTTTATCTGAATCACGAAATAAAAAATTTGGGTTCAGTGTCCCATTAATATGCCTAATGGGAAATCTAGCTCTTCAAGCATATTGACTGATTTGTAAATCTTTTTAAAGAGGTTATGATAATCATTGTGTGAGCTGACAATGACATTCAGTTAACATTTGTGTATGTGATTTGCATGATGGTCACGTTTTCATCCCATTTAGTCACTTATTACAAGTTCTTTTTTCTCTTACTGCACCCTTTCTACTTTCCTTTGTAAACCGTCATTAACCTCAGCACTAAACCTCTGCAACATACTATACACAGTGAGAATCCTGGCAGCATATGAAGAATGCATTATCTAGATTGAAATACTTTTAATGAAAATATAACACTGTTACAATGCATAGCACAATACAGCATTCACAATAAATTGAAATATAGCAGATGGGCGTCATATAACGTTGTGAGGCTATTTCCATATGCTAACTGGAGCAATAAGAATGCATTATTTAAAGGGACAGTCAACACCAAAATTGCTATTGTTTAAACAGATAACGCCTTTACTACCCCTGCTTTGCACAACCAACATTGTTATATGAATATACTTTATAACATATAAACTTCTAGATTTCTGCCAGTTTCTAAGCCACTACAGACAGCCTTTTACAACATGCTTGTTTATTAGCTTTTCACAACAGGAAACTGCTTGTTCATGTGGGCCATATAGGTAACATTGTGCTTTCTCCCGTGGAGCTGTGTCTGACACAGCACTAATTGGCAAAATGCAAGTCAATAGATAATAAATAAGTAGCCATGTGATCAGGGGGCTGTCAGAAGATGCTCAGATACAAGGTAATCACAGAGGTTAAAAGTGTATTAATATAACCATATTGGTTATGCAAAGCTGGGGAATGGGTAATAGAGGTATTATCTATCTTTTTAAACAATACAATTTTTGGAGTAGACAGTCCCTTTAATGTTAATCAAACTAATAACAATATTACAATTATATTCCTTGACATTTTATATTGTGTGCATAAAATTCATTTTATAAACTCTATAACTGACTACTCACTATTTTTTTTTGTTCTAGCAATCTGGACCCGCTCACAGAGACTGTATCCTTTTTAAGTTTTGAAAGACACGTGGTATAAATTACTTTGAAAATTGTTTATCTTCACAAGGTTAATCTCTTAGTATAATTTATTATTCATTGCTAAGACACAAATATATAAAACTGCAGCTTTGCCTACTCCAATTAATCTCGTTTTGATTGATCTTTCAATCAGCGCATTTTCCAATCACTAATTCCAATTGACAGTTGATTTTAAGTTTAACACCGTTATATAATATATTGTAAATTATATTTTTGAACACTTCTACCAGGTGTTTAGATAATATTAGACATCCAATTTTCATAAATTTAAAAAAAAAAAAAAAAAAAAAAAAAAAATGAAACCTAGATTTCTGTTTTTTTTTGTTTTTTTTATTTTAATATTTTTATTGAGGACATAGAAAGAAACCAAGAACATACATCATACACAAAATAAGTAATATAAAAATATTCACATCATATCTGAGAATGGTTGTGCAAACTTAGGTAAAAGTCCTCACTTTATATCCCCCTTTAACCATATCTTAGGCCACTCTTGGACCTAGTTTGAAAGTCTTATTACAGTCCGGGGATTATTATAGAACGATGGAGAAAATTTGATGAAAAGTAAACATAATACAACACAAAAAAAAAAAAAGAGAACTGCATCCAACTGTAAAACATTGTATACTTAAGCCAAAACATAGAGGTTGTTGGATGCTATTGCCAGAACTGGTGTTTCAAAAAACATTAGACATTGCAAGAAAACAGAACAGTATCAGAATATCCTTAGGTAGGCTCTTATTGCTGGAAAGGAACCTGAAATCCATACATTTGGTGTTTTAGGAAATTACACTATAGAACAAGATAGAAAAAACTTTGCAACTATTAAAACCACCTTATAAGCTCTGTGTAGACGTACACTTATATATTCCTTATTCGTCATATCTTTAGGGGTGAAGTAGCAGTATTAAGCTGTATGCCCCCATATGAATCTTTCTATAGTTAAATGTTGATGGTGTGTGTGTCACGGGCATTTATGTTACTTTTATTCACCTAACGGCCCCGGGCCCTGGACCGTCAGGTCATGACAGCAGTGTAGTGGTAAATCCAGATCATGAGCTGGTGGCTCGGTGAACCTGACATCTTGTACCCCTCACTTTTTATGTTAAGGCAGTGTTCTCCCCAGGGGCCCCCCACCAACCCCCAAAAGAGACATCGGTTGATGTAGGGTACTGTGTCAGTAAATGTTTAAAGAGTAGATCACGATAAGCCCCAGTTAGCTATGTGATTTCTTATAATAACAGCTTGGGGATGGGTGAAAGCAGTCCTCAACCTGTACCTGTGTATTAGATATCACAGAGGGTAGATATACCTTCCCTAAAGTTAAACACAATCAATACTATATCATTGGTAGGCTTAATGGTGATATAGATATAATATAAGTAATGGTGGTATTGGCACCTGTTTATAAACAAAACTCTCATTATGGTCAACCTGAAAATGCATGAACACATATAATACAACTGTGACACTCACTGAACATGGGAACATTATTCATGTCCTTAATATTCTCCGGTATAAGATATTCTAACCATGTTAACTATGAAATAAATACAACAGAGTAAACCTATATCAAGTAATAGCATGCATGAAAGGGTAATATGGGACTAACAAGGTGTAATGTGACGACATACATAGTGGTAAGTCTTTTAACCCCCAGAGATTTCCTGCGTATGGTCCTTAGTTTTAGCCATCTCAGGGAGAGTTGTTGAGGCAGGGTTAACCCCACTGTTCACCTGGGTTGTCTTTCCAAGCTGTAGGGAAGATGTGCCTGGGGAACCCCATCTCCAAATTGAGCCGTTTGATACACTAAGGTTACCAGTCTGCGGCATGGGGAGTGAGGTAGCGTCCGGGGGATCCTCTGAAAATGTATGGAACAATATCTCTGCCTTAACCGCCTCCCCTTTCACCGTAAGCGGCAGCTCCGTTTGTAGTTTCAGTCCTGAGCGCGAGGTTGTTTCAGACCATTCCCCGAGCGGTCCTGCATCTACATTTGTTCCCCACTTGTCCCCGGCGAGACCGGCGATATTGATGCCTATTGCCTCCACTGGGTTGCTGCCGTGTGCCGTTGCAGGGTAAGATATGATAGTCTCCTGCTCTGGGTAGCCTGAGTGCAAGGTACGGATGTTGTCCGAGGTTGTCAGAGAGGGTGATGTTAAGTAGCTGGATTGCTGAGAAAAGTGCCTGGTCTCTTGTTGGCTAATTAGATTAAGTTCTCCAATCCACATATATATGCTGGGCCTCTATGTCAAAGCGGCTTGTGTTATCGGAGCTGTCGAACTCTCTGATGGCACTTTATCCATAAGGAGCTGCAATTCTTGTTCAGCGGGCGAATATGTAATAGACTCCTGCTCCGGGTAGCCTGAGTGAAAGATACGGGTGTTATCCGAGGTTGTCAGAGAGGGTGACATTAGGTAGCTGGTTTGCTGAGAAAAGTCCCCGGTCTGTTGTTGGCTAGTTAGTTTAAGTTCTCCAGACCATGTGGACATGCTGGGCCTGTATTTCATAGCGGTTTGTGTTATTGGAGCTGTCGAACTCGCTGATGGCACCTTATCCATAAGGAGCTGCAATTCTTGTTCAGAGGGCGCTTTATCAATTAAGGATTGAAATAGTTTGGCACTTAGAAGATTCGGTATGCTGGGATGGGTTTCAGCCCTCGTGGTTTCGTTAGTGATCATTGCGATTCCTTGCTGCCTAGTTTTATTAAGGTTTACCCCTGCTAGTTAATGTAGTATACTTTATGGGCAATCCGATATGCCAAATGGAGCTGTAATTATAACCAGTTCTGGCAAAATACCCCAGCAAGCCGGGGGGGGGGGAACGTTGCCTGTGGGTTTGCCGCCGCAACAGGCCTCAATTGTCCTTTTCCTTCTCAAGGGTCATCAATACAGCAACGGAGCCTTGGGTTAGTTTGCAAGTATTGTAAAGATACGATGCCAGTCGTATTTATAGTAGTTGCTGTGGTTGTGGAACCATAACCGGCGGATTATGATTTCTTCTCCTGGAGCTCCAGAAAAATGCGGCCGTTCACAGCCACTGCTTGGACACGCCCCCTAGATTTCTGTTTTAACTCAGAAAATCTGTGGTTACAGCTCCAAATGTGAAGGAAATTCATAATTTATTTCAAGACATTTCAAAAGGTCAGATGGGCTTATCACATAGGAGCACACATTTCTATCTGCTGTAAAACATCAGGTTCATGTTATCAGCACTGATCTCTCTACATAACAAGCAATGTGTTCCTTAACTAGAGATCTGCAGTATGGGATACCTTTTTATTTACAGTATCTGGCACACTGGCCAGAGTATTTCATTGTTGCAGAGGCCCCTGGTGGTGAACTTATGGGTTACAGTAAGTACATGTCTATCTCAATTACATAGTTGTATACCAATGCTATTTCTATCACTGTATAGTAAATACATATTTTATGCATCATGTAAAGTAAGAGGGAGTAAATTAGTGGCAAGGTGCAGATCCACTCATTTAAAAAAAAAAAAAAAGACATGAAAAGATATCATCTAACTAGCGGTTGCTGATGCTTCAAGTGCAGTAAACACTGCAAATTTAAAGTTACTATTTTTGGTTCAGTACACTGGATAGCACTTGCTGATTGGTGGGTACATTTAGCTACCAATCAGCAAGCTGTGCCCAGGTGTTGAGAACTAAAGATGGGCCGGCTCGTAAGCTTGCATTCCTGCTTTTTCAAATACAGATACCAAGAGAGAGAAGAAAAAATAACAGGAGTAAATTAGAAAGTTGCTTAACCCCTTAACGACTGAGGACGTGCAGGGTACGTCCTCAGAAAAAAGGCAGTTAATGCCTGAGAACGTACCCTGCACGTCCTCAGTGTGGAAAGCAGCTGGAAGCGATCCTGCTCGCTTCCAGATGCTTTCCGGTTATTGCAGTGATGCCTCGATATGGAGGCATCCTGCAATAACCTTTGTAAGCCATCCGGTGCAGAGAGAGCCACTCTGTGGCCCTCTATGCACCGGAGATCGGTGGCTTACTGCGTTGGTGGGTGGGAGCCGGACCGGGAGGCGGCCATCGATGGCCCTGGTTGTGTGAAGGGGGGCGGGATAGTGGGCGGGGGGTGGCTGGGGGCGCGCACGTGCACGGGGAGGGAGCGGGTGGGAACCGCTACACTACAGAAAATTATGAAATAAAAAATGTAAAAAAAATGTAAATAATAAAAAAAAAAAAAAAAGATCAGCAAGGTAGTGGGGGTTTGTCTGTGTGTGGGGGGCGGAAGCTACAAAGCTACACTACAGAAAAAAAACAAAAACAAAAAAAAGCACTTTTTATTGCAAACTGGGTACTGGCAGACAGCTGCCAGTACCCAAGATGGCCCCCAATAAGGCAGAGGGGAGGGTTAGAGAGCGGTTTTGGGGGGGATCAGGGAGGTTGGGGGCTAAGGGGGGGATCCTACACAGTAGCATATGTAAATATGCTAAAAAAAAATTATTTATTTTTTTAAAACCCTTTTATTTTAGTACTGGCAGACTTTCTGCCAGTACTTAAGATGGCGGGGACAATTGTGGGGTGGGGGAGGGAAGGGAGCTGTTTGGGAGGGATCAGGGGGTGGGATGTGTCAGATGGGAGGCTGATCTCTACACTAAAGCTAAAATTAACCCTGCAAGCTCCCTAATTAACCCCTTCACTGCTAGCCATAATACACGTGTGAGGCGCAGCAGGATTTAGCGGCCTTCTAATTACCAGAAAGCAATGCCAAAGTCATATATGTCTGCTATTTCTGAACAAAGGGGATCCCAGACAAGCATTTACAACCATTTGTGCCATAATTGCACAAGCTGTTTGTAAATGATTTCAGTGAGAAACCTAAAATTGTGAAAAAATTTACGTTTTTTTTAATTTGATCGCATTTGGCGGTGAAATGGTGGCATGAAATATACCAAAATGTGCCTAGATCAATACTTGGGGTTGTCTACTACACTACACTAAAGCTAAAATTAACCCTACAAGCTCCCTAAAAGCTACCTAATTAACCCCTTAACTGCTGGGCATAATACACTTGTGGTGCGCAGTGGCATTTAGCGGCCTTCTAATTACCAAAAAGCAACGCCAAAGCCATATATGTCTGCTATTTCTGAACAAAGGGGATCCCAGAGAAGAATTTACAACCATTTATGCCATAATTGCACAAGTTGTTTGTAAATAATTTCAGTGAGAAACCGAAAGTTTGTGAAAAAGTGAACGATTTTTTGTATTTGATCGCATTTGGCGGTGAAATGGTGGTATGAAATATACCAAAATGGGCCTAGATCAATAATTTGGGATGTCTACTAAAATAAAATATATACATGTCAAGTTATATTCAGGGATTCCTGAAAGATATTAGTGTTCTAATGTAACTAGCGCTAATTTTGGAAAAAAATGGTTTGGAAATAGCAAACTGCTACTTGTATTTATGGCCCTATAACTTGCAAAAAAAGCAAAGAACGTGTAAACATTGGGTATTTCTAAACTCAGGACAAAATTTAGAAACTATTTAGCATGAGTGTTTTTTGGTGGTTGTAGATGTGTAACAGATTTTGGGGCTCAAAGTTAGAAAAAGTGTGTTTTTTTCCATTTTTCCTCATATTTTATCATTTTTTTTATAGTAAATTATAAGATATGATGAAAATAATGGTATCTTTAGAAAGTCCATTTAATGGCGAGAAAAACGGTATATAATATGTGTGGGTACAGTAAATGAGTAAGAAGAAAATTACAGCTAAACACAAACACCGCAGAAATGTAAAAATAGCCTTGGTCCCAAACGGTCAGAAAATGGAAAAGTGCTGTGGTCATTAAGGGGTTAAAATTGCATGATTTATCTGAATCATGAAAGAAAAAAATTGTGTTCAGTATCCCTTTAACTTTTTCCATGCAATGCAAATGTATTTTAGTTGTATATTCATGTGTTGCTCTTTCATTTTGATGGTAAACATTTTTTGAGTTTAATGGGAAAAAGCATCTTGCTTTTGTGTAAAAATGTGTGCTTTGTTCCACGCTCCCTAGAGAAGCCAAAAAGCAAAGTCTGTTACCCAAGTCTTTAAACTGCTGCAAACAGCTTTTTGATTTGCAGGTTACTGCATTTGCTTTTTGGCTTCTCCAAGGTGGCTTGATGGAGTCATGCATGATTTTTACACACAAGCACAAGGTGTTTATTGTTATTTTAGTAGCTGTTTAGCTGATCTTTTCTCTTGCAGTAATGGGGAAAGCAGAAGGCTCAGTGGCCCGAGAAGAATGGCACGGACATGTTACTGCTCTTTCGGTGGCACCTGAATTCCGACGCCTTGGTTTAGCAGCAAAACTAATGGATTTACTAGAAGAAATTTCAGAGAGGTAAATGGTTATGTTTATTTATTTGTTTTCTCTAATTGCATGGTTCGTCATTAGATGTCCTGAAACTGCAGTCGGATTGTTGTTATAGCTTTATTTTATTATATATTTCCTCTTTCTCCCATCTAGAAAAGGAGGATTTTTTGTTGATCTCTTTGTAAGAGTGTCTAACCAAGTAGCAGTAAATATGTATAAACAGCTTGGCTACAGTGTGTACAGGACGGTGATAGAGTATTACTCAGCCAACAATGGGGAACCTGATGAAGATGCTTATGGTAAGAATTTAACATTATAAAGAAACAAATGCACTTTTCCCTCATTTCTTTGTTGTTAAAGAGGGGGTGTGTGTGTGTGTATGTATGTATATGTGTATGTATGTATGTATATGTATATATATATATATATATATATATATATATATATATATATATATATATATATATATATATATATATATATAGTGTGTGTGTATATATGTGTGTATATATATGTATATATATGTGTGTATATATATGTATATATATATATATATATATATATATATATATATATATATATGTATATATATGTATATGTATATATATGTATATATATGTGTATATATATATATATATTCTATCAGCTCAGACCCAACACAGTGAGTATAATTTCCCTAATATACCCTATACAAAATAGATATTAGTTAATAGAAACAATGGGGTTGCCACTCAAATATTTCTTCTTTTAAAATATTTCTCAGGGCTTCCACAAAGAAACAATTGAAACCCCTAAAGGTATTCTGCTTACTTGAAAATACCTCAGTCAGAATGAGGTGAAAGCTGCATATAGAAAGTGAAACCTACAGTAACCTTCTCTATTTCTCAGGAGTTGGTCCGGTCCTTATTCCAGCCTTGCCAAACTGGAGGCTCATGTGCCACAAAAAATATTGTAATTCTGATTAATGTTAAATAAAAGAACAGTTCCCTCTATATCACACACTCACAATAATACACCTCAGTGTATATAAAGTATTAGTAGCAAAGTAATCAGAGTTGTGGATGAAATGGTAAAATAAGTCTTCGAAACACTTGTGTGCAGTAACCAAAAAGTCTGAAAATACAATTTATTATAAGTCCTTAGTCTGTAAAGACTTCTATAAGCATTTTGAAGGCTGGTAATGACTTTCATCAGACTCATTTTGCTGTTTTCATTCACAATGCTGTTTTATTACTATGCTACTGATACCTCATACACATTATGAGTGTGTGACCAAGAGGGAGACAGATCTTTTATTTATAACAATTAGTATTACACTATTGCCTCTCTCTATCTTCATTTTCTGTGGTCAGACTGTAATAAGCACTTACACCCTGGACCAAATACAAGAGGTAGGAATCCCAAAAATGAGAAATAGAGGAAGGTTAACAGCTTGAGTCGGAGTTCCTTTTTTTTTGTTTTCTCTCTCAATTTCTGTATTCGGCACTGACTTCATTCTGACTGAGGTATTTTCAAGTAAGTGAAATACATTTGGTGGTTTCAATTGTTTCTTTGTTGAAGGTCTGAGAAATATTCAAGCTCCAACCCTATTGCTTCTATTGAGACACGCTTATTTCTATGTGAGGTATGTCGGTATGCACTAATTAAAACAGTGGGAGTTCTTAATGTCAGTGAGAAATATCTGTTAGCTTCATAATTTAAACAGCTTCAACATTTTATTTCCCTTTGTTACCTCCCTTTTTTTAAAAATGATGTAAGCACATTCTTCTTTTTACTGGTAAGTTGGTAACTATTTCAGTTTAAATTTTTTTAGTGGAGGACTAACTTTTGCTAAATATTAATGTGATGCACTGCATTTGGCAGAAGACTTCTCATTTTGGATTGTTCCCCCCACTCTGCATAGTGAACAAAAACATACTTTCATGTAATTGGCAAGAGTCAATGAGCTAGTGACGTATGGGATATACAATCCTACTAGGAGGGGCAAAGTTTCCCAAACCTCAAAATGCCTATAAATAAACCCCTCATCACACCCACAATTCAGTTTTACAAACTTTGCCTCCCTATGGAGGTGGTGAAGTAAGTTTGTGCTTGATTTTCTTCTGTGATATGCTTCTCAGCATTTTGAAGCCCGATACCTCTGAGTACAGTGAATGTCAGAGGGATGTGAAGGGAGTATAGTCTTTTCTTCAAATTGGGGTATAGTCTTTTCTTCAAATTGACTGCGTTTTCATTAATTTCGCGGGCAAAATTAGGCTTGTGAGGTTGCAAAATGCTGATATTTATTGCATCGTTCTTGGCGCGAGAATTTTTTTGGTGCAGACTTACGTTCGGTGACGCAAATTCATTATTTCCGGCGTCTTAGTTGATGCCAGGTTTCCTTGCACAAGGTTGCGTCTGCCATGACGCGAGTTGCGTCATTTCCTGATGTTGTTAGCGCCAAAAAATGTCATTTTGCATTGTGCGTCATACTTGCTGCCAAATAAATAATTTATTTAAACCCCACTTCCTATATGCTCCTTGCCTTTTTCTATGCTCAGAGGGCTATGCTGTTTGCATTTTTTCCCCATTCCTGAAACTGCCATATAAGGAAATGGATAATTTTGCTTTATATGTTGTTTTTTCTCTTACATTTGCAAGATGTCTCAATCTGATCCTGTCTCAGAAACCACTGTTGGATTCCTGCTGCCTGATAACAGTTCTACCAAACATAAGTGTATCTGTTGTAAATTAGCAGAGATTATATCTCCAGCTTTGGTATGTAATAGTTGTCAAAATAAGCTTTTACATGCAGAGAATGTATCCATCAGTACTAGTACAATGCCTGTTATTCCTTCAACATCTAATGTACATGATATCCCTGTGAATATAAAAGATTTTATTGCTGATGCGATTCAGAAGGCTTTGTCTGCTATTCCACCTTCTAATAAACGTAAAAGGTCTTTTAAAACTTCTCATAGTTGATGAAATTTCAAATGACCGACAACATACTGAATTATCCTCCTCTGATGAGGATCTGTCTAATTCAGAAGATCCTACCTCAGATATTGACACTGACAAATCTTCTTATCTCTTTAAGATGGAGTATATTTGTTCCTTGTTAAGAGGTGTTGATTACTTTGGATATTGAGTAAACTAGTCCTCTTGATACTAAAACTAGTAAACGTTTAATTTCTGTTTAGAAAACCTCCTGTGGTTACTCCAGAGGTTTTTCCAGATCCTGATGCTATTTCTGATATGATTTCAAAGGAATGGAATATGCCTGGTACTTCTTTTAGTCCTTCTTCTAGGTTCAAAAAGTTGTATCCTTTGCCAACAGTTAGATTGGAGTTTTAAGAAAAAATCCCCAAAGTTGATGGGGCTATTTTCTACTCTTGCTAAACGTACTACTATTCCTATGGAAGATAGTACTTCCTTTAAGGACCCTTTAGGTAGGAAACTTGAATCTTATCTAAGGAAAGCTTATTTATATTCTGGCTATCTTCTCAGGTCTGCCATTTCTGTGGCTGATGATGCAGCTGCATCAACTTTTTGGTTGGAAAGCTTAGCGCAACAGGAAACAGACCCTGATATGTCTAGCATAAAACTAAAGTTTCTAATTTTTTCCATTCTTTTCGACAGAATAAGGAACAGAAAGCCAATCCTTCCCCCAAAGAATCTGGTTCCAATTGGAAACCTTCAAGTTGGAATAAATCCAAGCCGTTTAAGAAACCAAAGCCAGCCCCCAAGTCTGCATGAAGGTGCGGCCCTCATTCCAGCTCAGCTGGTGGGGGGCAGATTAAAAATTTTCCAAAACATTTGGGCAGATTCTGTCCAAAATCATTGGATTCAGAGTATTGTGTCTCAAGGGTATCGAATAGGATTCAGAGTAAGACCTCCTGTGAGAAGATTTTTTCTCTCTCACCAAGTCCCAATAAATCCAGTGAAGGCTCAGGCTTTTCTGATGTGCGTTTCAGATCTAGAGTTCTCAGGGGTAATCATACCAGTTCCGTTCCAGGAACAGGGTCTGGGGTTTTATTCAAATCTGTTCATTATCCCAAAGAAAGAAAATTCATTCAGGCAAGTTCTGGATCTGAAAATTTTGAATAATTTTGTATGAGTGCCAACTTTCAAAATGGTGACTATAAGGACTATTCTGCCTTTTGTTCAGCAAGGGCATTACCGGTATATGTCCACGATAGACTTACAGGATGCATATCTTCATATTCAGATTCATCCAGAACACTATCGGTTTCTGAGATTCTCTTCTCTAGACAAGCATTACCAATTTTTCGCTCTTCCATTTGGCCTAGCGACAGCTCCAAGGATTTTTTCAAAGGTTCTCGTGCCCTACTCTCTGTAATCAGAGAACAGAGTATTGCGGTGTTTCCTTATTTGGACGATATGTTTGTACTAGCTCAGTCTTTACATTCTACCGAATCTCAAACAAATCAACTAGTGTTGTTTCTTCAAAGACATGGTTGGAGGATCAATTTACCAAAGAATTCCTTGATTCCTCAGACAAGGGTCACCTTTTAAAGTTTTCAGATAGAGACAGAGTCATGGACACTGTATCTAACAGACAAGAGACAAATAAAATTGGTTTCAGCTTGTCGGAACCTTCAGTCTCAATCATTCCCTTCAGTAGCTTTGTGCATGAAAGTTTTAGGTCTCATGACTGCAGCATCGGACGCAATCCCCTTTGCTCATTTTCATATGAGACCTCTCCAGCTTTGTATGCTGAATCAATGGTGCAGGGATTATACAAAGATATCACAATTAATATCCTTAAATCCCAATGGTCGACTCTGTCTGACTTGGTGGTTAGATCACAATTGTATAGTTCAAGGGGCCTCTTTTGTTCGTCCAACCTGGACTGTGATCACAACAGATGCAAGTCTTTCAGGTTGGGGAGCTGTCTGGGGATCTCTGACAGCACAAGGGGTTTGGAAATCTCAAGAGGCGAGGTTACCAATCAACATTTTAGAACTCTGTGCTATTTTCAGGGCTCTTCAGGTTTTGGCCTCTGTTGTAGAGAGAACCATTCATTTGTTTTCAGACAGACAATATCACAACTGTGGCATATGTCAATCATCAGGGTGGGACTCAGTCCCCTAGCTATGAAAGAAGTATCTCGGATACTTTCTTGGGCGGAATCCAGCTCTTGTCTAATTTCTGCGGTACATATCCCAGGTGTAGACAATTGGGAGGCGGATTATGTCAGCCGTCAGAATTTACATCTGGGGGAGTGGTTGCTTCATCCAGATGTGTTTTTTCAGATTGTTCAGATGTGGGATCTTCCGGAAATAGATCTGATGGCTTCACATCTAAACAAGAAACTTCCTAGGTACCTGTCCAGGTCCAGGGATCTTCAGGCAGAGTTGGTGGATGCGTTAGCAGTTCCTTGGTTTACCAACCTGCTTATATCTTCCCGCCTTTAGCTCTTCTTCCAAGAGCAATCTCCAAGATCATCATGGAACGATCGTTTGTGTTTCTGGTAGCACCAGCATGGCCTCACAGGTTCTGGTATGTGGATCTTGTCCGGATTTCCAGTTGCCAACCCTGGCCACTTCCTTTAAGACCAGTCCTTCTGTCTCAAGGGCCGTTTTTCCATCAGGATCTCAAATCATTAAATTTGAAGGTATGGAAATTGAACGCTTAGTTCTAAGTCATAGAGGTTTCTCTGACTCAGTGATTGATACTATGTTGCAGGCTCGTAAATATGTCTCTAGGAAGATTTATTATCGAGCCTGGAAGACTTATATTTCATGGTATTCTTCTCATAAATTCTCCTGACATTCTTTTAGAATTCCTAGAATTTTACAGTTTATTCAGGATGGTTTGGATAAAGGTTTGTCTGCAAGTTCCTTGAAGGGACAAATCTCTGCTCTTTCTATTTTTTTTTTTTTCAAAGAAAGATTGCTAAGCTTCCTGATATTCACTGTTTTGTACAGGCTTTGGTCCGTATCAAGCCTGTCATTAAATCAATTTCTCCTCCTTGGAGTCTTAATTTGGTTTTGAAGCCTTTACAGGCTCCTCCTTTTGAGCCTATGCATTCATTGGATATTAAACTACTTTCTTGGAAAGTGTTGTTCCTTTTGGCTATCTCTTCTGCTAGAAGAGTTTTCCGAATTATCTGCTCTTTCTTGTGAGTCTCCTTTTCTGATTTTCCATCAAGATAAGGCAGTTTTGCGGACTTCATTTAAATTTCTACCTAAGGTTGTGAATTCTAGCAACATTAATAGGGAAATTGTTGTCCCTTCTTTATGTCCTAAGAATTCTTTGGAGAGATCCTTACATTCTCTGGATGTTGCAAGAGCTCTGAAATATTTTGTTGAAGCTACTAAAGATTTCAGGAAGACTTCTAGTCTATTTGTTGTATTTTCTGGTTCTAGGAAAGGTCAGAAAGCTTTTGCCATTTCCTTGGCATCTTGGTTAAAGCTTTTGATTTATCAGGCTTATTTGGAGTCGGGTCAGGCTCCGCCTCAGAGAATCACAGCTCATTCTACTAGATCAGTCCCTCTTCATGGGCTTTTAAGAATGAAGCTTCAGTTGATCAGATTTGAAAAGCAGCAACTTGGTCTTCTTTACATTTACTAAATTCTACCGTTTTGATGTATTTGCCTCTTCGGAAGCAGTTTTTGGTAGAAAAGTTCTACAGGCAGCTGTTTCAGTTTGATTCCTCTGCTTATGTTTTAATTTTTTTTCTTTGCATTTTATAATAGAAACTTATTCTTTTGGGTGTGGATTTCATTTTTTCAGCGGAAAATGGCTGTTTTTATGAGTTTCACATCTTGGGTATTGCTATCCCATACGTCTCTAGCTCATGGACTCTTGCCAATATGAAAGAAATTAATTTATCAGGTAAGTTCTTACATAAATTATGTTTTCATCACTTTATTTTGCATCATAAAAAAAAACTATATGCCCTATTTAACCCTTTCAGGGATGGACACATCTGTCCTCATTCAGATGATGAACAAAAAAGGAAGCACATGATTGTCACTGTGATCATGTGCTTCAAAAACTGCGCTGATTGGCTACTGGGAGACTACCTGTGTTGCTAGGCACGTACTCTAGTCTGATTAATTAGTGTTTGTACACAGAAGGGAGCAGGACGCTGTCCTAAGGATGTTAAAGCCCAGTGCATTTAGGAAGGCATGGAACGTCCCAAGAGCGTTAAAGGGAACAAAAAGTGATTATTTTATAGCACCGTTTTTCACACCTGTCCTGCCCATCAGGCATCTTTAAATATATTTTTCATTTGATTATACCTTAAACAGTTGTGTATTCGAAAACCACGCACATGAAAATTTAGACCAGTAGTGTTCATCTGACAACTGGCTTTAACTGTGGAATATTACTTTATTTCTGCGCAAGATCAGATTAGTGGACGTTTGGCAGAATTAAGAGAAGGTGCAAATTTAAATCAGTGTTTTGGATGCTTGTTGGGAGCTGTTGAACATATGTAACACATTGCTTTAATGCATTCTGTTTTTCAGATATGAGGAAAGCCCTATCAAGAGATACAGAGAAAAAATCGATCATACCCTTACCGCACCCAGTGCGACCAGAAGACATTGAATAACCTTAGCTTTGGTTCTTGGGCAAAGTGATGAAGCTCATCTACATGGTTTATAAATCAAACCTAAGTACTAAAATATTCTTTAAATCCATTCACAATGGTAAATGGCACACATGGTGGCCACTTGCATGTGGCATTTGTAGTCATGTGATTACATCAGGCTGTTGTGCCACTATAGTTTGCTTCTTTACAAGAAAGGAAGGTGAACAAACCGTATGTTTAACAAATCCTTTGAATATCATGATTGTGATGACATTTCAAAGCTATTATCGCTGCTATTTTGGTTTTGTTGGACTTTTGGTCAGTGGAGTTTGAGATAAATGCTTCTGAAACAGGTGAATCATATCTTGTCTTGCTTTGACCATAGATGAGTCCATCAGTGTGTTTTGCATATATAGGAACCAGTCACATTTTTAGGTAAGATATGCAATGAGATTTTCTTCATAACTACATACAAAGGTCCCAAATCACATAATCATAAGTAGGATGTCTTTCCTAAAGTTGATCACTCATTTTCACTGATCATTTTTTTGTGTTTATTTCATAGAAAAGTGAAAATATTTTTCTTTTTCATGTAAGAGCTTAATTTATGGCCCTAAATTAACATTGTCTGTTGCCCCTTTGTTTGATCACAAAATGCTGAAACGATTTTATTTGGGGAGGGGGACAGAAGGGATTTATGTTTACAGTTTTTGTGTCATTGTGGACTATGTGTATATGATGCGGGCTGCTGGTAAAAAAAAGGGCAACATTTCCTGCCAGGGCTACCTGTTAACAAAAATTACCTTAAAGTGACATTAGACTGCTGAGTACAACTACAGTAGCAGGTTACTACTCGCCATGCTATTGGTTTCCCCCTGTGGCTGCAGCTCTCTTTAAAGTTATTCTCTTATTTTAACCCTTGCAAATATCAGTTAGTGAAGCTCTTCATCTTAACACTGAGGGCCGCCATCTTGCAGATTATGTTTATGTAACTTTTAAACTGTGCAAAAATGTAACTCGTCTGCTCTCTATTATGTGAGCTGAAGTGAAAGGTGCAACTGTAAAAAAAAAAAAAGCCATAATATTACAGTGAAAGCGCACTGCTTCTGTCGCAGGATGCGACAAGATGGCGGTTTCTAGAATAAAATGTAGAACTTTAACAGCTGGATTCTGTAATTAGTTAAAATAAGAGTATGGCTTTAAAGAGATTTGCAGGTACAGGAGGGAAAACAGTAGTATGATGAGCAGTAACCCAGGTTGTACCCAGCAGTTTAAAGGGACGGTTAGCACAAATTTTCATATAACTGCATGTAGTAGATACTACTATAAAGAATAATATGCACAGATACTGATCTAAAAAATCTAGTATAAAACCATTTAAAAACTTGGAAGCTCCCAGTTTAGCGTTGATGAGGTTAGGCTGGGACACCCAGTGAAAGAGGCTGGGAAAGCAAGAAGAGCAGACCCCCCCACCCCCGTATATGAAAACACCCTTTAAACAACCAGGAGTCTGTAGACATCAGTAAACATGTAAGGAGTTTAGCTTGTTTTTAAATAACATTGTGCTGATTTTCAAACTCTACATTCTTACAAAAACACTCCCAGATGGGCTTTATAAATGGATCCCCCTACAAAACATTTATGCAAAGAAAAACCTAGTGTACAATGTACCTTTTAATTCTAAAGACTCTTAAATGATTTGACAGTCTGTCACATGTACATAATTCACACACTTAGACACACTTTTATCTGACCTGTTTTTGTTCCGATACTTTTTTTTTTTTTTTTAAATACATTTTAATGGGACGTTTAACCCTTTCGTGCCGGGGTTAACGTGTCTACGTCAAAACAAATGTTTCGATGTAAACAAATCGAAATCTCGCGATTGTGCATGGGATCGCGCCAGGGGGCGTCCTTTTGATGCTAGGAACGCCCTCCAGACCGCGATCCCATCAGGGAAGCACAGTGGCTTCAGGAAAGCCAAGCGGTTAGGACGTTATATTCCGTCCTTCAGCGCTAAAGCCCAGCAAAAATCAGACGGAATACAATGTCCTAACGGCGTTAAAAGGTTAAAACTTTAAAAACATTTTTAAAAAATGTATATGAAAGAGCACTAAGTAAACGGAAATCAAACTTGAGATGTAATTCCCTATAAAATATTTATGCATACTGGAAAAAAACTTCCATTATTTATTTTTCCTGCAATTTTAAACATGAAAATTGTAACTTTTCCACACAGAGAGGCTGGGAGTCCATTTTGTGGAATTTGGTACCCTAATACTCCTACACGCTGCACAGTGGTTGGTTGATAGGAGAAAACATAAATGAGATCCTGCACATAATTGGCTACAGGAGGTACGGTAAACAAAGGTGTGTTCTTTGACTGTCAAACAATGCTGCTTTTGCTTATAAATTGACAGTTTTAAATGCCTTTAAACCATTTTTTATATACAGATAGTTTGCAATGCAGTAATTTCTAATGCAAATATAAAAAAATGCTACTGTCCCTTTAAACATAAAGGGTTAAAGGGACATAATACTCATATGCTAAATCACTTGAAACTAATGCAGTATAACTGTAAAAAGCTGACAGGAAAATATCACCTGAGCATCTCTATGTAAAAAAGGAAGATATTTTACCTCACAATCTCCTCAGCTCAGCAGAGTAAGTTCTGTGTAAAAAGTTATACTCCGCTGCTCCCAGCTGCAGGTAAAAAAAAAAAAAAAAAAAAATGAATAAAAAGAAATGAACAGCAGCCAATCAGCATCAGCAGTGCTGAGGTCATGAACTCTTTTACTGTGATCTCTTGAGATTTGACTTAACTAATTAATTTTATTGTAAACTTCCTTAAACTGAATAGGTAAATAACATAAGTGCACAAGGCTCATCCCTTCAGCTGTCCCAGGACAGACATACTGATATGCTGCTTAGAAATCCTTTACAATGGGATGTGGCTGAGGAACTTTTGAGGTAAAATATCTTTCTTTTTTTACATAGAGATGTAAAGGTGATATTTTCTAGTCAGCTTTTTACAGCTATATACTTCATCACTTTCAAGTGTTTAAAGGTAAGGTAAAGTTGAGCATATAACTAAACGCTATCGTTTATAACTTTAAAAATTAGCATAAGTTTAATTCATCATTATGACAGTAATTCTCTTAATTACTTTATTTTCTCGCTTAGAAGTACTGTTCCGACAGCAATCTTTCGTCCGCCCGACATTTTCTAAATTTTGATTGACAGATGAGAGCTATATTATAGTCCAATCAGTTGTTTCCCCTTCAGGGGTTTAGCCCATCCATTCCTACGTCACTCGCTGACTGAGCGCATGCGTCCGACTAAACTCAAGCTACTTCCACCCGTGCTCGTTCGTGATTCGCGCATACTCACTGCTTGCTCTGTAGCGATTGTTTTAGTATCATAATAACAATTGGAACGATCGGCGCAGCAAGTGAGTTTTTTACAATGAATATGTATTTACATGTGTACGGTCTTTATTTATATATGCAATTTAAATGGTTACAATTTAAAAGTTTGTATCGGTCAGTGGGGGAAGTGGCGCATGCGCATATGAAATAGTCTGTGAACGCGCATTGAGCTTACGTAAGCAGAGGGCTGAGAACGCTCGATGAGAGGAGAGATATAAACACGGAAGTGGCATGGGGGAGGAGATTCGGCGAAAACGGTATCAAATATAAAGTTTTAATTTGATGTAAAATACAAAATAAACAACAAAATAAAGTTAGCGATTAGCTTAAGGTTATTTATTAGATAGATTATATGCTTTAACTTACCATAAACTTTACCTTACCTTTAAACATTTGGGTATTATGGCCCTTTAAGCTTTAAAAAGGTTGTTACAGCAATTTAAAATGAAGTTCATGTTTTGTAGACAACTTTGAATAGCAGTTAGTCACTGGCTGCAGAAGGCAACTTATCTTTTATGGTGGAGTGGGAGATTCCTTTACAAGCAAGAGCAAACTGGTATATAGTTTTTTTTCCTCTCAACTCAGGAACATTTTGTTTTCCCAAACTACGAAAACCTTAAATATATATTGTAAAACATATTATTTTAGATGCAAAAGGAAAATTTACTTTAATGCCCTTTTTCTTTTTTTTTTTAAATTAATTTTGTCCCTTAGTTTTGTTTCCTGGTTTTGATTTAAATGTTTTGTCTGTGTGTAAAGAGCAGTGATCTATATAAATGTTTGCCTGACAGCAAATCCCTGCTAATTTAATGCACATATTTGTTTTTTATTGCAGTAATCAATATACGTTTCTTTCTTTCAGATGAAAACACAATAGCAGTATTTGTGTTTTTTAAATAGACAGTGCAAAAAATCATAAGCTCTAATTTGTTAAAGCATGTCATTTTAGCACAAGTGACCCTGCAATGCTGTGTGTTAACCCCTTTGTGGGAGGGGGGGTTAAACACAGCTCAGAGGCTGCAGAGAACTGCTGGTTTCTAGAAAATGACAGTTTTCATAGCCGAGTCGTGCAATTCCTGCTGCTGATTGGCTGTGCAGTTGTATCCTCTAAAGACCAGCTGTGCTCTGTGGCTCCCTAGCAGTACTTTTACTATGTGTTTAACACACTTGTGGGGTTAAACACATAGCATTCCAGGGTCTCTAGTGCTAAATTTACATGCTGAGCTTGTTGTTTTTGCACTATGCTTTGCCTTAAGCTGTCCATACTAACTACACATGTAGATATGACTTCATGCCATTTAGTACCTTTGCCCAAGAACCATATATATTTGCTTTATCCAATCTGCTTGCTGATCGGATGCATTGCTGTGTAATGTGCTGCATTTGAATCCAGCATTAATGAAGCTGTAAATGGCTGATGTGAAAAGGAGACTCAATAAAACTTGCTGCTGTTCCAGACTTTTTATTTATATGATATTGCACAGAATGCCACATTCTACCCTTACAGCTAGAGAGGGTCATCGCACATTCTGTTCATAGTGCATTATACAGCCCTAGTACATATTATTAGGAAAGTAAACCACTTACAAAACTGACAAGGTTTTTTTATTATTATTAATTGGCAGTTACATTATATAGTACACCCTCACCTACTGTAGTTTCCCATAGCGCTTACCGTGCAACATGTTACACAGGGATTGTTTAATTAGTGCGGGAGGTCCTAAATAACTACAGCAAATGGGATAAGAAAAACAAAGCATTTAAGGAGCATAGACTTAAACACTGCAAATATGACTGACAAATGCCAGTTTTAAAGGGACTCTCCACTTGATCCATTTTACCTGCTGCAGTGTATTACATTGTGTACAAATAGCTCATTTACCTTTATTTCAAGGAGTGGATTGTCTGTTAAAGCCTACACATACTGATATATGTTTCACCACTGCAATATTAGTTATATAACTACGTAAACAAGAGGCAACATAAGAAATCAAGCTCAGCTCTTAGGTTGTGTCAGCAGCAGCTTTAAAATCAGCTGCTTACCTGAGTACATCACTTTAAAAGCATATAAACAATTTTATGAAGTTATTAATTGCTGATATATTTTATGCACATGGAGTAGTAGGTTAATTAGCATGTTACAGCTGAGCATATAGCCTGTTGCCACCGAGTCATGGGCATGATAAAGAGGTGCACCTCAAAAAGCATGCTGGCCCCCTCTATCCTGCACAGGACATGAGCTATTCTAGGAAGAAGACACCTTGCTACCTCAGAGTCGGTGTGATGTTGGGGAACTGTGCATGGACCTCAGATTGGAAAATGTGACTTTCCTACAAGGGACTTCCTGTAACACCTCGCTAATTCAGTGATGTTAGCTTGTTGGAAATGGTGAAAGGACTTCATACTGAAGACATAATCATTTGGGAATCCCTCCCTACTCCAGTGAGACAGTTTAGGTGGCAAAACTCATGTTTCTCTATAGGGAAGGATTAGTATGCAGTGATGGCTAAACTTGACACCCCAGATGTTTTGAAACTATATTCCCTTGATGCTTAGGCACTCTAGCATCATGTGTAATGTAGTTCTGTAACATCTGGGGTGCCAAGGTTAGGCATTATAGGGTGAATCATGCCCAAGTTATCTCTCCAAAGAACGTGAGCTACTACTTCAAAATAAAGCCAAATATTTCACTTTATGGAATCCCTTCACAGTGACCCCTCACTAATATGTATGGGTCACTAATAATAAAGATGGTTATTCACTCACTTATTTGCTGCAACTCTCTGGTCTCCTAAGCAGTAGCCTGTCCCAACTGTAATCCATTATGAACACCTCGGCCATGCCCCTCTTCCTGAGGCATCATTACATATCTGCGTACGTCTCTGCCGAACCCTCCATTGACTTAAGAATTCAAAACTTTTACCCTAACATACAAAGCCTCCATCAACACTGCACCCGCCTATATTTTAGCTCTTGTTTGCAACAGTGTTAATTTGGTCGACTAAAATGACTATAAAACTGATGAAATTCTGGTGACTAAAATACGACTAAAACTAAAATGGCATTTTAGTCAAAAGACTATGACTAAAACTAAATCAAAATTTGCTGACAAAAAACATTTTATGCAGGGTGTTATAATCAATCCATATCCAATTACTGTTTTTTTGTAAATTTTACAAAACTTAATTTTATTAAATTTTAAGATAAAGACGTTATAAACCACAACAGTTAAATCTGTATTGCATGTTCAAACCTTAATACCATAAATAGAAACAGGTTAATAAGCCTTTACTCCAGGAGTATATAATGAGTTTGGAAATTCTAGAGCAGTGCTAATATCGTTGCCAAATTGTTTTCAAATCTGTGAACAATGAATTAATTCTTCCTATAGAAATAAGCATAACCCACGAATATGAGTTTGTTATGCTGTGCCTGTGCTAGCTGCAGAAACTTTTTGTTGTGTTGAGTTACTTGATACTTGTTTTAATTAGTAACAGAGAACTGTTAGTTTTTATTATGGGTAATACAATACAGCCAATACAGTTTACAGGTTTTTTTTTTTATATTTTAAAGTTACACTTCTGTTTGTTTATGAAACTTGGTTTTATTTAATTTTAAGCTTAATAAAGGTGTTATATATCACAACGGCTAAATCTGTGTCTGTATTGCATGTTTAAACCTTAATATCATAAATATTAACAGGTGTTATGTTTATTCCTGGAGTATATAATCAGTTTGCAAATTATAGAGAAATGCTTAAATAATACATTACACTTTAACTACACCCCTAAGATTTTAGTCGACTAAAATCTACTGGAGATTCAGTCGACTAAAACTAAAACAATTCAGGTGACTAAAATACGACTAAAACTAAAATGGAATTTTAGTCAAAAGACTAAAACTAAGACTAAATAGAAATTTGCTGCCAAAATTAACACTGGTTTGCAAACACTCCCCTAGCTGCCTGCTCTGCCTATAACCTACTTCTCAACACTTTTCTAGAACTGCATCTATTATATGGAACTCCGTGCTTCGGTCAGTCAGACTTGCCTCTAGTCTCCAATGTTTTTACAGTTCCCTAGGGATGAATACAACTTACTATAATATGTATTAAAAAAATAGAGTAAACGGACAGTAAAGTCAAAATAAAACTTTTATGATTCGGAAAATGTGCAATTTTAAACAACTTTCCAATTTACTTCTAGTATCAAATTTGTTTTGTACTCTAGATATACTTTGTTGAAGTGTAAAGCTAGGTAGGCTGTTATGAGCTCAGGAGTGTGCATGTAGATGTCTGTCAACATTGTTTGCAATATTCTTCTTCTTTATGTAAAAGGAGCTAACATATTTCACAGTGCTGTCCGTGGGTACAATTGATATAAGTAAAACAATTAGAGCTGCAACAACTAATCGTCATAATCGATTATGAAAATAGTTGTCAACGAATCTCATAATCAATTAGTTGGTCTGTGCACAACACCAGCTGCTTCACTCCAATGAACTCCTGCACATGGTATTGTGTTTTATGGTTATGTCCTTAGCCTAAAGGACGTCTACTTTTCACTTTTTCAGGACAGTATACATTTACAACTACCCCTGGCTTATGTGCAACCCAGATATAATAGTCATCATTTGGATTGTTTATATTAAATTTGGTGATTTGGAACTATGCTTTGCATGATATAGTGCCAAGCTTGTTGTTTACACCTTGCCCCTAGATTGATGGGAGTTATTTAAAGGGACACTGTAACCAAAAATAAACTTAGCATAAATCAATTAAAAGATTTGAAAAAATACACTTTTCAAATCACTCTAATTTTCAAATATTTACTGTTTCGCCGCTATTATATTTCATTTTTTAAATATTTTCCAAACCCACTCAGTGGGTACTGTTGCTGGGTGTGCAATCCGGACGGAGAACCGAGGTTGGAATATGGCGGCACCTAGCCGCAATGAGCATGCGCAGACTTGCGGAACGTCATTAAAGACGTCTATGCCTGGATAAAATAGGCTTCAGAAGCAGATGCGTGAGCTCAAGGGCGTAATGCGCATGCACAAGCCGACAATTGCATATTAATGATATGCAACTAGACGGCCGCTGATTGGAGGAAGCAATGAACGATTGCTCAGCCCATATTAGTGGGTTGTCGTTCATTACGTCATGACGAATAATATAAAAAAATTTTTTAATATGATAAAAGGATCGTTACACATTGAATGTAATTGCATTTTGTTAGTCTCATATTAAAAAATGTTTTTATATAATCGTTGTACATACAAAAAGTCTTTTCACAGTAATCCTTTAAGTTGATGTGCACTATTATCTGCGTATTGCTTGCTATTGCTGATTATATGTACTGTATAAATAAATGTGTAAGGCTTTGTCCTGTTATTGATATACAGTCCTTAGCGCTTTTGATTTTGTTTTTTATTTTTTTATATTTTTAATAAATTGTGATAATATGTACCAGATTCAACCTTTATAAGTATATATTCGTTATTTTTAGAGCGGACTAGATATTTCCCCTAACCTTATAGATGGTTATTTACCATTGCATATAGATATTCAAGATATTTTTATGTTAGAATGAAGTCAAGGGTTACTTTATTGAGAGGCCCCTTGCCAAGGTAGAAAACACTTAGCATTGGTGAAGAGCTAACAAAGATAAATATCCCACTTTGGTGAAATTGGCAAAACCCTACTTATACACCTCAACAGCCTTTTCTCTGCTGCAGGAAATATAGCGGCAAACAGAGAACCAACCTTAGCCAGAAGCATGTGGACATGTTGAGATTTTTGCATTTCAATGCAAAGTTTCTGAAAGAGTGAATAACAGAATGTTATTAACAGTGATAGTCTAACTCTTTCTAGTTCTACCACTTTTCAAACCGTTTGTGGTTTTGTTTAATTATAAAAACTGTGCTCTGCTGCTTAAAAATTAAAGAAACAGTTGTGTTAATGTAAAGTTTTAGTCTGAAGTTTATATTTGTAACACTCATTATGTGGATTTTATTTAAAACATAGAAAACTATTATTGATTCTCTTTTTATCCGATTAATCGAAAAAATAATCGGCCGATTAATCGATTATGAAAATAATCGTTAGTTGCAGCCCTAAAAACAATGATACAATACTTGTAAGTGACAAGACACAATTTGACAAATACAGGAGGAATTGAGGGCCCTATTCCCCAAAGAATCTAGGAGGGTAAGAATGTTAATAGTTAGTTGAGGGCAATTATTGGGTAAGAATTCATTTACTTAGTTGGGTGGTAGGTTTCCATGAAAAAAAAAAACGTCTTTAGGGAGCATTTAAAAGGCAAATTAGGGTAAAATCTGACAGTGTGAGGAAGTGCCGCACAAGAGAAGTCAAGTCTAGCATAGGAAGAGGTGATAATAAAAGATGCAAGGAGCTGGTCACTGTTGGACCGTAGGAGGCAGACTGAAGTATGTGTGTTGGTTGGTGAGGGCTTTGTAAGTCAGGGTGAGAATTTTGAATTTAATTGTGCTGTGAATGTGTAACCAGTGAAGGGACTTGCAGAGAGGTGCAGTGATAGTGACAGAAAATGTGGATCAGCCTGTCAGAGGCATTTAGGATGGATTAAGGAGGGGGGGGGGGGGAGAAGAGGAAGAGCAGTTAGTAGGTTATTGGAGTAGTCGAGAAATTACAAGGGAGTGGATGAGTTGCTTAGTGATGTCAGCACTCAGAAATTGATGCATTTTGGAAATATTACACATTACTTTTTAAACAACAAAAATTCTGGTGTTTACTGTCCCTTTAAGACACATACACGCTCCTGAGCTCACCTAGAATTACTCTTTAAAAGGGACAATCAACAACAATTATGTACTTACATATTCCTAAAGATCCCTCCATGACAATCCTACAGCGTTTTTTTCTGAAAGTCCAGGCTGGATAATAAAAAAAATTATTCCCCCAGGGCCATTTTTCATTATAAAATGGCCCCCTAAATCCTCCCCAACATGTGGCATTTGTGCAATTTCCAATCTATCATACAGCAAGCAACTTGCAAATAGATATATTGGTGCAAGCACTTTAAAGCATGCACGATTGGTTAGATTTATCCAGTGATCATGGAGTTTGTGCATGCGCATTAGAGATGAGTAAAATATAACCCGGAACATTTCTTTATTGCTTCATTTCGCCTGAACACTATCTTTATTCCTTTCTACAGCCGGATAGTGAAGTGGATAGGAGCGTAATTCTCTATACAGCATCTATTTCGGTAAGCATTTTTTTCTGCGTGTGGTGGAGGAGGAGGAGTTTGGTGGCCATTTCCAACGGACAAATAATGGATAAAAAAAAAAAATCAATATGGAGGAGGATTATAGGTGGTCAGAAATAGTTACAGGTAGGCTTAAATAGGGTGTAGACTGTCCCTTTAAAAAAGGATAGCAAGAGAGCTAAGCAAAATTAAAAGAAAATTGTAAAGTTGTTAATGCAATAATAAAAAAACTTTCTAATTTACTTCTATTATCACATTTTCTTTGTTCTTTTGTTGAAAAACAGGGACGTACGCTCAGGAACATGCACGTGTCTGGAGCCATGTAAGGCAGCAGTTTTGTAAGAATGTTGTCCATTTGCAAGAGCACTATTTCCTGCTACAGACACCTACCACCCATGTATGCCTTAAAGAATAATGATTTATAAAGCGCCAGCAGATTCTGCAGCGCTGTCCATGGATACAAAAGATAAAAGTACAACAATACAATTATTTTTAAGAGACTGACAACTACAGGAGTAATTGAGGGTCCTATTCCTGTGGGAACTTACAAACTAAAATACCATGGCAACAAAGCAAATTTCATAATAGAAGTAAATTGTGGAAAAAAAAATTGTATGCTCTGTCTGAATCACAGAATAGAATTCTTGGGTTACGACTGCCTTCAAATATTTGTATGTTTAGAAGATTATGCTCTTTTTAAAAGTAGAGACATTTATGCTTCTTTAACTCTCTCTTGTCCCGTTCCTTTAGCACAATGTTGGTTGAAGCATGCATGGTTGGTTTTAACCCCGTAAGTGCCAGAGAAGGTTTTAGAACACTGCTGTGCAATTAAGCTCTGCTTACTGTAGGGCTGTAAAAGTGTGGTGCACCCCCCCCCCCCCCAATGCCATCTGTGACAGTTTGAAAAGCACCATAAATTAACAAAAAAAATAAAATCAGTTATTTTAAAGCCTGTTCCTAATGCAGACAATATTTATGTTTTTAAAGCTGTTCATTTACACTATAAACCTTTAAACCATGAAGTAACGTGAACTGAAATAACCATTTGTTTTTGCTGCTAAAACAGAACATCTTTTAACACTGATGTAACATTTCCTACAGGTCATACCCCAGTGTATTTAGACTCCAGACCTTTATAATACGTAAGGTTTAGTCAGTCATTATTTAGTAAATTCATATTTTCTACTGTTATGTTTTTCTCTCTTGTCCTCAAAGCTATCTATAGCTAAAACATGACATTAAAGGACCAGAAAATACAGTAAATTTTCATAATCAACAAATGCACGATCCTAAAGACAATAGAATATCACTTAGTCTGAACTTCAAATTAATAAAATATTTTTTTCGGACAATTTTAAAAGTTATGTCTATTTCCACTCCCCCTATACCATGTGACAGCCATCAGCCAATCACAAATGCATATACGTTTATTCTGTGAAATCCTGCACACATTCAGTAGGAGCTGGTGACTCAAAGTTTAAATATAAAAAAACTGTGCACATTTCGTTAATGCAAGTAAATGGGTAAGTTGTTTAAAATTGCATGCTCTATCTGAATAATAAAAGTTTAATTTAGACTTGAGTGTCCCTTTAAGTAGGACTTACTAGATGGCTCTGACTGGATAGGCACTGCAGTCAATGCCTTAGTTACCAATTTCTGCGAAATACATTTATGCTGAGCTTTTACTATTCTACAATGATTAGGAAATAAAAAATTCACTCTACTGATTAATTTGCTAAGTGTATTCAGATATACTTTTTTCAATAGATTTATTTATTTTACAAATAAGGGGAAGTAGCTTTGCATAGCAAACAAGTCCATGATGGCATTATATACAGGTAAGTAAAAAGACTATAAGAAATATATAAAAGGAAAAACAATGAGCAGGTCACTGCAATATCAGTGTCAGGAAGTGCTTTCATCAATATCTTTATCGGGATCCTGTTCTTCATTGTCCTCGTCATCTTTATTTTGCTGTTTCTTCCAGAGTTTGGCCATCGCCAGGAGTTTAAGATTGGGCTGGTTGGCAGCATCTTCAGGAAATATATAGTCATAATATTCTTCCCAGCCAGCATCCGACTAGAAAGAGGAGGGTTAGGAAATTAAATTACAATTAAAGAATGTGGCGAGACATTTCTGAGTCTGTTCTGGAACTTCAGATAAAGTTGAAAAAGAAAAAGCGAAAGGATGTTGCTTTGTAAAGGTTTAAAAAGACAAAAAAAAAAAAAAAAAACAATGGCTTTTAAATTCAATTAAAATAGGGACACAATTAAAAACAAGTTAAATTATGAATACTAAAAAAAAAATTTCTACTAAAAGTACAAGATAAACTGGCAAAATAAATTTAACTCTGAAGATTAAATCGGTTAAGGGATTAATGTCTACCTAACTTGCCATAGGAGAATACTCAAATAATACTCAAGTGTTTTTGAGACGTATGACTCGGGGTTAAATATTTTGCTAATATGAACCAGAACATAATTTTATATATATATATATATATATATATATATATATATATATATATATATATATATATATATATATATATACTTAGTTTATATAAAAACATGACATTTCACTTCGGTCTCTTACCCCATCCTCTGATTGAAGCTTTCTCCTTTTCTTGACTTTCTCTGGCATGAGCTTGGCAACTCTGTCATTGGTAGACTCTGTACCAAACTCCTCTTCGAAGCTTCGCCATGACTCTAGTAACATCAGCCTCTCTTCCTTTTCCTCACTGTTCCTTAGAGTCTTATTTGCTTCTTCATAGATCTGTCTACATTTATTCAATGTATCCTCACCGCATGTAGTCAGCTCAAATTGTGCAAAACTTATCCAAACCTGGGGGAAAATGCATAATACTGAATGGCTGTGCTTGAAGTATTTTACAGTATAATTGGTCATACTATTTAAAAGCAATATTAAATATCTCCTAAAAGGATATGCTTTGCACAAAACTTCCAAATTTAAAGTAAATCAACAGTTTGAGATATTTTTGCAGAAAAAAAGGCAAATATGAGATATTTTTGCAGAAAAAACAAAATTTATGCTTACCTGATAAGTTTCTTTCTTTTGCGATGTACCGAGTCCACCGATTCATCCTTACTTGTGGGATATTATCCTTCCTAACAGGAAGTAGCAAAGAGAGCACCACAGCAGAGCTGTCTATATAGCTCCACCCCCCAGTCATTCGACCGAAGGCCAAGGAAGGAAAAGGAGAAACTATAAGGTGCAGAGGTGACTGAAGTTTTCAATAAAAAATATCATCTGTCTTGAATAGACAGGGCGGGTCGAGGACTCGGTACATCGCAAAAGAAAGAAATTTATCAGGTAAGCATAAAATTTGTTTTCTTTTGCATGATGTACCGAGTCCACGGATTCATCCTTACTTGTGGTATACCAATACCAAAGCTTTAGGACACGGATGAAGGGAGGGACAAGACAGGAACCTAAACGGAAGGCACCACTGCTTGCAAAACCTCTCTCCCAAAAATAGCCTCCAAAGAAGCAAAAGTATCAAATTTGTAAAACTTTGAAAAGGTATGGAGCGAAGACCAAGTCGCAGCCTTACAAATCTGTTCAACAGAAGCCTCATTTTTAAAAGCCCATGTGAAAGCTACCGCTCTAGTAGAATGAGCTGTAATCCTGTCAGGAGGCTGCTGTCCAGCAGTCTCATAAGCCAAACGGATGATGCTTTTCAGCCAAAAGGAAAGAGAAGTCGCCGTAGCCTTTTGACCCCTACGCTTTCCAGTATAGACAACAAACAAAGATGTTTGACGAAAATCTTTGGTTGCCTGCAAATAAAATTTCAAAGCACGAACCACTTCTAAGTTGTGCAACAGACGTTCCTTCTTAGAAGGATTAGGACACAGAGAAGGAACAACAATTTCCTGATTGATATTCCTGTTAGTAACAACCTTAGGTAGGAACCCAGGCTTGGTACGCAAAACCACCTTATCAGCATGGAAAACAAGATAAGGCAAATCACATTGTAATTCAGATAGTTCAGAATCTTCGAGCTGAAGAGATAGCAACAAAACTTTCCAAGATAAAAGCTTAATATCTATGGAATGCATGGGTTCAAACGGAACCCTCTGAAGAACTTTCAGAACTAAATTTAGACTCCATGGCGGAGCAACAGGTTTAATTCTAGCTAAAGCCTGACAAAAAGCCAGATTGTCTGGAACATCTGCCAGACGCTTATGCAACAGAACAGACAGAGCAGATATCTGTCCTTTTAGGGAACTAGCTGATAATCCTTTCTCCAATCCCTCTTGGAGAAAAGACAAAATCCTAGGAATCCTGATTTTACTCCAGGAGAAGCCTTTGGATTCGCACCAAAAAAAAGATATTTACGCAATATCTTATGATAGATTTTCCTGGTAACAGGCTTTCGAGCCTGAATCAAGGTATCTATGACCGACTCAGAGAAACCCCGCTTTGATAGAATCAAGCGTTCAATCTCCAAGCAGTCAGTTGCAGAGAAATTAGATTTGGATGCTTGAATGGACCTTGAATGAGAAGGTCTCAGTGGCAGAGTCCATGGTGGCAGAGATGACATGTCCACCAGGTCTGCATACCAAGTCCTGCGTGGCCACGCAGGAGCTATCAAAATCACCGAAGCTCTCTCCTGTTTGATTCTGGCAATCAGACGCGGAAGGAGAGGGAATGGTGGAAACACATAAGCCAGGTTGAACGACCAGGGTACTGCTAGAGCATCTATCAGTACTGCCTGAGGATCCCTTGACCTGGATCTGTAACGAGGAAGTTTGGCGTTCTGACGAGACGCCATCAGATCCAATTCTGGTGTGCCCCATAGCTGAACCAGTTGAGCAAACACCTCCGAATGGAGTTCCCACTCCCCCGGATGAAAAGTCTGACGACTTAGAAAATCTGCCTCCCAGTTCTCTACTCCTGGGATATAGATCGCTGACAGATGGCAAGAATGAGCCTCTGCCCATCGGATAATCCTTGAGACTTCTATCATAGCTAAGGAACTCTTTGTTCCGCCCTGATGATTGATATAAGCCACAGTCCTGATGTTGTCCGACTGAAACCTGATGAATCTGGCCAAAGCCAGCTGAGGCCATGCCTGGAGAGCATTGAATATCGCTCTTAATTCCAGAATATTTATCGGTAGGAGAGCTTCCTCCCGAGTCCACAAACCCTGTGCTTTCAGGGAATTCCAGACTGCACCCCAGCCCAGAAGGCTGGCGTCTGTCGTCACTATAACCCAATCTGGCCTGCGGAAACACATTCCCTGGGACAGATGATCCTGTGACAACCACCAAAGAAGAGAGTCTCTGGTCTCTTGATCTAGATTTATCTGAGGAGATAAATCCACATAATCCCCATTCCACTGATTGAGCATGCATAGTTGCAGTGGTCTGAGATGAAAGCGAGCAAATGGAACTATGTCCATTGCCGCTACCATTAGACCGATCACCTCCATACACTGAACCACTGACGGCCGAGGAATGGAATGAAGAGCTCGGCAGGTGAACAAAAGCTTTGATTTCCTGACCTCCGTCAGAAATATTTTCATGTCCACCGAGTCTATCAGAGTCCCTAGAAATGAAGGGGGAAAAAGAACTCTTTTTTTTACGTTCACCTTCCACCCGTGAGATCTTAGAAAAGCCAACACTAAGTCCATGTGAGACTTGGCTAATTGGAAAGTCGACACTTGAATTAGAATGTTGTCTATATAAGGCGCCACTGCTATGCCCCGCGGTCTTAGAACCGCCAGAAGGGACCCTAGCACCTTTGTGAAGATTTGTGGCGCCATGGCCAACCCGAAGGGAAGAGCCACAAACTGATAATGCTTGTCCAGAAAGGCGAACCTGAGGAACTGGTGATGATCTTTGTGGATAGGAATGTGTAGATAGGCATCCTTTAAGTCCACGGTAGTCATATATTGACCCACCTGGATCAATGGTAAGATAGTCCGAATGGTCTCCATCTTGAAAGATGGGACTCTTAGGAATTGGTTTAGGATCTTGAGATCTAGAATTGGTCTGAAAGTTCCCTCTTTCTTAGGAACCACAAACAGATTGGAGTAGAACCTCTGCCCCTGCTCTGCTTTTGGAACTGGGCAGATCACTCCCATGGTAAAAAGGTCTTCTACACAGCGTAAGAACGCCTCTCTTTTTGTCGGGTTTACAGACAAGTGAGAAAGATGGAACCTCCCCCTTGGAAGAGAATCCTTGAAATCTAGAAGGTATCGCTGGGTTACAATTTCTACTGCCCAGGAATCCTGAACGTCTCTTGCCCAGGTCTGAGCAAAGAGAGAGAGTCTGCCCCATACTAAATCCGGTCCCGGATCGGGAGCTACCCCTTCATGCTGACTTAGTGGCAGCAGCAGGCTTTTAGGCCTGTTTACCCTTTTTCCAAGCCTGATTAGGTCTCCAGGTTGGCTTGGATTGAGCAAAGGAAGAGGAAGTGGGACTACTCTTGAAGTTTTCGAAAGGAAGGAAAATTATTTTGTTTGGTCCTTGTTTTATTTGACTTATCTTGAGGGAGGGCATGACCCTTCCCTCCAGTAATGTCTGAAATTATCTCTTTCAGTGCAGGCCCGAATAGGGTCTTACCTTTGAAAGGGATTGACAAAAGCTTAGATTTAGATGACACATCAGCCTACCAGGACATAAGCCATAACGCTCTTCACGCTAAAATGGCAAAACCTGAATTCTTTGCCGCTAATTTAGCAAGATGAAAAGTGGCGTCTGTAAGAAAAGAATTAGCTAACTTAAGAGCCTTAATTCTGTCCAGAATATCATCTAGTGGGGTCTCCATCTTAAGAGCCTCAAACCAAAAGGCAGCTGCAGTGGTTACAGGAACAATGCATGCTATAGGTTGAAGAAGAAAACCTTGATGAACAAAAATTTTCTTTAGGAGACCCTCTAATTTTTTATCCATAGGATCAATGAAAGCACAACTGTCTTCAATAGGTATAGTTGTACGCTTAGCCAGAGTAGAAATAGCTCCCTCCACCTTAGGGACCGACTGCCATGAGTCCTTTATGGTGTCAGATATGGGAAACATTTTCTTAAAAACAGGAGGGGGAGCGAACGGAATACCTGTTCTATCCCACTCCTTAGTAACAATGTCTGAAATCCTCTTAGGGACCGGAAAAACATCAGTGTAAACAGGAACCTCTAAATATTTGTCCATCTTACACAATTTCTCTGGAACTACAATAGGGTCACAATCATCCAGAGTCGCTAAAACCTCCCTGAGCAATAAGCGGAGGTGCTCTAGCTTAAATTTAAATGCCGTCATATCTGAATCTGTCTGAGGGAACTTCTTTCCTGAATCAGAAATCTCTCCCTCATATAGCAAATCCCTCATCCCTACCTCAGAACATTGTGAGGGAATATCGGATACGGCTACTAAAGCGTCAGAAGGCTCAGCATTTGATCTTAACCCATAGCTACTGCGCTTCCCTTGCAGTTTAGATAAAACCTCTGTGAGGGTAGTATTCATAACTGAAGGCATATCTTGCAAGGTGAAAGAATTAGACGCACTAGAAGTACTTGGCGTCACTTGTGCGGGCGTTACTGGTTGTGACACTTGGGGAGAACTAGATGGCAAAACCTGATTACCGTCTGTCTGAGAATCATCTAATGCCAAAGTTTTATAAGTCAAAATATGCTGTTTGCAATTTATAGACATATCAGTACAAGTGGGACACATTCTAAGAGGGGGTCCCACAACGACAAACAAATTGAGCAATGAGTTTCCTCAATGTCAGACATGTTTAACAGGCTAGTAATGAGGCAAGCAAGCTTGGAAAACACTTTATTTAATGAAAAAAAACACAATTTGCAAAAACGGTACTGTGCCTTTAAGAGAAAAAAAAGGCATACACAAACTGCAAAACAGGTTAAAATTGCTTCAAATTTTCCGAAATTTTAACAGTGTACCCACTAAGCTTTAGAAGGATTGCACCACAAGTAAATAAGCAATAAACCCCCAAATGAAAAAAACGGTAAAAAAAAAAAAACTGTTAGCACCCTGCCACAGCTCTGCTGTGGCCCTACCTGCCCTTAGGGAACAATAATATGAGGATAAAGCTTCGATTATGGCCCCAGAAGAGAATCAGGACCTCTGGAGAAATTGCTTGCTGCTTGACTGTATAACTAAATGAGCAACTGAGGCGAGAAAATAGGCCCTGCCCACCGCACTCAATGTTGCTGGGGCCTACACAAAATCCAACAAACCTTGTTTGCAAGCCATGTGGGTTATAAAAAAAAACAAATAAGCCAAATGAACCCTCAAACAAATGTCCCATCAGAATAAAAAAATGTTACTCCCAGAACACACAAATGTTTTCCCAATCTCTCATATAGAAACTGAGTGCCCAAAAAATAAGCCCTTCATGCAAGCTAGTAAAGCCTCTTATAACACTAGGATTACTGCTTCCCCTTCCCCTAATGGGGATACTGTCAGCCTGAGTTAACACAGTCTCTGCAGAAAAAATGACTGAACATACCCCATTGCTGTATAGCAAGAAACCATTCCTCACACTAAAGTTTTCCTGTACTCCTCAGCTTCTGTGGGACAGCAGTGGACATTAGTTACAAATGCTAAGATCATCATCCTCCAGGCAGAAATCTTCATCTATGTCCTGCCTGAGAGTAAATAGTACAACACCGGTACCATTTAAAAACAACAAACTCTTGATTGAAGACAAAATAAAACTAACAGTTTAACACCACTTTCACTTTACCCTTCCTGCTTAGAGCCTGCAAAGAGAATGACTGGGGGGTCGAGTTAAGGGGGGAGCTATATAGACAGCTCTGCTGTGGTGCTCTCTTTGCCACTTCCTGTTTGGAAGGATAATATCCCACAAGTAAGGATGAATCCGTGGACTCGGTACATCATGCAAAAGAAAAGGCAAATATTATCTGGAGTTTGTGAGGTGAAATTAGAAACTTTAGTCATGGCTACAGCCCCAACTTCTGCATGGTTTATTGTAAATTTGGCAGGGACACAGAGCTTTCTACTCCTTTTTAAAAAAATAATAAAAATATTTGCTCCACAAAAAAACTATTTATTGTGTATGTGCAATAATGATAAAAAAATAAATGATAAAGAGAAAATTGCACTCATAAATCTGTTTATCATTATTAAGCATTTCAAAAGGTATAAGAATAGGGGAATCTGTGTTATAAAACTATGCAAAATACAGTAAAAAATATAATGTAAATTGTACAATATAAAAACTCACTCAAAAATTCAAGAGCGAGAATATATAGAACTTATACCACAAAAGAACTTGTTGAGTTACTTAATGACATCTTAGCAGAAGCTATACAAAAAATCTAAATACAGATCTCTCTCTCCAATAACTATGTCAGAGTATACTCCCCTGTATAGTAGAGCTGAAAACAATATAAAAAATGAAGTTCTGACTGCTAGCTCAATAAATTATAGTATTTTTATGTTAACAGTTTCCATCTATTGGTATAATGTAGTATATTAGCATCACATAACAAAAAGTAAACATAGGTCACCTCAAATAATGAATCATAAGCTGTACGATAGTAGAAACTATAAGGACCATAACCTCAGTTTTTTTTTTTGTTTTTTTTAAATTAATTAATCTCCCCACAATATCAGAGGCCTCTCTTTGGACCTCAGTAGCAAAAAAAAAAAAAGGATATAATCATCTAGTAAGGTAGGAATAAACAACATTGTCCCCTATACTTATCAAAACATAATATTTAGGAGTTTCACCTTGGTGACTAATAAAATGGCCACTCTTGGACCAATGTGGCATATAAGCTAGGTATAGGGGAATATATCATGCATAAAACTAAGGTCCTCTGTAATTATGTTTTTCAAATATGTCAAAATATTAGATACCTTGAAGGTGTAGAATTATAAGAAAAGACATCCCCAAATAGAAAATAAGGCCAGTTTTGGACCTTCAAATCACATATATACGAAACATAATATGGGGAAAATAAGGTCTATGAGATATAGAAGAACACTTTTGGGTCTATGATGAAATATAAATTCAATTTTTCAACCTCTAAATTATGTCATCAATTATAGCTACATCGAACATAGTATAGCTACAAAATTAATCTCAATAAAGTAATATCTATTAGATGGTTTTGAATGCGGAATTAAGCGCGAGTCTGCTCTTTTCAGAGCTGAATTGATTCTCGTGCAAGATCACCACCTTAAGATCTGTGAAAATCTAGATCCTAGCGTAGTGATCCTGCACAAAAATCAATCTGGCTCCAAAAAGAGCCGATATCTAATATCTATTAACTTCACGTATTGAATAAGTTAGAGTCTATACTAGTAAGTAACCTGCTGCAATATAAATTTGCAATTACCTCTCTTTTGAACATTTTAATTATATTGCAGTACTAAAACATAATTTATGTAAGAACTTACCTGATAAATTCATTTCTTTCATATTAGCAAGAGTCCATGAGCTAGTGACGTATGGGATATACATTCCTACCAGGAGGGGCAAAGTTTCCCAAACCTCAAAATACCTATAAATACACCCCTCACCACACCCACAAATCAGTTTAACGAATAGCCAAGAAGTGGGGTGATAAGAAAAAAGTGCAAAATCATAAAAAATAAGGAATTGGAATAATTGTGCTTTATACAAAAAAATCATAACCACCACAAAAAAGGGTGGGCCTCATGGACTCTTGCTAATATGAAAGAAATGAATTTATCAGGTAAGTTCTTACATAAATTATGTTTTCTTTCATGTAATTAGCAAGAGTCCATGAGCTAGTGACGTATGGGATAATGACTACCCAAGATGTGGATCTTTCCACGCAAGAGTCACTAGAGAGGGAGGGAAAAAATAAAGACAGCCAATTCCGCTGAAAAATAATCCACACCCAAAATAAAGTTTAAATTATAAGCAGAAGATTCAAACTGAAATAGCTGCCTGAAGTACTTTTCTACCAAAAACAGCTTCAGAAGAAGAAAACACATCAAAATGGTAGAATTTAGTAAAAGTATGCAAAGAAGACCAAGTTGCTGCTTTGCAAATCTGATCAACCGAAGCTTCATTCCTAAACGCCCATGAAGTAGAAACTGACCTAGTAGAATGAGCTGTAATCCTTTGAGGCGGAGTTTTACCCGACTCGACATAAGCATGATGAATTAAAGATTTCAACCAAGATGCCAAAGAAATGGCAGAAGCCTTCTGACCTTTCCTAGAACCGGAAAAGATAACAAATAGACTAGAAGTCTTTCGGAAATTCTTAGTAGCTTCAACATAATATTTCAAAGCTCTAACTACATCTAAAGAATGCAATGATTTCTCCTTAGAATTCTTAGGATTAGGACACAATGAAGGAACTACAATTTCTCTACTAATGTTGTTAGAATTCACAACCTTAGGTAAAAATTTAAAAGAAGTTCGCAACACCGCCTTATCCTGATGAAAAATCAGAAAAGGAGACTCACAAGAAAGAGCAGATAAATCAGAAACTCTTCTGGCAGAAGAGATGGCCAAAAGGAACAAAACTTTCCAAGAAAGTAATTTAATGTCCAATGAATGCATAGGTTCAAACGGAGGAGCTTGAAGAGCCCCCAAAACCAAATTCAAACTCCAAGGAGGAAAAATTGACTTAATGACAGGTTTTATACGAACCAAAGCTTGTACAAAACAATGAATATCAGGAAGATTAGCAATCTTTCTGTGAAAAAGAACAGAAAGAGCAGAGATTTGTCCTTTCAAGGAACTTGCAGACAAACCTTTATCCAAACCATCCTGAAGAAACTGTAAAATTCTCGGAATTCTAAAAGAATGCCAGGAAAAATGATGAGAAAGACACCAAGAAATATAAGTCTTTTCAGACTATAATATATCTCCCTAGATACGGATTTACGAGCCTGTAACATATTATTAATCACAGAGTCAGAGAAACCTCTTTGACTAAGAATCAAGCGTTCAATCTCCATACCTTTAAATTTAAGGATTTGAGATCCTGATGGAAAAAAGGACCTTGTTACAGAAGGGTCTGGTCTTAACGGAAGAGTCCACGGTTGGCAAGAGGCCATCCGGACAAGATCCGCATACCAAAACCTGTGAGGCCATGCTGGAGCCACCAGCAGAACAAACGAGCATTCCTTCAGAATCTTGGAGATTACTCTTGGAAGAAGAACTAGAGGCGGAAAGATATAGGCAGGATGATACTTCCAAGGAAGTGACAACGCATCCACTGCTTCCGCTTGAGGATCCCTGGATCTGGACAGATACTTGGGAAGTTTCTTGTTTAGATGAGAAGCCATCAGATCTATTTCTGGAAGACCCCACATTTGAACAATCTGAAGAAATACCTCTGGGTGAAGAGACCATTCGCCCGGATGTAATGTTTGGCGGCTGAGATAATCTGCTTCCCAATTGTCTATACCTGGGATATGAACCGCAGAAACTAGACAGGAGCTGGATTCCGCCCATACCAGAATTCGAGATACTTCTTTCATAGCCAGAGGACTGTGAGTCCCTCCTTGATGATTGATGTATGCCACAGTTGTGACATTGTCTGTCTGAAAACAAATGAACGATTCTCTCTTTAGAAGAGGCCAAGACTGAAGTGCTCTGAAAATTGCACGGAGTTCCAAAATATTGATCGGTAATCTCACCTCCTGAGATTCCCAAACCCCTTGTGCTGTCAGAGACCCCCAAACAGCTCCCCAACCTGTCAGACTTGCATCTGTTGAAATTACAGTCCAGGTCGGAAGAACAAAAGAAGCCCCCTGAACTAAACGATGGTTATCTGTCCACCACATCAGAGAGTGTCGTACAATCGGTGTTAAAGATATTAATTGAGATATCTTTGTGTAATCCCTGCACCACTGGTTCAGCATACAGAGCTGAAGAGGTCGCATGTGAAAACGAGCAAAGGGGATCGCGTCCGATGCTGCAGTCATAAGACCTAGAATTTCCATGCATAAAGCTACCGAAGGGAATGATTGTGACTGAAGGTTTCGACAAGCTGATATCAACTTTAGACGTCTCTTGTCTGTCAAAGACAGAGTCATGGACACTGAATCTATCTGGAAACCTAAAAAGGTTACCCTTGTCTGAGGAATCAATGAACTTTTTGGTAAATTGATCCTCCAACCATGATCTTGAAGAACACAAGTCGATTCGTATGAGATTCTGCTAAATGTGAAGACTGAGCAAGTACCAAGATATCGTCCAAATAATCCACAATACCCTGTTCTCTGATTACAGACAGAAGGGCACCGAGAACCTTTGTAAAAATTATTGGAGCTGTAGCTAGGCCAAACGGTAGAGCCACAAACTGGTAATGCTTGTCTAGGAAAGAGAATCTCAGAAACTGATAGTGATCTGGATGAATCGGAATATGCAGATATGCATCCTGTAAATCTATTGTGGACATATAATGCTCTTGCTGAACAAAAGGCAGGATAGTCCTTACAGTTACCATTTTGAATGTTGGTATCCTTACATAACAATTCAATATTTTTAGATCCAGAACTGGTCTGAAGGAATTCTCCTTCTTTGGTACAATGAAGAGATTTGAATAAAACCCCAGCCCCTGTTCCAGAACTGGAACTGGCATAATTACTCCAGCCAACTCTAGATCTGAAACACATTTCAGAAATGCTTGAGCCTTCGCTAGGTTTACTGGGACACGGGAAAGAAAAAATCTCTTTGCAGGAGGCCTTATCTTGAAGCCAATTCTGTACCCTTCTGAAACAATGTTTTGAATCCAGAGATTGTGAACGGAATTGAACCAAATTTCTTTGAAAAAACGTAATCTGCCCCCTACCAGCTGAGCTGGAATGAGGGCCGCACCTTCATGTGGACTTGGGAGCTGGCTTTGGTTTTCTAAAAGGCTTGGATTTATTCCAGACTGGAGATGGTTTCCAAACTGATACCGCTCCTGAGGATGAAGGATCAGGCTTTTGTTCCTTGTTGTGACGAAAGGAACAAAAACTATTATTAGACCTAAATTTACCTTTAGATTTTTTATCCTGTGGTAAAAAAGTTCCTTTCCCTCCAGTAACAGTTGAGATAATAGAATCCAACTGAGAACCAAATAATTTATTACCCTGGAAAGAAAGGGAAAGCAGAGTAGACTTAGAAGACATATCAGCATTCCAAGTTTTAAGCCATAAAGCTCTTCTAGCTAAAATAGTTAGAGACATATACCTGACATCAACTCTAATGATATCAAAGATGGCATCACAAATAAAATTATTAGCATGTTGTAGAAGAATAATAATGCTATGAGAATTATGATCTGTTACTTGTTGCGCTAAAGCTTCTAACCAAAAGGTTGAAGCTGCAGCAACATCCGCTAAAGATATAGCAGGTCTAAGAAGATTACCTGAACACAAGTAAGCTTTTCTTAGAAAGGATTCAATTTTCCTATCTAAAGGATCCTTAAAGGAAGTACCATCTGCCGTAGGAATAGTAGTACGCTTAGCAAGAGTAGAGACAGCCCCATCAACCTTAGGGATTTTGTCCCAAAATTCTAATCTGTCAGATGGCACAGGATATAATTGCTTAAAACGTTTAGAAGGAGTAAAAGAATTACCCAAATTATTCCATTCCCTGGAAATTACTTCAGAAATAGCACCAGGGACAGGAAAAACTTCTGGAATAACTATAGGAGATTTAAAAACCTTATCTAAACGTTTAGATTTAGTATCAAGAGGACTAGAATCCTCAATTTCTAAAGCAATTAGGACTTCTTTAAGTAAAGAACGAATAAATTCCATTTTAAATAAATATGAAGATTTATCAGCATCAACCTCTGAGACAGAATCCTCTGAATCAGAAGAAACAATATCAGTATCAGAATGATGATGTTCATTTAAAAATTCATCTGAAAAATGAGAAGTTTTAAAAGACTTTTTACGTTTACTAGAAGGAGGAATAACAGACATAGCCTTCTTAATAGATTTAGAAACAAAATCTCTTATGTTATCAGGAACACTCTGAGTATTAGATGTTGACGGAACAGCAACAGGTAATGTAACAGTACTAAAGGAAATATTATCTGCATTAGCAAGTTTGTCATGACAAACAGTACAAACAACAGCTGGAGGAACAGATACCAAAAGTTTACAGCAGATACACTTAGCTTTGGTAGCTCCAGCACCAGGCAGGGATTTTCCAGAAGTATCTTCTGACTCAGCTTCAACGTGGGACATCTTGCAATATGTAATAGAAAAAACAACATATAAAGCAAAATTGATCAAATTCCTTAAATGACAGTTTCAGGAATGGGAAAAAATGCCAGTGGACAAGCTTCTAGCAACCAGAAGCAATAAATAATGAGACTTAAATAATGTGGAGACAATAGTGACGCCCATATTTTTTTAGCGCCAAAAAAGACGCCCACATTATTTGGCGCCTAAATGCTTTTGGCGCCAAATGACGCCACAACCGGAATGCCGACACCTTTGGCGCAAAAAAACGTCAAAAATGACGCAACTTCCGGCGACACGTATGACGCCGGAAACAGAAAAATTTTTTGCGTCAAAAAAGTTCGCGCCAAGAATGACGCAATAAAATGAAGCATTTTCAGCCCCCGCGAGCCTAACAGCCCACAGGGAAAAAGTCAAATTGATAAGGTAAGAAAAAATGATTTATTCATATGCATTATCCCAAATATGAAACAGACTGTCTGAAATAAGGAACGTTGAACATCCTGAGTCAAGGCAAATAAATGTTTGAATACATATATTTAGAACTTTATATAAAAGTGCCCAACCATAGCGTAGAGTGTCACAGAAAATAAGACTTACTTACCCCAGGACACTCATCTACATGTAGTAGAAAGCCAAACCAGTACTGAAACGAGAATCAGTAGAGGATATGGTATATATAAGAGTATATCGTCGATCTGAAAAGGGAGGTAAAAGATGAATCTCTACGACCGATAACAGAGAACCTATGAAATAGTCCCCGTAGAAGGAGATCACTGCATTCAAATAGGCAATACTCTCCTCACATCCCTCTGACATTCACTGCACGCTGAGAGGAAAACCGGGCTCCAACTTGCTGCGGAGCGCATATCAACGTAGAATCTAGCACAAACTTACTTCACCACCTCCATAGGAGGCAAAGTTTGTAAAAACTGATTTGTGGGTGTGGTAAGGGGTGTATTTATAGGCATTTTGAGGTTTGGGAAACTTTGCCCCTCCTGGTAGGAATGTATATCCCATACGTCACTAGCTCATGCACTCTTGCTAATTACATGAAAGAAATGAAATTTTTGTGGAAAAAAAAAATACACAAAAAAAAAAAAAACAACACACAAAACACTCTTTACTTTGAACTCTTCCTTACTCCACATACTATATTAAACCCTGCCATGTATTCATATGCAATCTCACAATTTGTCTTTTCCGCACCAAAATATTAATTCACTCATGTCTCATGTGGCTTTCCCAACTTCCTCCCCACAATCTACTAATATCAGCTAGCCTGCTTTGTCAGTTCCTATAATGGCTCCCCATATGCTTTGGAATCCAAATAAAAATATTTACCCTAACCTATAAAACACTGAAGAACCTCATCCTCAATTTACAACTGGAACTACAACCCACGGGACAAGCTACCACAACTATTCACCTCACCCTACAATGGTAGATTTTAGGTTTTCTAGAGTAGGGCCCCCTCATATTTATTTTGTTTAGCCTAATTAATGTATTTTTTTACCATTAATCAATATCATTATGTACTCATGTACACAGCACTGGAAGTTATCATTTACTTGTCAAGCACTGCTAAATGAGAATATAGTATCACACATAGTATAAAATATATAATACAATATAAATTAAATATATAAAATATAATTACAAACAGCGCCACCATATTTCATAGTACTAATCTGAATACATGGAATGCATAAGAATTATAACAATACATTAATAACAATACATATTAATACAGGAGATAAGCCTCCCACAAAAGTCTACAATCTAATTTAAACAAGGCAGATTAAACAAATCAATAGCATGCCACATAAAATGTGTAACTTGTTAATGCTGTGTGAATTACCTTAACATGCTGTGTCCGTTGCAGAAGTCTCCTGTACAAGTTTCTCGTCTTTTCAAATTCCTCTTGCTCTATTTCAAAGTCAATATAGGATTTCCATAGTACCTATTAGAGTGAAATGAGAGTAAAAAAAAAACCCCAGTTCTACCATGTTTCCTACTCTGCTTCTGTAGTTTGAAACCAAAACAAACGTAGACATTTTTTTAAAAAACTGTTTCTGCTACATTATATCTTAAAATTAAAATATTTTAATATCCAAATCAAAGTTCTGGGGAGCGTATCTTAAAAACACAAACTTTATTTTCCAATGGTTAAAATGTATAATAAACGGATACAATGTTTCTTTACTTCACACACGCTGGTGCTTGACAGCGTCACAGATCAGCTGACTTGTTTCGGCCTATAGCTGTAATCATAGATGAATGACCTGAATGCTGATTCAGTCCATTCTTAAAACGAGAACTTTGATCTCATTGGGTTAAAAGTAAAATGTTGTTGCTCTGCTCCACACTAATACATAGACAACACCTATACTTTTCATTATTCTTAAAGGGACAGTCCAAAAAAAAACCCTTATATGATTTAAATAGGGAATGTAATTTTAAACAACTTTGCAATTATAGATACAAGATAATCAGAGGTAAAAAGTATTTCTATAACCGTATTAGTTAAGCAAAATGGGTAATAAAGGGATTATCTTTCTTTTTAAACAACACAAATTCTGGTGTTGACTGTCCCTTTAACATAGTTCATAACTCTAATTATTATATTACATATTACACTTAGTAATGCAAAGCAATTAATTCCTGTATTCTCATTTAGCATATAAATAATGCCATTTACATAAAATACTCTTAACCTCTACCTGATTTTACACCAACTCTACTTATCTCCATCTTCATTTGTACAAGGAGCTTACATTTCAGAGACACACATCCCTTGCTCTTCTAATCAACTATTGAATTAGTCACTTCTTTACCAAACACATAGAATAGAAAAGCAACTCACAAAGTGGCCTCCTTATAGGGACAACCATAAACCTGGCCAACAGCCCAGAGCTTATTCACAATAATACATTTCTTGTATTTCTTTTCTAGTTTGTAACTTAAAAATCGAAAAAGTTTCTCTTTTTGAAAGGATATAATCTAAATCTTCTCCCATTTCGGATGTTTTTACTATCTGAATAATTGTCCATCTCAGACTCAGCTTGTTTCAAATGTTTTTTCTTTAAAATGTTGCATCAATGGTGTTGATAGAGTGCCAGCTTTTATGTCTGTTTAATGTTCTCATTCTAACCTCAACATGTCGTGAGCCCTACGTATTGTACTCGACATTCCACACTTGTTAGCAAATAGAGACAATATGTGGATCTACAGTTTAGATACTCCCTGCGTTCAAACAATGTTCCTGTGGTCGTGGTTAACAGAGTATTTTATGTCATGGAAATTATTTATATGCTAAATGAGAATATAGGAATTCATTTCTTGGCATTACTAAGTTTAATATGTAATATGATTACAGTTATGAACTATGTTAAGAATAATTAAATGCATAGGTGTTTTCTATGTATTAGTGTGAAGCAGAGCAGCGTCATTTACTTTTAACCCAATGAGAGCAAGGCTCTCCTCGCTTTAAGAACGGACTGAATCAGCATACAGTTCATTCAGTTATGATTACGGCTATAGGCCGAAACAAGTCAGCTGATCTGTTACGCTGTTGAGCACCGGCGTGTGTGAAGCAAAAACCCATTGTATCCAGGTTGTTATACATTTTAACCATTGGAAAATAAAGTAGTAAAGTGTTTTTATGAATACGCTCTCCAGAACTTGATTTGAAAATTATAACCTTTGACGTTTAATACTGGGTTGAGCGAAGGTATTGGAAGGTGGCACCGTGAAGCGGTTTGGCACTGGTAACAAATACTGAAGTGAAAGAGGCAAGGAACTGTTTATTCAGAGGAGGAGAGAAGCTACACCTTTACATGAAGAAAAAAAGAATATGGAGTGTGCGGTAAGCAGATACAGAAAATTATAACAAAGGGGATACCCCGCAATAGAAGTGCTCTCCCTGTAGAACGGATATTAAGGTACAGAATGATAACCATAATGTGAATGCTGCAGTGTTAAGGACCACAGCAAATATTAAAACATATTACATTTCTAAATAGGGTTTCTAACCATTTAAAAGGGACTGTGGTATTTTGTCAATTAAAATATTTTGCCTGATGAATGCGCATTTCATTACTATAACCTTAAAACAAAATCAGCCCTGACTAGCAGTGGTGTAATTCTTACTTCTGGCATGTCTAGTCGAGGTTGTCCAATAGCTAATTCATACACAGCTCGAGCTCGATCAGTATCTCCCAAAATGGTCTCCAGCTCTGAAAACTTAATCCACGTTGTGCAGTTTTCAGGCGCAAACTCCAGGAACTTTTCATACAATTTACGGCACCTGTCAAACTCTCGCAGCTGCAGCTCCAACTCTATGTAACCCTTGAAGAGCTTGTGCTTCGGGCATTTGCCTATAGAACTACCCTGTTTTATTTAAAATAAAGCATAACATTACACTAAATTACCATTTATACTTTTTATTCCTGTGAAAACGTCCTATTTGATCATACAAATGAAATTCAAAGCATGCAATAAATTACTATAAACCGTATGAAGCACAATTTAGAGGGAACTGCCAGTCATTGAGAGGAAACATTTATTAATGTATATACATGTGCCAAGAAAAGGGACATTTCATGGTGGCAGGTTGTCACAAATTGTTTGAATATTTATTAAAACAATGAATTTTGGTGCTCCAAAACCTGTGTGATAAAGGCTGAATTGAATGATAAACAGGGATGTGCAACTTCATTGCATGTAAAAACTACATTCCCAAGATTAATGCAAAATTATTGTGTTTGATTACATTTCATATTGTGACTACTTCATGTTGTACCCAAAAACAGGCAATGACAGAGTGGATGCAAATGGCTGTCCACACTTGGTGACATGAGGCATTATAGTGCAAATCTACACATTCTAATCCTACTAGTTGATATGGAAAGTATACCATATTTGTACCACATCATGCAATTGCCTAAAGACTGTTCCTTTATATATTGGACTTACCAGGGCTCTGCGAGCCAAGAAGAGATTTTTCTGGCGTATTTCAAATTGAGCATACAGCAACCACATTTTTGCAAATGTAAACTAAAAAAAAAAAAAAAAACAGTGCACAGTTAGTAACAGTATCTGCTCAATTTCACATTACATTATTAGTTTGCATATATGTTTTTCCCTGCTCGCAAATTATATTGATGTCAAAGTAAAGGTGGATGTACAGAACTAGTTGAATGTTTGATATAACTTACAAATACACATTTCTATAGGGAAACTTTACCGGGACTTTGTGCTTATTCATTTTATAAAAAAGTGCACAAGGAGGGCATAGAACTACACATGCAAGGACAAAGACCTTCATGTAAATATAAAAAAAAGCCACACAACTGAGAACAGCTGAAGGAATATAAGTGTCACTCGGGGTGCAGTCTCTCTTAGCTCACTAAGCCTTTCATACAACGAGAAACAGATTTGACACTAGTCTTACCTTTTTGTGAGGGACTAATTCTAAGCATGCCTGGTACACTTGTCTTGTCCTTTCTGGATCCTGCAAAACAAACTAGATGGTAATCTCATATATAACACCTAACTATACAGTAAATCAGAGGGTGATGTGTGTATTCTGGCCAGGCTCCTTTAGTTTAGGAGCAAAGGATAGACTTTATACACGTGTAGAATACTTCAAAAAGTTAGAAGCCTTGGCTCCCTGGTTCCCGGGTGTGTCAAGCTTTGCTATAAATTATCGATTTGCATTTTGTTTCATTGGATATCATTTTTTTTCAACAAAATAAATAACCTAACAAATGCACTAATTTAAATAAAAAATATATACAAACAAAATCCGTTAATATATATTTGTTATTTGAATTTGCTTTTAAAGGTTAATAACTATAGCACGCTAGGGAGCCACACTAATAAGACACTTCTTCAGAGTCTAGGGCTGTGCTAAAAGAAGGATTTGTGCGGCTGTAGACTGGAGCCTAGGCTAAAGGAGTAGGTCCATTAATACAGGCTCTGGGATCCGCTGTACTAATCCTCCTATTAGCGCGATCCAGGACGATGTGTGTCGGATTAGCAAGGCTCCCCAGCACGCTATAGATAAGTAAAAGTCCTAAGGTAACACTGTGCCACCTGCAGCAAAGTTATATTTACATTTGTTTTAACAAAAAAGAACTTAAATGTTAAATATTCAGTAAAGTAAACAAATACCTAATAGTGCAGCAAATATTCGGAAATACATTTTCCAGAAAATTCATTACTAATGATTTGTTCTAAACAAGTTATTTGCTGCTGCAAATGTCTACTATAAATACAGTAAAATCAAAGAACTTATGTACCATATCCCATGGAAAATAGGTTAGTGCCAAAGTTTTAAGTTTTCACTCATACTAAGAAAACCCTAAGTATGACTAGAGGAATTAAACTGAAAAAATACCATGATCTATGAGATCTCCCGAGCAGGGGCGAAGAAACTGGCTCACGGAGCAAAATTTAAAAATTCTTTTTCCCCTCCAATTCTAAGGCATAACCTTTACCCTTCTAGACCTTCCATGTCTCACTTTAATTTATTTTTAAATGGGGCAGTCACAGCAACAAATATACAGAAATTGACATGAACACACACAGGCACTCACAGACATACACATATGCGTGTGCACACACAGCCAAATCATAGATATAGACACAAAATATTAAATTATCCTGCGCCAATATCTACTCCCAGATTTGCTATCCAAATACTAGACCTAAAATCAGGGACATTGGCATGAACAAGGGGCAAGACCCAAATTTAACCAAAATCATAAGGACCAAACAGAGATTGAAGAAATACCCCTAAGGGTTCTTTTTTAGGGAAAACTTCTACAGGACTGTACAACAGAATAGAACAGAATTAGAGGAGCCCACAACAGAACAGAATCAGAGGAGCCCCCACTACATAAGTTGGGAAATGAGACAACGCTCAAACAAAAGAACTTTAGAACAAAGAAAGGGACTAGGGAAGGAAGTAGAATTAGAGCAGCCAAACAGAAGGCAGAGGAGAGAGGAAGAGAGAGATTAAGCATCTTTAATCTGACAAACACCGATTTAGATAATAATATTAACCTTTTGAGTAAGGGTCTTAATTATGCACCAAAATCTTTGCCAAACGAGTTTGAAATATTCATAGATATTCAGAAGTTTAATAGAAAGTTAACTCTGAAGTGTTATTTCTCTAAAAACCCTATAAATAATACTAATGCAAATTACTTTGAGTATAAGGATCTGGAACTTAAAAAGTCTAGACACATTGTATATTCAGGAAATGGTAGAGTCACAATAAATTGAATTTAATAAGACTATGGAGGAACTCCTAAACATTTCAATATATGAGGAGGAACCCCAAATTTGCCATAGTACCCTCAAACGCCCATCTACTTTTTACCCGATTGGGGCTCAAGGAGATCAGATTCCTGTCTTTACTCGTTTAGTGACAAATGACGTTTTTTCTCAAATTAAAGAAAAAAGGGATAATTAAACAAATAATTATAATTTTATTTAACAAACCTGGAGAGGAAATTTCTCAAAAAACACATGAATAATGACAATATCATATTTAGGGCTGCCGATAAGGGAGGTGGCATTGTAATACAGACTAGATCAGATTATCTTAAAGAGGTATATTAACCTCTTAAACGATAAGGATACATATTGCATATTGGACAAGGATCCAACTAAAATATACCAATTAAAATCCATCTTGGCTAATGAAAATACAGAAGGGATTCTAAAAAATGATGAATGTAGATTTTTACAGGAAGTAGATCCTAGGATTAAGATTTTTTTTTACCACCTCCCGAAAGTCCACAAGTGCACAGAACAACCGCCAGGTAGGCCTATCATCTTGGGAATTGATTCCCTGAGTGATAATGTCTCTAAGTACATTGACTATTATCTGCAATATTGTCAAAAATACTAAAGCATATTTGAAGGACACTACACATACTATTAACATCTTTGAGGGTATCCAGTGGAGGTTGAACTATTTTTGGATAACATGTGTTGTATCGGCACTGTATACGTCCATACCACATGTTAAGGGCATTAAAGCAGTAGAAACAGAATTGTAGTATTTCTGATAGTCATCAGAAATTTATTTTGGAATGGATTAAATTTATCCTTAAACATAATTATTTTATTTTTGAAAATACATATTACAGACAAATTAGAGGTACAACGATGGGGACTACATTTGCCCCATCGTACGTATATATATATATATATATATATATATATATATATATATACACACACACACACACATACTTTTGAAAATGAATATATATGGCGTACTAATCGCTTTAATGATAATATAATCAAATACCACAAATACATTGATGACATCATACTTTGGGAAGGGGATGTCACCACAGTGAATGATTTTATAAGATACATCAATGAGAACGATTACAATTTAAGATTCACGGAAAAGCACTCCAAAACGGAGATTGAGTTCCTAGATTTACGTCTTTTTATTAATCCTGAAAACAAAACTGCAGTATTCAATTTTAGAAAGCCCACAGACAGAAATAGCTATATCAATTACAGGAGTGCCCATCACAAGAAATGGAAGGACAATGTACCATTCGGTCAATTTCTCAAACTTTGAAGAAATTGTACCTGTTAAGAAGATTTTAACAGTGAAGCCAAGATTATGACCAAGAATTTTAGGAATAAGGGTTATAGTTTAAGTATAGAAGAGTTCTGCCTTAGAGCACAGGATCATGATAGAGACCAACTATTAAAAAAGGAGACCATTGGTAAGAATAATAAAAACCAACAGGACAAGAGGGAAGCAGCCAGATCTGTTACTACTTATGAGCGCAATAAAATTAAGGAAGTTTTTAAAAAACACTGGGGGATTTTAAAGTCAGACACTATTCTAGCTCCTATTCTTATGGATAACCCTTTGATAACATTCAAAAAGGGAAGAAATCTTAAAAACCTTTTGGCCCCGAGTAAACTGAGGTCTATCAAGAAAGAGAAAACTACCCCGAGTAACTGGTTAAGCTTAAAAGAAGGCACATACAATGTGGTAAAAATAATTGTTGGATGTGTAAGCATATAAATATGAATTAAAAATGTAGTAACAGTAACCATACAACAGTATTTAATATCCAAAGTTGCTGCACCTGTGATTTTACCCATGTTGTGTATCTTTTAACATGCTGGTGTGACCTAATCTATGTAGGTCGCACGAAAAGAAAAAAAGACGTAGATTTTCAGAGCATCTTTACAACATTAAAAATAAATTAGATAAACAGTGTACCTGTTCATTTTATAGATTGCCATATGGGAGCGATCCCACAACCTTAAAAATACAAATCATTGACTGGATACCTCCAAGTAGAAAGAATAGATTATTAACGCTTAGGAAAAAGGAAACTTTCTGGATACAAAAACTGAACTGTTTACATCCTATGTGTTTAAATGTAGATCTAGACTTAGCTGCTTTTATGTAATTCCAAGTATTTATTATGTTACAAGATACATTCTTCTAATTTCTGCTCTATGAAAGATTATTAACGTAGGAAATTTTAGTTTATTTTAAGCTTTTTGATAAAATAATAAAGAATTTATGAAATTATATTGCTATAAATTCACTGTGTAACTTTTGATGAATTTGGATCCCTCATGTAACCCTTGATGAAATTGGATTTTTAATTGCTCATAGTGAATACTTGCACTGTTTTTCTTTATTGTTTTTTTTAATTATTTATAAATGTAGTACCTATAATGTATACTTAATATAGTTTGTAGATGTGTTTTAATCAAGATGTTTCAGCAGTTGTGAGAGGTTAATGAGACATAAGAGACTGTTCTAGGTGCAGTGTTTGTACCAATGAGAAAGGCACACTGGATATTTAAAGGGAACCGCCTCCTGATACTCCGATTATTCATCCTCTTGAGAAAGACTGCGCGTATATCGGTAGAAACGCGTTGAGGTTTTTTGGGATTAATTAAAGGACTCTTAGCCTCCTGACATCCCGTACACCTGCTCTGGATCAAAGGACAGACACTCTGATACATGCAAGACGTTTAGAAGATAGCTGCCAGTGATGCGTTGAGGGACGCTGACTGTGGATAACGATCGCAGAGGAAGATTAATTTCTACGAGACTTTGGAAGTATTTTTATAAGACCATATGCAATAAATTGATTTTAAAGGGATAGTAAAGACCAAATTAAACTTTGATGATTCAGATAGGGCATGTAATGTTAAACAAAGTTCTAATTTACTTTTATCATCAAATGTGCTTTGTTCTCTTGTTATTCTTAATTGAACGCTAAATCTAGGTAGGTTCATATGCTAATTTCTAAGCCCTTGAAGGCCGCCTCTTGCATTTGACAGCTAGAGGGCATTAATTCATGTGTTTCATATAGATAACATTATGCTCATGCACGTGGAGTTATTTAAGAGTCAGCACTAATTGCCTGAAATACAAGTCTGTCAAAAGATCTGAGATAAGGAGGCAGTCAGCAGAAGCTTAGATACAAGTTAATCACAGAGGTAAAAAGTATATTTCTGTAACAGTGATGGTTATGCAAAACTGGGGAATGGTAAATAAAGGGATTATCTATATTTTTAAACAATAACATTTTGGTGTTTACTATCTCTTTAACATTGCAAGTGCATTTCTGCAGTGTCATTTTTTTCATTACCGCTATACTACACTTGCATCTGGTTGCGCTGTGTTTCTTTCCAGATTCTCGACTCCTAACCTGGTCTACAACCCGGTTTCGCATACATTCATAGATATCAACATGCACACCCTCAGACTTATATCTCTGATATATACACAAACCCACACATCACATACTCATACACTAAAAGACACCCTTCCAAATCACAGACCCTTATACAGAGATACAGTTTGCAATGTGCATACACACACATACAGATAGTACAGGCACTCATTACACACTCACATAAAAGACAAACAATAGATACGTTCAATACAACACACATTTGTGGGACAGAAATACTCACAACAGAAATACACTATATGCACCATGTAAATATATCTAGAGAAAAATACTTTTATATAAATATAAAAATATAGAATTATAGGAGACCTAAATAAGGAATGTTTTAGGATTAATAAAACATTAGTAATCTAATAAGCATATGCGGGGAAAAAAAGTTTCTCTTAATTGCCAAAAATGTTTTCATTAAAGGGATATTAAACCCAAATTGTTTTCTTTCACGATTCAGATAGAGCATTACATTTTAAGCAACTTTCTAATTTATCCCTATTATCAATTTTTCTTCATTCTCTTTATTTGAAAAAGCAGGAATGAAAGATTAGGAGCCTGCCGATATTTTGGTTCAGCACCCTTGATAGAGCTTGCCGATTGGTGGCTACATTTAGGGACCAATCAGCAAGCGCTACCCAGGTGCTGGACATAAAATGGTCTGGCTCCTTAGCTTTTATGTCTGCTTTTTCAAATAAAGATAAAGAGAACAAAGAAAAATTGATAACAGGAGTAAATTAGAAAGTTGCTTAAAATTGCATGCGCTATCTGAATCGTGAAAGAAAATAAAATTGGGTTTAGTGTCCCTTTAAGGCCAACTACTGTCTAAAATGCACTGTAGCCTAAAACGTTATCCCAAATAAATAATGAAAAAAATGTAAGTAAACACTCATATAACACTCATATAATACATACAAATATGAGAACGTAAATGACTAAATGTGCGTCTGCTTTGCGTTATTGAAGACCTAGCGTAGAGAGTAAAAAAAAAAGTGCACCAAAGAACAAATATGTTTAAAATAAAGTGTTACACTCATAGATACATTGATAAAACTAAATATATAAGTGTTAATAAAAATATGTTAAAAAGGTATATGGTATAGGACAAGGTGTTTGAAACTTTGAATATATATTTAATGCTCCATTAAAAAGTCTATGGGGCGAATGCGTTCACACTGTTGCGATAGTCCTGAAGGTGCCATACGCCAGGTTTCTCTTGCGTGCAAACAATTTACAATACGTGCACTAATCCGCGTGCTATAAACATTTATTTCCAGCAGTTTTTTGCACGTGAAGTGCTAATTAGGGCGCCACTTGTAATCTGGCCCATAATGTCCTAAAGACCAAACACTGTGCAATTCAGAAACTAATACCCAGAGAAGGGTTCAATGAGCTAATTTCAAAGGGATTTTTTTCTTCTTCTTCTGATAGACCTAGGTGCGCTGATTTAGCTGGGTGCTAACTTAGACGCACACATCCATCTCATTAAAAAGGCACAGTATTTTTTTTTTGTATTCCTAATGTAGCTGGGTATGGTTCTTTAGCGGCACATACCCAGTTTATTAAAAAGGCAGTCATTTGTCCAATAGACCGAGAAGTGTTACTGTGCATACCCAGCTCCTTTAAAAGCCATGCCGAGTGTGGCCAGAACATGTTGCTATCGATGGCGACAGTGATACCGGTCTGGGCTTCTCTGGTGTGAGGCTATATGCTTAATATGACTTTAATCTGAAATAATGAGTAGAGGAAGTCACTCAGAAGCTGTTTCTAGAGTTCTAATATAAAATTATACGTAGAAAGAATTTAGTTTCAACCAGGTAAGGTGTTATACAAACAAACTCCGAATGCAAAACATCTTCCCTAAGGATTATTTGTGCTTGTATAATGCACACACACACAGAACTAGGGCTGCAGAAAATAATCGATTCAGTGATGCATCGCAATGCAGCCGTTAACGATGCTGCATCGATGCAGTGCAAGACCTGAATCGATTCAGGGGTCAGTGACATCATCGAGCAACGTCACGTGACCCCGCCTCTCGCTGACTGAACCAGGAAAGGGAGCGGAGATGTGCGGTGTGGGGCCCAGCTAAGGGGAGGGCTATGAAATCTCAGAATGTATCCCAGCTTCCTCTGGGACAGTGTTATGGATGATAAGATCGGGCGGACTACATCTCCCATCACGCAGTTCGAGGCCGGCCTCCAGTAGACAGTGCAAAGCCTTCCTGAGTTGGAGGATTCACTATTTCCTTCCTGGTTTCGGCTGAGTATATACAATATTCACACTGATTTGAGAAGGAACTGACACTTTATGGGTTAAGGGGAGAAACGGACGACATGGGCCAGACATTAATAACTAGTCCTTTCTACCATAAGAATCTGCCAACACCTCTGTTAGTTTTCTAACAGAGTTAACCCTTTCTCTGCATGTGGAGTGTTCACTGGAGCATCTAAAGGGTTATTAGCAATTTATTAAGTGATGTAACACAAACTACACTGGTTGCAGATTGGGATGAATATTTAATTTTGTTAAATAAATAAAGATAATGTATGTTAGGAAAAATCTATAAATGATAGAAAACGGGGAAAAATAATTAGAAAACTGACAAAGGTACAGTGTATTATATGTAGGGAGTCATGACAGAACACCTAGTTAACAAGGCCTTGGAAGTTTCAGTCGCAACTTTCTTTGTGGTGAATCTAGTATTTTCCAGCCTCCAAGTTGACCATTACCTCTCATTTTTCATTGTGCATTTACACTTTCCTTTTTAAATACATCTACAGATAAATTTCTAACTGTGCATATTGTATTATGTTTATGAGTGATGTCCCATATTTCACAGTTGTTTGAAAGATTATATATATATATATATATATATATATATATATATATATATATATATATATATATATATATATATATATATATATATATAAAACATGGAAGGGAACTGCACTCTCATACCGGACCGGGTACACATCCCATGACCCTGCAACATGCTCAGCCCTGGGTGCCACTGGCACTCACAGGAAGCTGTGCTGTCCCCAGAGCCACAAGCAGTTAACACCAGACAGGTCTGGGTGCAAGAACCATAGGGAAAATTACAAAACAAATTAATACAACACACAGAGAAAACCCAGCACTCACTTACAAGCTCTCAAGTGGTACCTGAGCTTGTCCCATTTGGCCAGAAGCGGTAACTAACCTTTCCATTTTTGCTTTTAAATCTTAGCTGAGAGCTTGTAAGTGAGTGCTGGGTGTTCTCTGTGTGTTGTATTAATTTGTTTTGTAATTTTCCCTATGGTTCTTGCACCCAGACCTGTCTGGGGTTAACTGCTTGTGGCTCTGGGGACAGCACAGCTTCCTGTGAGTGCCAGTGGCACCCAGGGCTGAGCATGTTGCAGAGTCATAGGATGTGTACCCGGTCCGGTATGAGAGTGCAGTTCCCTTCCGTGTTTTGTATATGTCTAGGGTGATTACATATTCCTGTGCACCCTTTTTTTGTTTTCAGTTTGTTTGGATTTGAAAGCTTGCATTGTGTGGCTGTTTTAGGGTCTCAGGTATTGGAGAGGACCTTGACGTGGTGCCTGAGCTTGTCCCATTTGGCCAGATGCGGTGACTAACCTTTCCAGTTTTGCTTTTAAATCTTAGCTGAGAGCTTGTAAGTGAGTGCTGGGTTTTCTCTGTGTGTTGTATTAATTTGTTTTGTAATTTTCCCTATGGTTCTTGCACCCAGACCTGTCTGGGGTTAACTGCTTGTGGCTCTGGGGACAGCACAGCTTCCTGTGAGTGCCAGTGGCACCCAGGGCTGAGCATGTTGCAGGGTCATAGGATGTGTACCCAGTCCGGTATGAGAGTGCAGTTCCCTTCCGTGTTTTGTATATGTCTAGGGTGATTACATATTCCTGTGCACCCTTTTTTTGTTTTCAGTTTGTTTGGATTTGAAAGCTTGCATTGTGTGGCTGTTTTAGGGTCTCAGGTATTGGAGAGGACCTTGACGTGGTGCCTGAGCTTGTCCCATTTGGCCAGATGCGGTGACTAACCTTTCCAGTTTTGCTTTTAAATCTTAGCTGAGAGCTTGTAAGTGAGTGCTGGGTTTTCTCTGTGTGTTGTATATATATATATATATTTTGTGTGTTACCTCAGCGAAACGGGGGTGGGGGGGGGAGGGAGATTGTCTGCAACAGTCAATATACAAGCGTGTGATCCACTGTGTGTGGCGTTAGAGAATTTTTGTAATCCAAGATGGCATCTTGCACTGCTCCAACTAGCTGCAGGACAAGTAGTATCTTTATTTTGCCAATGTTTTCTGTCTCACCGATTCAGTCTTGTGTAGAGGTAAGTCGTCTGTAGTAGTAGCAAACTTATGTGTCTCGCTCCCGCAGAAGAGAGACTCCCTCCGTATGACTTCTTTATAAGTTGATCTGAAGGCAAGGTTTGACTAATCAACTTAGATAGGATGTCCTTTAGTTTAGGGCTAGCTTATTCTTTGTCTATATTATAAAGTTCTATGGCAAAAGACTAGGAGCTCAAAAGATTCATGTCTGGCTGTTTCGGCTGTTGCCGCCCCTCCCCCTAAACTTTCTATTTTAAAAGCGGTTTAATCTGATACCTATTATTTTGAAATGTGGAAATATATCAAACATGAGTTAAGCTGTAATGCTCTTACCTTTGCTTCCAGCTCTTCATACAAGGAATAATTAATCCAGAGGTAAATATATCTTTTCCAATGTCTCTTCTCTTTTGTGGGAGGAACATTAGCGATAGCTCGCTCATAGATTTCTCGCACTGTATCAGGATCTGTGTCACTTTCAACTAACCGCAGGTAATCAAACCAAGCATCATAATTATGAGGATTGGCCTTGCAAAGGAAACAAATACAAATTAATACAAAAATCTCAATAGTAAAACTAATCAAAATGAGCTATTTGTTCCCGTTTACAAATAACAGGTATTCAAGTGATATTAGCTGGAATTCACAAAAAATTAATCAAGTCATAAAACCTTAGAGAGCAACAATGTAACCTCAAGCACAGAACGGGTCAGGTAGCTTTACCTTAAAGGGACATGAAACCCAAAATGTTTCTTTTTTGATTCTGATAGAGAATATATTTTTTAAAAAGTTTCCAATTTACTTGTATTACCAAATTTGCAGAGTTCACATGTTATTCTTTGTTAAACAGATATCCAGATAGGTAGCGTGCACATGTCTGCAGTGCCACATGACAGGAAATAGTACTGCCATCTAGTGCTCTTGCTAATGTACAACATTGTTGCAAAACTGCTGCTATATAGTGCTGCTGACACGTGCACACCGCTGAACTTTGTTGAGAAGCAGAAAGGCAACAAGAAAAAATTTAATAGAAGTAAATTGTTAAGTTATTTTATTTCCAAATTATAGTGAACTGCAATCTCAATACGAGCTCTGGAGGAACTGGTCTGCTTTCATACTTGAAAGTAACATGCAACCATGTGAATGAATATAAACATGCATACATATACATACTAAAGTATCTGGATGTTATGTGTCTCATACTCCAAAGGCATACTACAAATTTTCATTTAAAAGGGACAGTCTAGTCCAAAACAATCTTTCATTATTCAGATAGGGAATGTAATATTAAACAATTTTCCAATTTACTTTTATCACCAATTTTGCTTTGTTCTCTTGGTATTCTTAGTTGAAAGCTTAACCTATAAGGTTCATATGCTAATTTCTTAGACCTTGAAGGCCGCCTCTTAAGAATGCATTTTAACAGATTTTTCACCACTAGAGGGTGTTTTTCATATAGATAACACTGTGCTCATGCACATGAAGTTACCTGGGAGCTATCACTGATTGGCTAAACTGCAAATTTGTCAAAAGAACTGAAATAAAGGGGCAGTTTGCAGAGGCTTAGATAAAAGGTAATCACAGAGGTAAAAAATATATAAATATAACTGTTGGTTATGCAAAACTGGGGAATGGGTAAAAAACAGAATTTATGCTTACCTAATAAATTACTTTCTCCAACGGTGTGTCCGGTCCACGGCGTCATCCTTACTTGTGGGATATCTCTTCCCCAACAGGAAATGGCAAAGAGTCCCAGCAAAGCTGGCCATATAGTCCCTCCTAGGCTCCGCCCACCCCAGTCATTCGACCGACGGACAGGAGGAAATATATATAGGAGAAACCATATGGTACCGTGGTGACTGTAGTTAGAGAAAATAATTCATCAGACCTGATTAAAAAAACCAGGGCGGGCCGTGGACCGGACACACCGTTGGAGAAAGTAATTTATCAGGTAAGCATAAATTCTGTTTTCTCCAACATTGGTGTGTCCGGTCCACGGCGTCATCCTTACTTGTGGGAACCAATACCAAAGCTTTAGGACACGGATGAAGGGAGGGAGCAAATCAGGTTACCTAAACGGAAGGCACCACAGCTTGCAAAACCTTTCTCCCAAAAAAAGCCTCAGAAGAAGCAAAAGTATCAAATTTGTAAAATTTGGCAAAAGTGTGCAGTGAAGACCAAGTCGCTGCCTTACATATCTGGTCAACAGAAGCCTCGTTCTTGAAGGCCCATGTGGAAGCCACAGCCCTAGTGGAGTGAGCTGTGATTCTTTCAGGAGGCTGCCGTCCGGCAGTCTCATAAGCCAATCGGATGATGCTTTTAAGCCAAAAGGAAAGAGAGGTAGAAGTCGCTTTTTGACCTCTCCTATTACCAGAATAAACAACAAACAAGGAAGATGTTTGTCTGAAATCTTTTGTAGCCTCTAAATAGAATTTTAGAGCATGGACTACGTCCAAATTGTGTAACAAACGTTCCTTCTTTGAAACTGGATTCGGACATAAAGAAGGTACAACTATCTCCTGGTTAATATTTTTGTTAGAAACAACCTTAGGAAGAAAACCAGGCTTAGTACTCAAAACCACCTAATCTGCATGGAACACCAGATAGGGCGGAGAACACTGCAGAGCAGATAACTCTGAAACTCTTCTAACAGAAGAAATTGCAACCAAAAACAAAACTTTCCAAGATAGTAACTTAATATCTATGGAATGTAAAGGTTCAAACGGAACCCCTTGAAGAACTGAAAGAACTAGATTTAGACTCCAGGGAGGAGTCAAAGGTCTGTAAACAGGCTTGATCCTAACCAGAGCCTGAACAAATGCTTGAACATCTGGCACAGCTGCCAGTCTTTTGTGTAGTAAGACAGATAAAGCAGAGATCTGTCCCTTTAGAGAACTTGCAGATAATCCTTTCTCCAAACCTTCTTGTAGAAAGGAGAGAATCTTAGGAATTTGTATCTTATTCCATGGGAATCCTTTGGATTCACACCAACAGATATATCTTTTCCATATTTTATGGTAAATCTTTCTAGTTACCGGTTTTCTGGCCTGAACCAGAGTATCTATCACAGAATCTGAAAACCCACGCTTCGATAGAATCAAGCGTTCAATCTCCAAGCCGTCAGCTGGAGGGAGACCAGATTTGGATGTTCGAATGGACCCTGAACAAGAAGGTCCTGTCTCAAAAGGTAGCTTCCATGGTGGAACCGATGACATATTCACCAGGTCTGCATACCAAGTCCTGCGTGGCCACGCAGGAGCTATCAAGATCACCAAGGCCCTCTCCTGATTGATCCTGGCTACCAGCCTGGAAATGAGAGGAAACGGTGGAAATACATAAGCTAGGTTGAAGGTCCAAGGTGCTACTAGTGCATCTACTAGAGTCGCCTTGGGATCCCTGGATCTGGACCCGTAGCAAGGAACCTTGAAGTTCTGACGAGACGCCATCAGATCCATGTCTGGAATGCCCCATAATTGAGTTATTTGGGCAAAGATCTCCGGATGGAGTTCCCACTCCCCCGGATGGAATGTCTGACGACTCAGAAAATCCGCCTCCCAGTTTTCCACACCTGGGATGTGGATCGCAGACAGGTGGCAGGAGTGATCCTCCGCCCATTGAATTATTTTGGTCACTTCTTTCATCGCCAGGGAACTCCTTGTTCCCCCCTGATGATTGATATACGCAACGGTCGTCATGTTGTCTGATTGGAACCTTATGAATCTGGCCTTTGCTAGTTGAGGCCAAGCTCTGAGAGCATTGAATATCGCTCTCAGTTCCAGAATGTTTATCGGGAGAAGAGACTCTTCCCGAGACCATAGACCCTGAGCTTTCAGGGATTCCCAGACCGCGCCCCAGCCCACTGGCGTCGGTCGTGACAATGACCCACTCTGGTCTGCGGAAGCTCATTCCCTGGGACAGATGGTCCAGGGTCAGCCACCAACGGAGTGAATCTCTGGTCTTCTGATCTACTTGAATCATTGGAGACAAGTCTGTATAGTCCCCATTCCACTGTTTGAGCATGCACAGTTGTAATGGTCTTAGATGAATTTGTGCAAAAGGAACTATGTCCATTGCTGCAACCATCAACCCTACTACTTCCATGCACTGTGCTATGGAAGGACGAGGAACAGAATGAAGAACTTGACAAGTGCTTAGAAGTTTTGACTTTCTGACCTCTGTCAGAAAAATCCTCATTTCTAAGGAATCTATTATTGTTCCCAAGAAGGGAACTCTTGTCGACGGAGACAGAGAACTTTTTTCTATGTTCACCTTCCATCCGTGTGATCTGAGAAAGGCCAGAACGATGTCTGTATGAGCCTTTGCTTTTGACAGGGACGACGCTTGTATTAGAATGTCGTCCAAGTAAGGTACTACTGCAATGCCCCTCGGTCTTAGAACCGCTAGAAGGGACCCTAGTACCTTTGTGAAAATCCTTGGAGCAGTGGCTAACCCGAATGGGAGGGCCACAAACTGGTAATGCTTGTCCAGAAAAGCGAACCTTAGGAACTGATGATGTTCTTTGTGGATAGGAATATGTAGGTACGCATCCTTTAGATCCACGGTAGTCATAAATTGATTTTCCTGGATAGTGGGTAGAATCGTTCGAATGGTTTCCATCTTGAACGATGGTACCCTGAGAAATTTGTTTAGGATCTTCAAATCCAAAATTGGTCTGAAAGTTCCCTCTTTTTTGGGAACTACGAACAGATTGGAATAAAATCCCATTCTTTGTTCCTTTATTGGAACTGGGTGTATCACTCCCATCTTTAACAGGTCTTCTACACAATGTAAGAACGCCTGTCTCTTTATTTGGTTTGAGGATAAGTGAGACATGTGGAACCTTCCCCTTGGGGGTAGTTCCCTGAATTCCAGGAGATAACCCTGAGAAACTATTTCTAGCGCCCAGGGATCCTGAACATCTCTTGCCCAAGCCTGAGCAAAGAGAGAGAGTCTGCCCCCCACTAGATCCGGTCCCGGATCGGGGGCTACTCCTTCATGCTGTTTTGTTAGCAGCGGCAGGCTTCTTGGCCTGCTTACCCTTGTTCCAGCCTTGCATCGGTTTCCAGGCTGGTTTGGGTTGTGAGGCATTACCCTCTTGCTTAGAGGATGCAGAATTAGAGGCCGGTCCGTTCCTGAAATTGCGAAAGGAACGAAAATTAGACTTATTTTTGGCCTTGAAAGGCCTATCTTGTGGAAGGGCGTGGCCCTTTCCCCCAGTGATGTCTGAAATAATCTCTTTCAATTCTGGTCCAAATAGAGTTTTACCTTTGAAAGGGATGTTAAGCAATTTTGTCTTGGATGACACATCCGCTGACCAAGACTTTAGCCAAAGCGCTCTGCGCGCCACGATAGCAAACCCTGAATTTTTCGCCGCTAATCTAGCTAATTGCAAAGCGGCATCTAAAATAAAAGAGTTAGCCAACTTAAGTGCGTGAACTCTGTCCATAACCTCCTCATATGGAGTCTCTCTACTAAGCGAGTTTTCTAGTTCCTCGAACCAGAACCACGCTGCTGTAGTGACAGGAACAATGCACGAAATGGGTTGTAGAAGGTAATCTTGCTGTACAAAAATCTTTTTAAGCAAACCCTCCAATTTTTTATCCATAGGATCTTTGAAAGCACAACTATCTTCGATAGGAATAGTAGTGCGTTTGTTTAGAGTAGAAACTGCCCCCTCGACCTTAGGGACTGTCTGCCATAAGTCCTTTCTGGGGTCGACCATAGGAAATAATTTCTTAAATATAGGGGGGGGGGGGACAAAAGGTATGCCGGGCTTTTCCCACTCCTTATTTACTATGTCCGCCACCCGCTTGGGTATAGGAAAAGCGTCGGGGTACACCGGAACCTCTAGGAACTTGTCCATCTTGCATAATTTCTCTGGAATGACCAAGTTGTCACAATCATCCAGAGTAGATAACACCTCCTTAAGCAGTGCCCGGAGATGTTCTAATTTAAATTTAAATGTCACAACATAAGGTTCAGCTTGTTGAGAAATTTTTCCTGAATCTGAAATTTCCCCATCTGACAAAACCTCCCTCATGGCCCCTTCAGATTGGTGTGAGGGTATGACAGAGCAATTATCATCAGCGCCCTCCTGCTCTTCAGTGTCTAAAACAGAGCAATCGCGCTTTCTCTGATAAGTAGGCATTTTGGATAAAATATTTGCTATGGAGTTATCCATTACAGCCGTTAATTGTTGCATGGTAATAAGCATTGGCGCACTAGATGTACTAGGGGCCTCCTGTGTGGGCAAAACTGGTGTAGACACAGTAGGAGATGATGTAGTATCATGTTTACTCCCCTCATCTGAGGAATCATCTTGGGCAATTTCATTATCTGTGGCAGTACTGTCCTTACTTTGTTTGGACGCTATGGCACAATTATCACATAAATTTAAATGGGGAGACACATTGGCTTTCATACATATAGAACATAGCTTATCTGATGGTACAGACATGTTAAACAGGCTTAAACTTGTCAACAAAGCACAAAAAACGTTTTAAAACAAAACCGTTACTGTCTCTTTAAATTTTAAACAGAAAACACTTTATTACTGAATATGTGAAAAAGTATGAAGGAATTGTTCAAAAATTACCAAAATTTCACCACAGTGTCTTAAAGCAATAAGAGTATTGCACACCAAATTTCAGAGCTTTAACCCTTAAAATAACGGAACCGGAGCCGTTTACAAATTTAACCCCTATACAGTCCCAGCTATAGCCTTTGCTGAGACGCAACCAAGCCCAGAGGGGAATACGATACCAATTGACGCCTTCTAGAAGCTTTTCCAGCAAATTTCAGATCCTCTCACATGCATCTGCATGTCCCGCTCTCAAAAAACAACTGCGCAGTAATGGCGCGAAAATGAGGCTCAGTCTACAACTAGGAAGGCCCCCTGACTGGAAAAGGTGTCTAACACAGTGCCTGCCGTTTAATAAACGTTCCCCAAGTTTATAAATGCGAATTTTCAGCATAAATATGAATAAAATGCCCAAATAAAGCAATCGATTTAGCCCATAAAAATGTCTACCAGTTTTTTAGCCCATATTAAGCCCTTTAATCTGTTTGCTTGACTAAGAAAATGGCTTACCGGTCCCCATGAGGGGAAATGACAGCCTTCCAGCATTACATGGTCTTGTTAGAAATATGGCTAGTCATACCTTAAGCAGAAAAGTCTGCTAACTGTTTCCCCCAACTGAAGTTACTTCATCTCAACAGTCCTATGTGGAAACAGCAATCGATTTTAGTTACTGTCTGCTAAAATCATCTTCCTCTCACAAACAGAAATCTTCATCCTTTTCTGTTTCAGAGTAAATAGTACATACCAGCACTATTTTAAAATAACAAACACTTGATAGAAGAATAAAAACTACATTTAAACACCAAAAAACTCTTAACCATCTCCGTGGAGATGTTGCCTGTGCAACGGCAAAGAGAATGACTGGGGTGGGCGGAGCCTAGGAGGGACTATATGGCCAGCTTTGCCATTTCCTGTTGGGGAAGAGATATCCCACAAGTAAGGATGACGCCGTGGACCGGACACACCAATGTTGGAGAAAAGGGATTATCTATCTTTTAAAACAATAACAATTCTGGTGTAGACTGTCCCTTTAACTTGTATACAGTGACATTACACTTCAGCACGTACACTAACCATATCTAATATAGAGACCATCAATACCTAAGGAAGGGATGGCCAACTGCTGGCCCATGGGCATCATGTGGCCATATGCACTAGTTTTTGTTGCTCCTCAGGACAAAGCAGAACTAATGTGTGCCACATTTGTTGTGGCTCACAAAAATATGTATTTTGGGTACTTCTGGTGGGGTGGGCATGCATAATGACCACAAGTCAAAAGAGCCACCTGAAGGGAAGAACAGCAAACAAAAGTGATCCTGCAACCTTATTTAAATCAGGCCCTGTACTGCTGGACATTTTTAGGAAATATATTGTGTGTTTATAACAGCCATACATTTTACATCCACCCATAAGACTTTCTAAAACACTAATCTAAGGCATCAAGGTTTGAAGCTTAGAGAATGAAAAAAACAATGTGAATTAGACTGCAAAGGAGAATCACTTGACCAGCCAAATATACTACCCTCTGGGTAATTGCATCCCTAGGCAGATGCCTACTTTGCATATAACAATTCCAGAACCCTTATTTTTACTGTCATTATTCAAACAAAGGTAGGTGTACTTCATTTTACAAACTGGTAATTTACCTTCACTTCCTCTTCATATTGGAACCGCCTTTTGTTGACTATTATATCTTCAATGCCTCTTCGGTCACCATATTTTTTCTCAAATATAGTGTAGTTTTTGAATAATTGCTGGGCTTGCTGCTTTGATATTCTGTCTAAAGCATATTTGTAGATGACGCGTACTCTTTCAAACTAGGTAAAAAAGAAGAATATTTCCATAGGAGTTACAGAATTGCATTGATATAAAGATTTACATTAGCACCAAAGTCTATGATACAAACTAAAATAAAATAGGAATTTAAATAAATTGTAGCTTTATTAGGAACTACAAATGCTGCTTTTACTCATGTTTAGCACATACATGCCATGCACACAATATATTTGTCAAAGAAATATATTCACAAAAGCTGCAAGTTACTTAATTAGGCAACATGATCTGGTTAAAGGGCCTTAATAGTCGAAAAATTACATGCTCTAATTTGTTACGACTACCAACCCTACGCTACTATGTATTTAACTCCTGCAAAGGGGTTCAACACACAGTAGAAGTGCTTCTTGGACTTGCGGAGCACTGCTGTTAGCAGGGTCAATAGTAGTAAAATTACATGCTCTGACCACTTAGAGAATGTCAATTTTCAACTATTCTGGCCTTTTAATTAATGCTCTATTATAGTACAACTAAATTTGCCCAGCCTTTTTTCAGGTGTACCTTTCCACTAATTTGACAAACTCACCTCCTTTTGATTCTCTTCAAACTTAGCAAATGCAACGTAGAGGTTCTCATTCATGTGATCTTCTCCAAAAAACTCCACAGCTCTCTCATATACTTTCCTAGCATGGGCAATGTAACCGTGCCGCTCCTCAAAATGTGCATACTTGATCCAGTTCTTCACATCAGGGTGCACAAGGACAAGTGAATGGGTGTTAAGGGAAAAATACAGCAGACAACTTGCGTGTAGTCTTGCAATAAATTAACCTTCTTGGGGAGTGTGAACACATTCTGAATATATGAACACCTTTGCTGCAACTGTTCATTATTTGGAGGAGGCAATCTGCATTTGTTACTGCAGCAGACAAGGCTAGCTACAGTAATTTTGTTAGCAAAGCTTACATTGTTTTGCAATATCTAATAACCTCTGTTGCAGTCAATTAAGGACATATATGTAGCAGGGTTAGGCTTGTGAAGTCTGCAGCATGCTATTCTAATTTGCTAAACTAAAAAAATGCACTTTATTTACAATGCATAATAATGATTAAATGTTCCTTTTAAAGTGATGAAAAACATTAATTAGTTATAGTTCTGTGTAGCTTACAAGCAGGTTGGATAAAAATCAATGATAAAAAAAAGTTGTTTTTTAATTTAAATCATTTTTTTTTTTAAATAAAATTATTTTTGAGGAAAAAAAAATATTTAAAAAGGTAGTTTATATTTAAGATGCATTATACTCTGAAAATTGTATGCTCCTATCTGAAACCCAAACATTTTCTTTAATGATTATGTCCCTTTAAGGTCTGTTTATCAACTCTAAATATATATTTTATAACATTTTTTATGTGAAGGGGCATGTTATTTCTACAGACAGTAAATCACAGTTTTGAAAACTACAAAAACCAAATGTGATAATATCTTCAAAATTTCCTAGACTCTTTTAGAAACCTCTGGGAGAGCATGACATTTTAGATGGAATAAAAAAAAAAGAAAAAAAAAAGATAAACATCACAGCCATGAATATTCAGCATCTTGCTATATAATTAAAAACTAATCTTTATTTCAGGATGAATAACCTTTAGATTTAATTCTATTATCAAATTTGCTTAATTCTTTTGGTATCCTTTATTGAAGGAGAGCAATGCTCCACATGGGACTAGCTGAACTAATTGGTTGAGACTGTGCCAAACAGCTAGCTCAAAGTAGTGCATTGCTTCTGACCTTACCTATGTATGTTTTTCAACAATGGATACCAAGAGAACAAAGCAAATAGATAAGAGAAGTAAATTGGAAAATTGTTAAACATTGCATGCTCTTTCAAAATCTATGAAAGTTTAATTTTGACTTTACTGTCCATGTAATGAGATTGCTCCTCTGCAAATATAATATATGTATACAGAATCAAACCATACTAAGTTTCAAGAAGCTCACTGAATAGAAGATTGTTTTTGGAGTGGAATTGATCTGCACAAGGACTTAAAGGGACAGTCAACACCAGAATCTTTGTTGTTTTAAAAGAGATAATCCCTTAATTATCCATTCCCCAGTTTTACATAACCAACACAGTTATAATTATACACATATTACCTTGTATCTAAGCCTATGCAGACTGCCCCCCTTATTTCAGTTCTTTTGACAGACTTGCATTTTAGCCAATCAGTGCTCACTCCTTGGTAAATTCACGTGCATGAGCTCAATGTTATCTATATGAAACACATGAACTAATGCCCTCAAGTGGTGAAAAACAGTCAAAATGCATTCAGATTAGAGGCAGCCTTCAAGGTCTAAGAAATTAGCATATGAACCTCCTAGGTTTATCTTTCAAATAAGAATACCAAGAGAACAAAGCAAAATTGGTGATAAAAGTAAATTGGAAAGTTGTTTAAAATTACATGTCCTATTTGAATCATGAAAGTGTGAGGAGAAAGAATTAAAAATAACGTATTTTTCTAATTCCAATAAAGTACAGCTGAAAAGTTGATCAAATATGAATTAACCTATTAAACTGGAGATAGTTCACCAATAATTGCATTAATTTTAATGATCTATCTATGCATCTAATGATATAAAACCAAATCAGTTAGTATCTGATATAACTGCAACAATAATCTGAAAAATTATTAATCTAAAAACAAAAACGCCATGATTTAAATCAACTCTCACCAACGCTGCTCCCCTCTACCTATCCTCTCTAATACACAAGAATACTCCAGCCCGTCCACTAAGATCCAACAATGACCTGCTCCTTGCATCCGCAACTATCACCTCCTCTCATGCTAGACTGCAGGACTTCTGTCGTGCAGCACCTGCCCTCTGGAACACTCTCCCTCCTGCTGTCAGGCTTTGCCCTAATCTGTCTTCCTTTAAAATGTTCCCTGAAGACTTTTCTGTTCAGGGAAGCCTACCACCCAACTCAATAATAAATTAATTTCACTTACCTAACATTTCCCTCATCTAACTCTGTATTAACATCTTTCTCAATCTTGCAGTCCTCACCTCCTGTTTCTCAACCTCCTACCCTTCTAGATTGTAAGTTCCCACAGGAATAGGGCCCTCAATCCCTCCTGTATGTGTTTGTAAATTTTGTCCTGTATCTTACAAGTCTTGTATTGTTTTATTTAAATAATTTGTATCCATGGACAGCGCTGCGGAATATGTTGGCGCTTAATAAATAAAGTATAATAATAATAATAAAATCCACCCTGCTTACAATCTATAATCAGCCAAAACTGAAACGCCCTAAGAAGATTAAACTATAATTTCTTATATAGCCTTTCAGGTCGCCATTTAAACACCTCTCTGTAACTGGGTTTGACAAGACCAATAAGAAACTTACTGCCTGTGTTCTATCAAAATTTGCTACCTTGTCAGAATATGCTACCTCTGACTGCGCATGCTCTGTATTACGTAATCGCACTCCACATGTTACAAAAGGAATGTGTGCAATGCGATTATGTAAATAAGTAGCATGCAAACTCAGAGGTAGCAGATTCTGACAAGAAAGTTGTCCTCTTGGATTCTGCTGTGCGAATAAATGCGTGCATGCGCTGTGAATGTCACAATACTAATAAAACAAATAAAAATGACTAAGTAGAGACACATATATATATATATATATATACATACATACACACACCATATTGGCTGCACTTTTTCCCCCTAATTAAAATCAGGGATACGGCCTATAATTAGGATGTTATCGATGGCGGCTTCTAATAGCTTAATATTCCTGACAATCAGTTTGGTGCAGCGCAACAATTGGCGGCTGCTGGATGTGAAAGATGGACAGGCTGTTTGTCAGAATTTTTGACCGCCAGAACGGGGGGAGTTGCTTTGACAGCTGTGAGATCTGAGGTACTTAAGTGTTAGGGCAGGAGAAAGTGGTGACCGCTAACCATTATTTAAATGAGGCCACACTGCAACCTGTTTCCAAAGGTGTTCACGTCTGTCATCCTTGCAAGTTCACAGATTCTGACATGAATTTTTAGGATGGGAAATAGCTATGTTTGTGCACAGTTCAGTATGAACTAAATGGGCAGTATATATATATATATATATATATATATATATATATATATATATATTTATTTTAGGGCTGGGCGATATGGTGAAAAAAAAAAAGAGATTTTTTTTTAATATATATAAAAATAAAAATCGCGATTGCGATTTAATCGCAATTTTATTAAAAATTACTATAACACCTTAATTTTTCAATAAAACTTATTTAACACTACAGAATCTTACTGTACATGTTTCTCAATGTCCAATGCACTCTTGGAGCATAAAAAACATAATTTATGCTTACCTGATAAATTCCTTTCTTCTGTAGTGTGATCAGTCCACGGGTCATCATTACTTCTGGGATATTACTCCTCCCCAACAGGAAGTGCAAGAGGATTCACCCAGCAGAGCTGCATATAGCTCCTCCCCTCTACGTCACTCCCAGTCATTCGACCAAGGACCAACGAGAAAGGAAAAGCCAAGGGTGAAGTGGTGACTGGAGTATAAATTAAAAAATATTTACCTGCCTTAAAAACAGGGCGGGCCGTGGACTGATCACACTACAGAAGAAAGGAATTTATCAGGTAAGCATAAATTATGTTTTCTTCTGTTAAGTGTGATCAGTCCACGGGTCATCATTACTTCTGGGATACCAATACCAAAGCAAAAGTACACGGATGACGGGAGGGATAGGCAGGCTCTTTATACAGAAGGAACCACTGCCTGAAGAACCTTTCTCCCAAAAATAGCCTCCGATGAAGCAAAAGTGTCAAATTTGTAAAATTTGGAAAAAGTATGAAGCGAAGACCAAGTTGCAGCCTTGCAAATCTGTTCAACAGAGGCCTCATTCTTGAAGGCCCAAGTGGAAGCCACAGCTCTAGTAGAATGAGCTGTAATTCTTTCAGGAGGCTGCTGTCCAGCAGTCTCATAAGCTAAACGAATTATGCTACGAAGCCAAAAAGAAAGAGAGGTAGCGGAAGCTTTTTGACCTCTCCTCTGCCCAGAGTAAATGACAAACAGAGAAGACGTTTGTCGAAATTCCTTAGTTGCCTGTAAGTAAAATTTTAGAGCACGGACTACATCCAGGTTGTGCAGTAGACGTTCCTTCTTTGAAGAAGGATTTGGGCATAAAGAAGGAACAACAATCTCTTGATTGATATTCCTGTTAGTAACTACCTTAGGTAAGAACCCAGGTTTAGTACGCAGGACTACCTTATCCGAATGAAAAATCAAATAAGGAGAATCACAATGTAAGGCTGATAATTCAGAGACTCTTCGAGCCGAGGAAATAGCCATTAAAAATAGAACTTTCCAAGATAACAACTTTATATCAATGGAATGAAGGGGTTCAAACGGAACGCCCTGTAAAACATTAAGAACAAGGTTTAAACTCCATGGTGGAGCAACAGTTTTAAACACAGGCTTAATCCTGGCCAAAGCCTGACAAAAAGCCTGGACGTCAGGAACTTCTGACAGACGTTTGTGTAACAGAATGGACAGAGCTGAGATCTGTCCCTTTAATGAACTAGCAGATAAACCCTTTTCTAAACCTTCTTGTAGAAAAGACAATATCCTAGGAATCCTAACCTTACTCCAAGAGTAACCTTTGGATTCACACCAATATAGGTATTTACGCCATATCTTATGGTAAATCTTTCTGGTAACAGGTTTCCTAGCCTGTATTAAGGTATCAATAACTGACTCGGAAATTGAACGCTTGATTTTATCAAGACGTGGGTTTTCTGAGTCAGTCAGCTTCAGAGAAGTTAGATTTTGATGTTTGAAGGGACCCTGTATCAGAAGGTCCTGTTTCAGAGGTAGAGACCAAGGTGGACAGGATGACATGTCCACCAGGTCTGCATACCAAGTCCTGCGTGGCCACGCAGGTGCTATTAGAATCACTGATGCTCTCTCTTGTTTGATTCTGGCAATCAATCGAGGAAGCAACGGGAAGGGTGGAAACACGTAAGCCATCCTGAAGTCCCAAGGTGCTGTCAGAGCATCTATCAGGACTGCTCCTGGATCCCTGGATCTGGACCCGTAACGAGGAAGCTTGGCGTTCTGTCGAGACGCCATGAGATCTATCTCTGGTTTGCCCCAACGTCGAAGTATTTGGGCAAAGACCTCCGGATGAAGTTCCCACTCCCCCGGATGAAAAGTCTGACGACTTAAGAAATCCGCCTCCCAGTTCTCCACTCCCGGGATGTGGATTGCTGACAGGTGGCAAGAGTGAGACTCTGCCCAGCGAATTATCTTTGATACTTCCATCATAGCTAGGGAGCTTCTTGTCCCTCCCTGATGGTTGATGTAAGCTACAGTCGTGATGTTGTCCGACTGAAACCTGATGAACCCCTGAGTTGTCAACTGGGGCCAAGCCAGGAGGGCATTGAGAACTGCTCTCAATTCCAGAATGTTTATTGGCAGGAGACTCTCCTCCTGACTCCATTGTCCCTGAGCCTTCAGAGAATTCCAGACGGCACCCCAACCTAGAAGGCTGGCGTCTGTTGTTACAATTGTCCAGTCTGGTCTGCTGAATGGCATCCCCCTGGACAGGTGTGGCCGAGAAAGCCACCATAGAAGAGAATTTCTGGTCTCTTGATCCAGATTCAGAGAAGGGGATAAGTCTGAGTAATCCCCATTCCACTGACTTAGCATGCACAGTTGCAGTGGTCTGAGGTGTAAGCGTGCAAAGGGTACTATGTCCATTGCCGCTACCATTAAGCCGATTACCTCCATGCATTGAGCCACTGACGGGTGTTGAATGGAATGAAGGGTGCGGCAAGCACTTTGAAGTCTTGTTAGCCTGTCCTCTGTCAGGTAAATCTTCATTTCTACAGAATCTATAAGAGTCCCCAGGAAGGGAACTCTTGTGAGTGGAACGAGTGAACTTTTCTTTTCGTTCACCTTCCATCCATGTGACCTTAGAAATGCCAGCACTAACTCTGTATGAGACTTGGCAGTTTGAAAGCTTGAAGCTTGTATCAGAATGTCGTCTAGGTATGGAGCTACCGAGATTCCCCGCGGTCTTAGTACCGCCAGAAGAGCACCCAGAACCTTTGTGAAGATTCTTGGAGCTGTAGCCAATCCGAATGGAAGAGCCACAAACTGGTAATGCCTGTCTAGGAAGGCAAACCTTAGGTACCGATAATGATCTTTGTGAATCGGTATGTGAAGGTAAGCATCTTTTAAATCTACAGTGGTCATGTACTGACCCTCTTGGATCATAGGTAAAATTGTCCGAATAGTCTCCATCTTGAACGATGGAACTCTTAGGAATTTGTTTAGGATCTTTAAGTCCAGGATTGGTCTGAAAGTTCCCTCTTTTTTGGGAACCACAAACAGATTTGAGTAAAACCCCTGTCCCTGTTCCGATCGTGGAACTGGATGGATTACTCCCATTAACAAGAGCTCTTGTACGCAGCGTAGAAACGCCTCTTTCTTTGTCTGGATTGTTGACAATCTTGACAGATGAAATCTCTCTCTTGGAGGAGAGTATTTGAAGTCCAGAAGGTATCCCTGAGATATTATCTCTAGCGCCCAGGGATCCTGAACATCTCTTGCCCAAGCCTGGGCGAAGAGAGAAAGTCTGCCCCCCACTAGATCCGATCCCGGATCGGGGGCCCTCAATTCATGCTGTTTTAGGGACCGCAGCAGGTTTCCTAGTCTGCTTGCCCTTGTTCCAGGACTGGTTAGGTTTCCAGCCTTGTCTGTAGCGAGCAACAGCTCCTTCCTGTTTTGGTGCAGAGGAAGTTGATGCTGCTCCTGCTTTGAAATTACGAAAGGAACGAAAATTAGACTGTCTAGTCTTGGCTTTGTCCTGAGGCAGGGCATGGCCTTTACCTCCTGTAATGTCAGCGATAATCTCTTTCAACCCGGGCCCGAATAAGGTCTGCCCTTTGAAAGGTATATTAAGCAATTTAGACTTAGAAGTAACATCAGCTGACCAGGATTTTAGCCACAGCGCCCTGCGTGCCTGAATGGCGAATCCTGAATTCTTCGCCGTAAGTTTAGTAAGATGTACTACGGCCTCCGAAATGAATGAATTAGCTAGTTTAAGGACTCTAAGCCTGTCCGTAATGTCGTCCAGAGTAGCTGAACCAATGTTCTCTTCCAGGGACTCAATCCAGAATGCCGCTGCAGCTGTGATCGGCGCAATGCATGCAAGGGGTTGCAATATAAAACCTTGTTGAACAAACATTTTCTTAAGGTAACCCTCTAACTTTTTATCCATTGGATCTGAAAAAGCACAGCTATCCTCCACCGGGATAGTGGTACGCTTAGCTAAGGTAGAAACTGCTCCCTCCACCTTAGGGACCGTTTGCCATAAGTCCCTTGTGGTGGCGTCTATTGGAAACATTTTTCTAAATATCGGAGGGGGTGAGAACGGCACACCGGGTCTATCCCACTCCTTAGTAACAATTTCAGTAAGTCTCTTAGGTATAGGAAAAACCTCAGTACTCGTCGGTACCGCAAAATATTTATCCAACCTACACATTTTCTCTGGTATTGCAACTGTGTTACAATCATTCAGAGCCGCTAACACCTCCCCTAGTAATACACGGAGGTTTTCCAGTTTAAATTTAAAATTTGAAATATCTGAATCCAGTCTGTTTGGATCAGAACCGTCACCCACAGAATGAAGTTCTCCGTCCTCATGTTCTGCCACCTGTGACGCAGTGTCTGACATGGCCCTAATATTATCAGCGCACTCTGTTCTCACCCCAGAGTGATCACGCTTACCTCTTAGTTCTGGTAATTTAGCCAAAACCTCAGTCATAACAGTAGCCATATCCTGTAATGTGATTTGTAATGGCCGCCCAGATGTACTCGGCGCTACAATATCACGCACCTCCCTCTGAGCGGGAGATGTAGGTACTGACACGTGAGGCGAGTTAGTCGGCATAACTCTCCCCTCGTTGTTTGGTGAAATTTGTTCAATTTGTACAGATTGACTTTTATTTAAAGTAGCATCAATACAGTTAGTACATAAATTTCTATTGGGCTCCACTTTGGCATTGCAACAAATGACACAGGTATCATCCTCTGAATCAGACATGTTTAACACACTAGCAAATAAACTTGCAACTTGGAAATACAATTCAATTAGAATAATATTAAAACGTACTGTGCCTTTAAGAAGCACAGAAGATCTATGACAGTTGAAAATTAATAAATTGAAACAGTTATAGCCTCAATCCTTGTAAACAACACAACTTTAGCAAAGGTTTAATCCCATTAGCAAAGATAACAAATTCTGAAAGCAGGAAACAAATTACAGAATAAACGTTTTTTATCTCAGTCAAACTATAATTCTCACAGCTCTGCTGAGAGAAATTACCTCCCTCAAAATAAGTTTTGAAGACCCCTGAGCTCTGTAGAGATGAACCGGATCATGCAGGGAATACAATGAGTTGCTGACTGAAATATTTGATGCGTAGTAAAAGCGCCAAAAAAACGGCCCCTCACACACAGCAGTGAGGGAGAACAGAAACTGTCAGAAAACAGATTAAGCAACTGCCAAGTGGAAAAATAGTGCCCAAACATTTATTCACTCAGTACCTCAGCAAATGAAAACGATTTTACATTCCAGCAAAAACGTTAAACATAATCTCTAGTTATTAAACAGCTTTATGTATTTCTTACAGTGTAATTCTAGTGAAGTACCATTCCCCAGAATACTGAAGTGTAAAGTATACATACATGACATTATATCGGTATGGCAGGATTTTCTCATCAATTCCATTGTCAGAAAATAAAAACTGCTACATACCTCTATGCAGATTCATCTGCCCGCTGTCCCCTGATCTGAAGTTTACCTCTCCTCAGATGGCCGAGAAACAGCAATATGATCTTAACTACTCCGGCTAAAATCATAACAAAAACTCTGGTAGATTCTTCTTCAAACTCTGCCAGAGAGATAATAACACACTCCGGTGCTATTTTAAAATAACAAACTTTTGATTGAAGATATAAAACTAAGTATAATCACCATAGTCCTCTCACACATCCTATCTAGTCGTTGGGTGCAAGAGAATGACTGGGAGTGACGTAGAGGGGAGGAGCTATATGCAGCTCTGCTGGGTGAATCCTCTTGCACTTCCTGTTGGGGAGGAGTAATATCCCAGAAGTAATGATGACCCGTGGACTGATCACACTTAACAGAAGAAATACAAACCACAAAATAGTTAAAATAAAATTAGCTAGTTCTACCTGTGCTGTGGTTACATAGATAGTATAAAGTCCCTTTATTTAACAGTACACTACAGAATCTTACTGTACATGTTTCTCAATGTCCAATGCACTCTTGGAGCATAAAAATACAAACTACAAACGAAGTTTAAAAAACAAAAAGTCAGTAAGGCACTATAAAGTATTTGTACAATACTCACTTTATTGCTCACAACTTTGAGCTGTCCCACCGCCACACCACTGCTTGACCACCCCCACACTACTCCCGAATGACTACCACACACTCTTCAAAATGGCTGTTTCGTGGGCATTCTCAAGTCCGCCCACGGCCGCACACTGGTCTGCCACTCATTCTCCCTCTCTGCCTCCGTTTTCAGGACAATATGTGGATTTTTTTTAAAAATTGCGTACTCTTGCGGTTTTAAAACTGCGGCGATTAATCGCGGTTTAAAACTGCGGCGATTAATCGCGGTTTAAAACTGCATCCGCGATTAATCGTGCAGCCCTAATAAATAAATAAATATATATATATATATATATATATACACACACATATACATACACACACTATATATAATTGTTATATGTAATTTAATTAGTATCGCAACATTCAATTTTAACAGCACATGCTTGCATTTATTCACCGCAGCAAAATCCGAAAGGACAACTTCCTTGTCAGAATCTGCTACATCTCAGTGCACATGCTGCTGATATACATAATCACATTCCTTTTATCATATGTGGAGTACGATTACGTAATACAGAGCATGCGCAGTCAGAGGTAGCAGATTCTGACAAAGTAGCAAATTCCGATAGAACACCTCCATTTTGTATCACTTTAGTAGCAAGTTTTAAAACAGTGAAAGCCAAATCCATTAATCAGTTGTCGTTGTGCAAAAGAAAAGGATATATCTCTCATAAATAGAGCGTGCTCTATCCACCTCCTTGTATCTCAGCTCAAAGTTGATGAATGAATGCCACGCTTGTTCTTCAGGGTGCCACTCCATCCAACGTTCAAACACCTGTCTTGTTCCAGCCACATTGCCCAGCATCTCCTCCATGTAGGTGTACTTGTACCTAGTGAAACCGAACCCGAACATAGCTGGTGAAAGATTCAGCATTTTATAAACTACTTATGGAAGTTTTAAGCAGTCTACCTCATAATATAGAATCCTTCTGCTCTGTATAGTTTTATTCATTCACACTTTTTTTTTTTTTTTTTTTTTTAATAAAGATATCTGGGTTGCATGGTTTCCAATAAAAATGCTCTATGACAGGGCTTGACAAATCCCAGAATCCACAGCTCCCAACTTCCTGTATTCTTCTACATACATCTCTATATAAAATACTTCCCTGACTCCTTTGTTTTCTGGATGAACTTTAGGTTTGCAAACCCATCATCTATGATCATGTGCTGTACAAGTATACGGCTTTGTTAGCTTTCCTCAGTTTTTTTTTTTTTAAAATGACTTTTGGGGCATGGCTGGATCCATACTGGAATAATATGTACTGTATAGCAAACTGTACAAATTTTAATCAAACTGTGACTATAATTTAAAACAAAAGTGCAACAGTTCACTTAACTTGATTGTTCTTAGCAATAATCAACAAAACATACTATTTTAAACATAGTTCCTCTACTGTAAAATTGATGGCCTATGTTACTTTAAGGGGACATTAAAGTCAAAACGCAACCTCCTACAAATGTTTAAACATGCACTGTGAAAAATCTATACAGTGAACATTTATTTTTATCTTGCCTGTCTTTCATGTAATTTAAATATGGAAAATTGCCGCCCCCCCCCAAGAGGCTGGAGTGCATTCTGCAGAACCCTAACCCTTCTCCTTGCTATACTGTGATTGGCTGATCAATGCAGGAGCTCATTTATATAAGTTCCTAATTGGTCATAGCAAAATTGTAAATTTGTATTCAACTTGTATAACAATTAGAAAAATAGAAACAAGCATGATATTTGCATAAAGTGACATTAATAGAACCAATAGTTTTTTATTTTTTTTAAAAGGTGTGTCAGGGACTGCAAAACAAATTATACTAAACTTTACTTTAGGGTTTTTAAAACATTTATTCTGAATGCACATCTACTGCAATGTAGGGATTAATTTATGAAACCTATATAAAATAGCTTTATTGTTCCTTTAAAGGGACAGAAAAGTCGAAATGTAATTCTTACAATTCAGACATGCTTGCTCTAAATCATGAAAGTTTAAGGTTGACCTTACTGTCCTCTAACACTCAACTGCATTGTTTTCTAAATATAAATATATATTTATTGCAATAAACTGAAAGATGATAATACGAAATGTTAAAATTTAGCAGAAAAATAGCATGGTTATATCTTAAATGGTGCAGTCAAAATACAATAATTATTATAAAGCAAACTATCTTCAGGTATTGAGTAAAATATATTAAATATACATAAAACCTACCAGAACTGATTGACCCTAGGGAGGGTGGTGATAGCTCTATCCCAGATGTTCCTGGCATGGTTAACCTGGCGGTTCTTCATTTCCATCTCTGCATACTTCAGCCATAGTGTAATATTCCTGTAGTCCACATCTAAAGCACGCTCGTATATAGAGCGGGATCTGAAACAAAATGCAGTACTTTAATCAACAGCTCAAAACTAGTATCTGATAGTATATAGCTACAGTGTGATACAATACAGATTTTAAGTATAAAAGCAACAGGACAAAATGACACTGATAAGGCAAATTTTATGCTACACAATGTTGTTTTTCTGTGCCTCTTTACTGAATTATGGAAAAAGCTTACAAACTTTAGTAAACATTCTGTAGCAATAACATCTCTCTCATTAGAAGCTATTCATAATATATAATGGTTTGTGACTTAAAATATTCACTTAAAAAGGGACATTAAACACTTTGAGATGGTAATATAAAATGATTATATATATATATATATATATATATATATATATATATACCGTCTATTTTGTCCCCCTTTCCTGTAATTCCATTCTGAAATTGTGATCTTTTCAGTGCCTGTTACAAATTACACTGTTATACTCTACAAACCAATTTGCTGCACACTCTAGTGACCTATGTATAACTGTCTCCAATTGGCCACAGCAGAGAAGGTAACCCAAGTTACAACATGGCAGCTCCCATTGTTTTAGACATTTAAACTTTATATTTATTCTGTCAATATTTAAACAGCTAATGAAACTTTAAAAAAAAAAAATACATATACATGTTATTCTCAGACTAATCTTTTCTTTCAATGCATCATTCTATCTTTAAATGCACTGTACATGTGCTACATCATGCTGACCTACATTAGAATTCACTTGAAATACAATGCAACCACCTATTATGTTGCATTCACAGAAAGATAAGAGTTTATATTCAAATGTATCTTTTTTTTTTTTTTTTACTTTTTTTTTTTTATTGAGATTCATTATAAGGCATACAAAGTTGAAATGTCAGAACAAAATAAAAATACAAGTAGTTTCCAGATACTCAATCAATAAACAAACTTAAACAATAAAACAAAGTTACAAGACATTTATAATATCAAAATGTATGGATAATGCCTTTCCAACTGTACACCTTCCAAATGAACAATGAGGCCACTCTTGGCCCTCACCATATTATGGGGCGTATAGTAAGCTAAAGAAGGCTATTAAGAACTGTAAGAGACAACTCTTGGGTCTCAATCTAAGAATCTTATTTTTTCTTTATTAAACATATGAAATGTGTCCCCATAAAATGTGTTGATTTAAAGGGTAATTTCCCCTAAAGGCAAATAGAGGCCTCTCTTGGACCCCTGAGGAGAGAGCTTATTATATGATAGGGGAATTTCGGGGGAAATGTAAAATAAAACAAATATAAAATAAAGAAACAGTGGGCCACTCTTGGACCCAGGATATAGTATATAATGATAGGTAGCTGACATTTTGTATTTGGCACTTAGGAGACTGCTGATGAAGAGCATATACAATAGGAATGTTTGCTGGAGGGTGTTAATTCTAACCTAATCTCTAGCAAGAGAGGTCTAGGCAGTAACATAAGCAAGTAGTCTATAGTGAGGCATACCTACTATTGTGTATTTTCAAATATAGTGTCCCTCTAAAAATGAATGCATAGACTTCTTTAATTAGGCAATGGCTTAACATAAGGGTAATCTTCTTTACCGTTAAATTCTACCTCATAATTTTTACCCAATCACTGATCTCAGGGATTATGCCAATATAAACCGACTCTGGTGTAGTTTACATTAACCTTTAATAGAGGAGGATTACAAAAATATATAATATGGGAAAAGGAAGATACAAATCAGTAAGATAACAGCATGGTGCTCACCGACTTATTTAGTAAGAGGATCTGTGCACTGTTAACTGGGAGTAGTAGATAACCTAAGAATTTTTCATAAAAATAGTATTTATAGTGGCATAAGCTAAAGGGAAGTTTACAAAGGACTACCCTTAATAGTAAGGCAATATTAGTTATTGTGAAACGTGATGCCCTGAATGTTGAGGGACTTTTGACTGTCCCCGTCAGTTCACAGGTAAATAGATAGAAGCAAAATAGGTACAAAATAGAATATATTCCCTTAGAAACCAACAATCATAGTATAATATACCACATTTCTGCTCTAATGTATTGTATGGTAATGATCATCCAGGTTGTAAACCTCTTAGGAGGAACATTAAATAGAAAGCCCTTATTTAGAATTCCAAATAACTGTATGGCTAAAGCTTATCTGAACAGAGACCCTGTATTGCAATACTCCCAATATATTATAGTCAGATCTGTTCACTGGGAGTCTCTCCGGCATGTAAATTGTCTGCAGGGTCCAGGATATATACAATAAAACTGTAAGTAGGGCAAAAATAAAGCAGTGAAATTGATGTGCTTTTCCCACTGAACAAGCAGGCTGACAAGGACAACAAAAAGTACATAATAGGTGTCAGCCATCTTAGACGTTAGATCTCAAGATCAATAGTGAACTTAATCCATCAGACCACAAGGTCCTCATTGAAAGTTCCTTCAGGTAGGGAGGCATCGTAGTAACTCTTCATGGGCAATTTTAAGAGTTTATAGGGAGACACAGAAAAGGTACTATCTTACCCAACACCAGCTTTCGGAGCTTCAATAGGGACCTCTAGCTGCTCGCTTTCGTGGCGCAGTCCTGACTTGATGGGTAGTAGTAAGGATAGAGCAGTTAGGAGTATGGGCTCAAAGCAAGTCGCTGACCCTAGTGAGGAGGATATCTCGGACCCAGGGAATCTTTTTACTGCAGCCTGAGGTCCTCGGTAAGGCACCACCCCCACTCCACGGGAGCCGATCCAGCCACAAAGCTCAGGTATGGACATTGATGTGTTCACCATGCTGCTGGGGCCTGCCTGGGGAGCAATATTAACATCCAGAATTCCATTGCTGCTTGCCAAACTCGCGGTCACTGTGTTCCGTGGACCCTCCGCTGTGGTCGTAGCACTGTGTAGGTAAACCACGGCCGCCTCTGCAGAGACAACCGCATCAACATTATTAGGACCCGGTGTCTCCTTCAGATTACTATCGGGACTAGGGTAACGAACAGTTGATTGACTTTTGACGGAAAAACAATGCTGTACTAGCTGGATCAGCTGTGAGAAATGTTCCTCCAGCAAGGTGCAAATATCTTCCTCCAATAGTTTTAATTCAGACTTCATTATGCCGACACGTGAACTAGTAACTCTATACTTCGGAGCCCAATGCAGCTTAAAGTATAATACTTTGTAGTATGTCAGTCGCTTAGTATGTCAGTAGTAGTATTACCGGGGGGGGGGGAGGGGGGTTTAGGTAAGGTCCGGTCTATTACTAGGCCGCCACTGCTGACCGTACTGTTCCAGTTCTTTAGGGCTGAGGCAATAACTACTTTTGGTATCAAACAGATCAGCATGAGGAGTAGAATCCAAATGAGTTAAGTGTGATTAGGGATGGCTCATCCAGTGACCGATAATCAGCAGATTTATCGAGTCCTCCACTCCGTCATGGCCGCCGCCCGGAAACGGCCCCCCATTTCTCTTTTTTTTATTGCAGCCCTTGACATATTAAGATATTGAAAAGACCTTCAATTAAAAATACAATGCTTCTAAAATCTGAGATGATTAGTTTTAAAGAAATGTAAGCGAAATATGATACACAAGGATGAACACTATAACAAATTAGAATATTTACTACATACCTGTGAACTTCCTTTAGACTTTCCTCCCATTGTGCGTACTTTATCCAATTGCTAATAACAGTTCTGTTTTTTCTTATGTTATCTTCAAAGGTCTATATGTAAAAAGAATGTTGAAAAACATGAACAGAAAATATTCATACTTTTGCATCAAACCCTCAAGTTGGTACCAGATATTGATGTGGGACTGTGTTCTTCCCAGGACCTATTTAATGGGCACACACCTTGGATGATTTTACTGAATTTAAGCCCATATTAAGCAAACGTTAGCTAATATTATATGTTTTTAAGGTTTGTTATGTGATTATTTAATCAATTGATGTTCAATTATGCAAATGATGTGTGCTTTGGATAACTTATAGGGACATTCCGGTCAACATTTAAATGCACATAGATGAATTACATCTTTGTATGGAAACATATTTGCAATATACATATATTAGCAAAAATGCTTCTAGAAAAAGTTATTGCAGGTTTAATGTTAACAATTTTCTCTGCATGTGCAAGTGAACCACAGCTGGATATTGCCACTGCACCAGCATTTTAAATACTCCAGCTCCTCAAAGTGCCAGTGTGGCTTGTATCATGTCAGCCATTAATAAAAACCATTCATTACCAGATGCTACAGACACAAGTGCTGTGTTTAAAATGCTGGTGCACGTTGCATATTTAAATACACGTTTAAAACAGCTATAGCTTTTATTAGAAGCATTTTTGTAAATACATGTAAATTACAAAAATGCTTCTACTCAAAATTGAAATGCATCCATGTGGATTTCAATTGTGGCTGGAATGTCCCTTTAAGATAGATAAAGATATATATATATATATATATATATATATATATAAACATTTTATAAAATTGGAAAGTATTACACTGCCCCCATTCAGCTGGCAAAAATGTATGTGGAGAACATTGTGTAGCATTTTATTCCCCTAAGGATAAGATGAAATGATCAGTGTGCGATACTAGAATTTGCCTAAGCACTTCCTGACAATAACTGGGTCTATTCAAATATTGATTAGAGCAAGTAACTTAAGCCCAATGGCTTTGAGCCCCTCATCATAGTGCATAACACTTTTTTTTTTTAATTTAATGAGAATGTCCTGTGTACTTTTCCGCCATGCGCATGACACTGCAGCATTTAAACATTAATTTTTTTAGTGAACAAAATGTGAAGTCATTTTTTACATTTAATCTGCAAATAATACAGCTGTATTGAAGGTAGACACATCCGACTAATGCTCACTGGCTGATAGACACATCCGACTAATGCTCACTGGCTGATAGACACTTCCGGATAATGCACATTGATCAATAGTAGGATGTACATAACCAATACAGATATAACAGTTTAAATAAAAAAAAAAGGCTCTTGCTTCATATGTGTCCCTTCAAAGGAATGCGCATTCTGTAAGACCTTATGGAAGACGACTCACAATTTTTTTTCACACTGAAGGCTAAATTACGAGTGGATCGCTAACAGTTACGTGAGAGCCAAAAGGGGTTTATCGCTGGTGTTTGTGCGTGTCGTTTTTTTCGACTATTACAAGTTTAAAGTAAAAGCGAGCGCAATTTAAGTTAACGATTGTCGGGATAGCATGTCCTCAGAGCTCTGGTTAACTGTTTTGCAAAACAAAAAAAAGTGTCAGAAAACACATCAAAAACACATTACAAAGTACCCCTACACTATGATAATACCATCTAATAAATATTCAAAAAAAAAAAAAATTGCACAAAAAAAGTTAGAAAGATAGGAGGTCTCATGTGTTAGAGAAAAAATAAAGAGTCAGGCAGAGGACCAACAGAAATACATAGAAATACATGTCTAAAGATGGATATGTATATATAGGTTTGTGTGTACACATATGTATTTATATGTATAAATGTATTTAAAACAATGAATGATTAGCGTTTGTGAGTTGAGAAAAATGTCTCTGATTTACTGACATTATGACAGGCAACAATGTGCAGTATTTAATACTTAGTACCTTTCTTTTCCTTAATTTGTAGTCATTAAGCTCCTCTTCATCTGTGATCTTCTGCTTAGGAGGGGGAGGCAAGAGCTCAAGTTCCCGTTCTTTAGCTTCTCTTAGTAGCTGTTCCGCTGTTATCTGCACCTCTGCTGGAGCTTTGTTTTTAACCTTCAAAATAACAAAAGCAAAAATGAGAATTAAAGATGAATTTTAAAGAAAACATAACAAGAACCATTACAAATAAAACAGCAGAAAATTGCTGAGATGAATCTACCCTTGCCAATTCCAAGGACACATTTTTATTTCTGGTTCTTTTTGAATAATTACACACATACATTATATATATATATATATATATATATATATATATATATATATATATATATATATATATATATATATATATATATATATATTCATATTCTCAGGGGTCAACAAATCTGTTTCAAATTTAGGAGACAGGAAGAATAATTAGGAGCCAGCCAATGGTATTTGTATATAGATATATGGAGAATAACCCAAAAAGTTAGGAGCCACAGGTAAAATTCTAGGAGCCAGTGGCTCCCAGGTTTGTCGAGCCATGTATGTATGTATGTGTATGTATATATATATATATATATATATATACACACATATACACACACATATATACACAGTATATACATACACACATACATATACACATTATATATATATATATATATAGTTTGGTTCTTCAATATTCCTATTGGTTCCTGAGTTTGACATAATCTTACCAAATGCAAAAAACAACAACTTACATTACATTCCCATACAGGTAACAATTTAGCAAACTGTTGTATTTATACAAATATAATATAAATAGTTATGGTTAAATATCTTTTTAAGCAGTATTTTCTTTTTATTGTATCAGAACATACCGGTTTAACTATAAGATGAAGAGGTGTATAACAGAAGTCTAAATGTAAACATGTACAGAAAACAATAACGCAAAACAATTGCACTGAAGGCATAATAGAAAATGAATGTGTAAGATTATATATATATATATATATATATATATATATATATATATATATATATAAACAGTCCCAGAGCTCCGCACTCACTGTAACAAATAGAAGTCAACTGCCCGGGGTGCATCTAAAGGAAACATGTAGCTGAAAGAAAGAGACGCACTCGCCGGGTCTTAAAGTGATGGTAAAGTCATCTGTTGTGCAATACATAATCCTTTTTCTTTTACCATAACTAGCACATCGATGTGCTTATATAAATAAAAAACCATTTATTCACTCTGTAATGCCAATTTTATTTCCCTCTCTGTACAGTGTTTCAAACAGCCTCTCTATATTTTCTCACCGGTGAAGCTTTGATTGACAACGCTTTTAGCCAATCATCAGCTCACCATGCGCCCTATGTGAAATATGTACCGCACGCTCCCGACATCTACACTAAGTCTTTGCTACTTACTGCGCATGCGCACCGCTTACGCTAACTGCGCATTGCTATATGAGAATACTCAGCTCCTGGTTTTAGCCGATCGGTGCGTAGTGTCATATAGCAATGCGCAGTTAGCGTAAGAAGTGCGCATGCGCAGTAAGTAGCAAAGACTTAGTGTAGATGTCGGGAGCGTGCGGTACATATTTCACATAGGGCGCATGGTTGGCTAAAAGCGTTGTCAATCAAAGCTTCACCGGTGAGAAAATATAGAGAGGCTGTTTGAAACATTGTACGGAGAGGGAAATAAAATTGGCATTACAGAGTGAATAAATGGTTTTTAATTTATATAAGCACATCGATGTGCTAGTTATGGTAAAAGAAAAAGGATTATGTATTGCACAACAGATGACTTTACCATCACTTTAACAAATTCAGTGTCTTTAACATTGTTATGGTGCATTAAAGACATTAAATTAGGTTAAGACCCGGAGAGTGTGTCTCTTTCTTTCATATATATATACATACACACACAGACAGTGGTCCTGGACAACTTAGAAAAATGGTCTACTATTTTCAACTTATATCTGTCATAAAAACTTTCATTTTTATAGAGATTTCTGTTTTCTTAAATGTAAAAAAAGCTTAACATGTTAAAACAATCCACATCATGTAGAAAGTCTCTTAAAACGAGAGAGAGAGAGAGAGAGAGAGAGAGAGAGAGAGAGAGAGAGAGAGAGAGAGAGAGAGAGAGAGAGAGAGAGAGAGAGAGAGAGAGAGAGAGAGAGAGAGAGAGAGAGAGAGAGAGAGAGAGAGAGAGAGAGAGAGAGAGAGAGAGAGAGAGAGAGAGAGAGAGAGAGAGAGAGAGAGAGAGAGAGAGAGAGAGAGAGAGAGAGAGAGAGAGAGAGAGAGAGAGAGAGAGAGAGAGAGAGAGAGAGAGAGAGAGAGAGAGAGAGAGAGAGAGAGAGAGAGAGAGAGAGAGAGAGAGAGAGAGAGAGAGAGAGAGAGAGAGAGAGAGAGAGAGAGAGAGAGAGAGAGAGAGAGAGAGAGAGAGAGAGAGAGAGAGAGAGAGAGAGAGAGAGAGAGAGAGAGAGAGAGAGAGAGAGAGAGAGAGAGAGAGAGAGAGAGATATATATATATATATATATATATACACACACACTGTATTTGGTGTTTACAATTACATGCTGCTGGAACAATTTTAAAATGAGGATTTTCTCATATTATGTTACTACTACTTTTTCTAATACTGCTCCACACAACAATTTTTAAATAACAGATAAAGTAATTTCAGAGGTTGTTGCAGTTTACTCCCAGTAGCACTGCACTTATCAGGTCGATATTCCCAAATAATAGGGTGATAAATAACAGAAAACAAAGTGTCTATAATGTTACATGCAGAATGAATCCCCTAATCTGGTCCAGGGGTTGACAAATCTTTTTAAAAGGAGCCAGTAAAAATATTTAGGATCTAGGCCCACTTTTAGGAGCCAGACAGAGATCTTTATATATAGCTATTTGGAGAATAACCCAAAAAGTTAGGAGCCAGGGGTAAAATTCTAGGAGCCAGTGGCTCCCAGGTTCCTGGGTTTGTCAAGCCCTGATCTGGTCAGTATAAAATATGCCTTGCCAGAAAAAGATGATGGTTAAAAGTTTGTCTGTAGTATAGGTGGGTTCTACACTTTAAATGTCTTAGATTTTTTTTGCAACCTTAGCTTGTACCCTATCAATGGCTGCAAAGTGGAGATGGCAGAGGGTATCATATTTACTTATTCCTACTTTTCTTATTTATCATTCTCCTTGTCCTGCTGTAGCATAGGTTATGTAAAATACTACCTTGCAAAGGTATGGCAGTTAGTGCCTTTAAGAAGTAGGGGTGCTACAGTAATAAATGTGCACCTCCATAGTAACTGCAAAACTATTGTGTGTATAGAGCGTTTGTGTGTGTTAGATAGTGAGAATATGAGTGAGAAATAGGATTGTGTGTTAGAAAGTGAGAATATATGTGAGAGAAACTGTGTGACGGTGTTTAAAAGTGTGTGTGAGTCTTATTTGTAAGTGTGTGTAAGAGAGTGCTTGTGTGTGTGTGTGTGCGTATATATCTGAGCGTGTGTATATTCCTGGCTATATATGTGTGCAATTATTACTGCCTCAGCTTGCTGCCATGTGAACAAGAATATTCTCTTTTTAGGTATGAGGATAAGTTTAAAATATGTATTAGTATATAATTGTATACAAAGTAATTTATTCTTAACAAAAATGTATATTAGAAGCGTATAACAGCGTAATACAAGTTTATGTATGACATCGTGAAAAGTTGAAAAAGTGGGACCACTAAGAAATTTCATGGGAGCACTAGCTCTTGGGCAACTTTTTAAACCCCTGTGTGTGTATATACTGTGTGTGTGTGTATGTATATATATATATATATATATATATTTTTTTTTATTACAATAAATACTTGCTCCTAAGATGGACACAGATGCCAAAACATGTTCTAAAAAAAATATAGCTATTAAAGACATTGGGATTTTCAGTAAAAAGGAAAAGTTGGAGAGCATGTACATTTGCCCTATAATGTAAGAGCTGAGGTGTTCACTACAACCAGAAAAAAAGAATTTGGAAACATAAAACAGGGACACTGAACCCAAAATGTTTTTCCCCGTAATTCAGATAGAGCATGCAATTTTAAGCAACTTTCTAATTTACTCCTATTATCAAATTTTCTTCATTCTCTTGGTATCTTTATTTGAAAAGCAAGAATCTAAGTTTAGATGCCGGCTTATTTTTGGTGAACCACCTGGGTTGTCCTTGCTGATTGGACAATAAACAAGTGCTGTGCAGGTAATGAACCAAAAATTGGCAGGCTCCTTAGATGCCTTCTTTTCCAAATAAAAATAGCAAGAGAACAATCATAAATTAATAATAGGAGTAAATTAGAAAGTTGCTTAAAATTGCATGCTCTATCTGAACCATGAAATAATTTTGTTTTGGGTTTAATGTCCCTTTAATGTTCTGCATTAATCAACTTGTACTGATGTTGCTAATCATCTGTTGACAGCTCTATCTGGAATCATAGTTTTATTAAAGGGATAAGAAACCCTTTTTTTATCTTTCATGATTGATACAGAACATACAATTTTTAACAACTTTCCAATTTACTTCTATGATCTAATTTGCTTCAGTCTCTTGTTATCCTTCATTGAAAAGCATACCTAGGTAGGCTCAGGAGCAGCAATGCACTACTGTGAGCTAGCTGCTGATTGGTGGCTGCAAATATATGCCTCTTGTCATTGGCTTATCTGATGTGTTCAGCTAGTTTCCAGTAGTGCATTGCCGCTCCTTTAACAAAGCATAGCAAGAGAATGAAGTATATGTGATAATAGAAGCACATTGGAACGTTGTTTAAAATTATATGCTCTATCTGAAAATAAAATAGGTTTCATGTGCCTTTAAATCTCAATTATCATGAACGTTTACTTGTATAACCACAGTAGCTTTGTAAGCAAGTTTAGTTATGTAAAACACAATGTCCCTAAAACTAGATCAATTTAAAAATGTAATTTAAACCTAAAGTTGAATGGAAACAGTTTAAAAAAAAGTCTCCAACATTGTATGCAGGTCAATATTTCCACGGAAAAAAGGATATTGTATGACCACACATATAACTCAGATCATCATAATAAGATTTTATTTTTAAGGGCCCAATGTATATTTTGATGTTTTGATGTATACATGATGTACAAGAAACGGATGATTTAGATGCCTGGCCCCATATAGGCTCCATGAGCAGCCTCACTAGTAGGCAAACTAAAACGGCTAACGTGGCTCTTTTAGGACACGGTCTCGCACTTATATTATTACCCTCCTCCCTCACCTTGGCCACTTTAGGGATTCGCTGTTTGCCTGCCGCCGTGGACGCCATGTTTCTGCTATTACAAGCAGCAGCTGCCTGCCAAGACAACCGGAAGCAAAAACGTAACGTAAAAACAACCTGTCCCTTGCGCGCTGACGTAAGTTACAATTGCACATGCGCAAGCAACATACGTAGGTTCCCCGCAGTCTCCATAGCAACAGAAGAACGCCGCCACAGAACCCTTTTTTTTTGCTAGAGTAACTAAAGGTACGTATGGTATGGGGGCTTTGTGGGTCCTATTTTTTTTTTTTTAGGTTTCCTGATATTTTTGGCATGTAAAACATAATTATAACTGTATGGTCTTATGTTTCTCTCTGCAAGAAGCAGATAACTGATGTTTTGTAGGGAAAACAAACTACATAAGACATGGCAATACATAAAAAAATAAGTCTGTATTCTTAATTTATTTTACTATCCTTTAGGAATAGCACAACTACATACATGTTTTATAGACAGGGGGTGATACCTAGAAATGTTACTAAAGTGAGTATTAAAATAGTGAAATGGTTACAAGACCCAGTGAGTGCTTCTTGGCTTTTAGAGTCTGTTATGATCTAGTAACTTTTTTTTTTTTTACTGATTGGCAAACCATAGTGATATTTTTTATCCCTTTATAGATGAGTGTGACATATTTAAAAGTTGTAACAAAATAAAGCACTTTATTTTTATACTAAAATGTTTCTTTAGTTTAAATGGAGCTTTGTGTGTTTAGATAATAATTTATCTTTTTTTTTTTGTCTTTCAGTACAAACATTTGTTTTCATCACCATGATAACATTGACTTCAGTGAGTGGAGCAAAAGAAGTTGTTACTGTCAGGAGAACAGAATCTTTAGATGTTCATGGTATCATCAAGCTTAAAACAAAGTTCTCTGAACAAGTATTTGGAAATGTGAACGTTATATATTTACTGTAAGTATACTCCTTGGCCTAGTATACTTTTGTAAAGGGAATAAGTATTGTGTGTGTGTATATATATATATATATATATATATATATGCTTTTTTAATTGAATGCAATCATGTTTTCATTGCAACTTCTCACTGAGGCTTTTATCCACCCACAGCACTTTGTTCAATAATTTATAGAGTCTCTGACAAAGATAAATTTGGCAATCTCTAAACAAAATGCTCTCCTTAAAGGGACATTACACTCAGAATCTATCTCTCCATAAAATGTTTAAATCCCGTCTTAATGGCTGCCATAACCTGTATGTTGGATGTCGCAAGGTGCTTCCAGGGACCCGTGCTCCTACAGCCCTGGAACTGCAACAGTCTACATTCAGGGTATGGTTGGTTGCTGTCGCATAAAGGTTGAAGGGACGTTAAAGACAATTATTTATTTATGCAGTAGAAATTATTTACTGCATTGAAACATATCTGCATGCATATAAAATCACTTTTAAAATAATTTAAAACCTGTCATTTTGTTAGAAAAATATGAATTGTTCTCAATGGCATCTCCATAAATGACATATGGAGAGGCACTTCCTGAAAGCCCACTGACATTTTGTTGGTGGTCCCGTATTGGAGGTATGATCTCAGTTAGGGGTCACATGGAGGTCCAGCCATTATGTTGGGTGTCTAGTGCCCCCTGGGGATGCCTCTAATCATTTTACAAGCCTAGAACTCACCTCTTAAAAAGCACCTTAACTGTTGTTTATTTTACCTCCTTTACTGACAATTAGAGACCGATATAAAAAAAAGCTTCTGTGCATATCAACAAATCACTGTGCAGCATTGCAAAGTTTTTTTTTAATTTAACTTTGTAAAATGCAATTACAAATCATATTTGCTTCAACAATGCAAATTAGTCACATCATCATAACAGAACAGTAATATAATTTGAGAATACACTCAAATATGCAGACAAAAGGTTAATAAAATAGGATATGAACCTATATCCCATAGGTATTTTCCACTCCTAAGAGGTCACGCCTGGACCTTCCCATAAACATTTATTTCTGAATAATGAAGGAAATAATGTTGATTTTAAATCCTTTAGTTATGGGATACATAGTCACTTATGGATAGTGAGTCAAAATCTTTTTGCTGCTGATGTGAATATATGTGTATTTATCTGTTTATATGTGTATATATGTTGGAACAATGGCACCAATGGACTTGCTCAACATAGCGTTGCCACAAACCTTCAGTTTGTAAAAAGTGCAATAAAGCGAAACGCAATAAAAAGAAGCATGCTTATAAATATAAATACAGTGAGGGAAAAAAATATTTGATCCCCTGCTGATTTTGTACGTTTGCCCACTGACAAAGAAATGATCAGTCTATTATTTTAATGGTAGATTTATTTGAACAGTGAGAGACAGAATGACAACAACAAAATCCAGAAAAACGTATTTCAAAAAAGTTAAATTGATTTGCATTTTAATGAGTGAAATGAGTATTTGACCCCTTTGCGAAACATGACTTAGTGCTTGGTGGCAAAACCCTTGTTGCCAATCACAGAGGTCAGACATTTCTTCTAGTTGGCCACCAGGTTTGCACACATCTCAGGAGAGACTTTGTCCCACTCCTCTTTGCAGATCCTCTCCAAGTTTTGAGGCTGACGTTTGGCAACTCAAACCTTCAGCACCCTCCACAGATTTGCTATGGGATTGAGGTCTGGAGACTGACTAGGCCACTCCAGGACCTTAATGTGCTTCTTCTTAAGCCACTTCTTTGTTGCCTTGGCCGTGCGTTTTAGGTCATTGTCATGCTGGAATACCCATCCATGACCCATTTTCAATGAGGGAAGGAGGTTCACACCCAAGATTTGATGGTACATGGCCCCGTCCATCGTTCCTTTGATGCAGTGAAGTTGTCCTGTCCCCTTAGCAGAAAAACACCCCCCAAAGCATAATGTTTTCACCTCCATGTTTGACGGTGGGGATGGTGTTCTTGGGGTCATAAGCAGCATTCCTCCTCCTCCAAACACGGCAAGCTAAGTTGATGCCAAAGAGCTCGATTTTGGTCTCATCTGACCCCAACACTCACCCAGTTCTCCTCTGAATCATTCAGATGTTCATTGGCAAACTTCAGACGGGCCTGTACATGTGCTTTCTTGAGCAGGGGGACCTTGCGGGTGCAGCAGGGTTTCAGTCCTTCACTGCGTAGTGTGTTATCAATTGTTTTCTTGGTGACTATGGTCCCAGCTGCCTTGAGATTATTGACAAGATCCTCTCATGTAGTTCTGGGCTGATTCCTCACCTTGTCATGATCATTGAAACTCCACAAGGTGAGATCTTGCATGGAGCCCCAGACCGAGGGAGAGTGACAGTTATTTTGTGTTTCTTCCATTTGCAAATTAGCACACCAACTGTTGTCACTTTCTCCCCAAGCTGCTTGGCGATGGTCTTGTAGCCCGTTCCAGCTCTTTGGTCTTGGCCCTGGTGGAGAGTTTGGAATCTGATTGATTGATTGCTTCTGTGGACAGGTGTCTTTTATGCAGGTAACAAGGTGAGATTAGGAGCACTCCCTTTAAGAGAGTGCTCCTAATCTCAGCTCGTTACCTGTATAAAAGACACCTGGGAGCTAGAAATCTTGCTGATTGATAGGGGATCAAATACTTATTTCACTCATTAAAATGCAAATCAATTTATAACTTTTTTTGAAATGCGTTTTTTCTTGATTTTTGTTGTTGTTATTCTGTCTCTCACCGTTCAAATAAACCTACCATTAAAATTATAAACTCAGCAGGGGATCAAATAATTTTTTCCCCTCACTGTATGCATATATGGTGTGCGAGAGTATCAGAGCATATGTGTACAGGTGTAACAAATGAAAAGAGATTCCGACATCCATCATTTATGTAAAAGTATTCAGTCTTTATTCATATTCGTTAAAAACAGGAACACAGCAAACAAACGGTCAGGTGAACCAAGGCGCAGCACGCAGGCATACGCGTTTCGGAAGTGAATTCCGTAGTCACAGCCTAAGTGCTAAACCCCCACGTCCCATTTAAAAAGCCAAAGGGTAAATGTGATTGGTAAAAACAAAACAACGCCCTAGTTTTTCTGACCAATAATATGGAATATGTCATTAAGAAACTAGTATCTATTCTTTAAAAGAGTAACATAATGGCACACATATTACACATGTAATTCTAAGAAATGAATTAGATTAAATGAAGAGGCGAAGAGTTAAATTGACAAAACACCTAATAGATGTAAATCAAACATGGAGAAATGAGAGAGAACAAGTGAGAAAATAGACTCTGTGTATACATTCCAATATAAATATACATATATAAAAAGTAAAAGAAGGGGGAATTACAATTTCTTGCTGCATGTACATGTTAACAGAATGATAGGCAAGAGATATATTAATTGGTGTACATCAATAACAAAGTAATTCAACATAGGCTAAGATTAAATGCACAAAAGAGCTCAAAAGACATATTGATATTACGTTTAGCACAAAATCTGTTGATAAATTCTCATATGAGAGCATGTGAAATCGGTGCTATAATGATAGTAGACAAATAGTATGTTAATAACAACGTAAAAGAATATATATATGTATGTATAGGTACACAGTCTAAATACACTAAGTAGCTGATAATATATAAAATTCATATATATCGAAAGATAGATAATATTGTATCAAATATATAAGTATACATAAATATTAAAATTTATGAATGATATATAAGAACATAGTCTACAATAAGAGTTCTAAATATATCACACTATGTACACTCTCTAAATATCACAGATAGATGGATATATCATGTATGCTAGGACTAAGCGGCAGAAGACCGGACTAAGGGGCAAATCTATACGGTAGACTAACTATAGGTTTTAAACTATAGGTGGAAGGAAAGTGAGCATAAAATGCTCATAAACAGAAGTGAGCAGAGAATAATTACTCCCAGTGATTGATAATATCAAACCTGGAGTTAAGTCCGTTTGGCAGCCTAGTATCTAATGTAAATATCCAATATGCTTCCCTTCGTGCCAGAATGGTGTCAATGTCACCACCCCTAGTTGGTCTTATGATCTTCTCTATGGCACACCATGAAAAATGCTTGAGGCCATTGTTATGAAAACCTCCAAAGTGCTGAACTATAGGTGTAGTTGCTCTATTTTGTTTAAACGATGATAGGTGTTCACGTATTCTAGTATTGAGATCTCTAGAGGTGAGCCCTACATACTGAATATTACAAAGGGAACATTCGATGAGGTATATGGCATATTCAGTAGTGCAGTTCATGCAAGTGTCAATATCATAAGTTCTGTGAGTGACCTTACTACAAAAATTCTTTGTCACTTTCACAAGGTCGCACGGTTTACATTTTCGTCTGCCACATCTGTACATGCCAGTATGCCTTAACCAAGATCCCCCTGGCTCATTTTTTGGTTTAAGTAGTGTAGGTGCCAAGATATTACCTAAAGTTGGGCTCCTCCTATAGGAGCATCTGATGCCATTTTTAACAGTTCTAATTAGTTTATCATCCGCAGAGAGGAGTGAGAAGTGCTTGCGGACAATTTTACAGATGTCTTGATATTGTGCACTATGATTGGTAACAAAGGTTACACCTTTGAACCCAGTCTTCTCAACGGATTTCAAATGCAGGAGATCTTTTCTCTCTATGGCACTAACAGCCTTCTTGGCTCTTTTTACTATGGCTCTTGGGTATTTCCTACTGATCAACCTCTGTTCAAGGTCAACAGACTCTTTTTCGAACTGCTCAGGACTTGTGCAGTTTCGTCTGAGTCTTGTAAATTCACCTTTAGCGATAGCGAAAGGGACATGTTTCGGATGGCAACTAGTACCCTGAAGCAGAGAGTTACCTGATATTGGTTTTCTATATACAGTAGACTCAATCTTACCTTGAGAATTGCTGCTTAAGGTTACATCGAGATAGTTAATGCTGTGTGAACTGTACTCATAGGTGAATTTAAGATTAATGTCATTCATGTGTAGATACTCCAGAAAATCTGGGATAGTTGCTTCGTCACCTGTCCAAATAAAAATGAGATCATCTATATATCTCTGATAAAGAGATATATGATCTCTAAAAGGGTTACTATCTCCAAAGATGTGGCAAAACTCCCACCATCCTAGAAATAAATTTGCATAGGAGGGGGCAAACTTCGCCCCCATGGCTGTACCACACCTTTGGAGATAGTATATGTCCTCAAACTTGAAAAAATTATGAGTAAGTAAGAATGTGAGTACTTTCAGAATGTAATTCTTAAGAGTGGAGTCATAATCAGTAAAATAATCCAGGAAAAAAGTAACAGCTTCCACTCCCTTAGAGTGTGGAATGCTGGAGTAGAGGGAAACAACATCAATAGTTAACCATATACAAGAGTCTGACCATTTTACATGTTCAAGTGTATTAAGAATGTGCTTGGTATCTCTTACATAGGAGAGCAGTGACAACACCAAAGGCTGCAGAATGTTGTCGATCCATTGGGACAAATTTCCCAAAAGGGATTCAACACCGCTCACAATGGGGCGGCCTTTTACTTCAGTAAGAGATTTATGTGTTTTTGGGAAATGGTGGAACAAGGGAGTCTTAGGGCTATCAACAAAAAGAAATTCAGCCGTGTTAGTATCGATACACCCTTGTTCCAAACCATCATCCAAAAGATGTTTCAATTCACGTTTATATTCTGGTGTAGGATCCCTATTTAAGATCAAATAGTCTTCTTCGTTCTGTAGTTGTCTTAAACCCTCTGCCACATATTGTGTACGATCTAATACCACTACCATTCCGCCCTTATCTGATTTTCTGACAACCAGGTCATTATTGTTTTTTAGAGAAGAAATAGCTTCTTTTTCAGACAAGGACAGATTGGACTTGCGGCTAGATCTGTGAGATTTAAGTGCTACTAGGTCTTGTTCTACTCTGCTATGGAAGGTTTCTATAATGTTTCCTCTACTTTGGATGGGATAAAATCTGGACTTTTTTTTGATACTAGGTCCCCTACTTCTCATATCTTGCTCAGTAGTTGAGCTAATTTGAAGTTGTTGTAAGGAAACAATGTCACAACCTTCATGGAAACTAGGTTTATTAAGATACATATCATGGTTCTGTGTAATATCAGATATAGTTTCATCAGTATTCTCTGGGACATCAGAAAAATGTTTTTGAAGTGTAATATTTCTGGTAAGTCTATTGACATCTATGATGGTTTGAAATAGATCGAAATCATTTGTAGGAGCAAAGTTTAGACCAAGATTAAGTACTTTGTACTCTGCTGCATTTAGAGAAAAAGATGACAGGTTAACCACATTGCCCACTATTTGTACTTCGTCTGTGGTCTTGGTTCCCTCAACTGGTAACCTTCTCGGTTGTTGGCCAGATTTTGGCCCTGAATTAGGCGGTTTCCCCCTCCCCCCGCTACACCCCCCTGTGCCTGAGAAAAAACCTGTTCCATAACGGAATTATCAATACTTGATATATTACGTGCAGTTTCTACGTATATGGACTGTTTTGGTTTGGTGGAATGTTTTGCTTGACTAGTAATAGGGGTAGGTATGGGGTAGGGAACAATGGTATTAGTAACCGTGTTATCTGTATTTAAACCTGCTGTTTGTTGTGTGTCATACTCTTCTTCTGTGTGTCTTTCTCCATCACTAGAATATTCTGTGTCACTACCTGAAAAAGTGACATTTTTCTGTGAATTTTGGTTGTTTTTGTTTTTTTTATTTGAATTATTCTTATTGCCCCTCCTCCGTCTACCAAAGCGGGGCTGATTTTGTCTAAAATTCCCTCTCACTTTTCTGTTCCAGATATACACAGCATTATTTGTGTAATCGTATTTATCTCTAATGAATTTAGTGTGTTTTCTATCCATTATTTCAGATCTGCCCTTAGCAACAAGATCCCTAAGTATTTTGTCAAATTTCATAAAATCAGAATTGCCACTCCTTCTATTCATTTCAACCTGTAAATCATTAATATCCTTTCTGATAGATTCCAACTGTTTGGTTTTAAACATTATTAGTAACATCATAAGTCTCAATGAGCATTCTGAAAGCACTGCATTCCAAGAGTCTATAAATTCTTTTTCATTCAAATCCACCTCAAATGTGGGAAATTTATAGACCCGCAGTCCCCTTGGTATCATGTTAAGACTCTTATATTTTTCTAGAGTCCAAATATCCCACTGCATCTTGGATTCTCTCAGCAGGAGTTTTTCCAAAAGTTCAAAGGCGAAGAGTTAAATTGACAAAACACCTAATAGATGTAAATCAAACATGGAGAAATGAGAGAGAACAAGTGAGAAAATAGACTCTGTGTATACATTCCAATATAAATATACATATATAAAAAGTAAAAGAAGGGGGAATTACAATTTCTTGCTGCATGTACATGTTAACAGAATGATAGGCAAGAGATATATTAATTGGTGTACATCAATAACAAAGTAATTCAACATAGGCTAAGATTAAATGCACAAAAGAGCTCAAAAGACATATTGATATTACGTTTAGCACAAAATCTGTTGATAAATTCTCATATGAGAGCATGTGAAATCGGTGCTATAATGATAGTAGACAAATAGTATGTTAATAACAACGTAAAAGAATATATATATGTATGTATAGGTACACAGTCTAAATACACTAAGTAGCTGATAATATATAAAATTCATATATATCGAAAGATAGATAATATTGTATCAAATATATAAGTATACATAAATATTAAAATTTATGAATGATATATAAGAACATAGTCTACAATAAGAGTTCTAAATATATCACACTATGTACACTCTCTAAATATCACAGATAGATGGATATATCATGTATGCTAGGACTAAGCGGCAGAAGACCGGACTAAGGGGCAAATCTATACGGTAGACTAACTATAGGTTTTAAACTATAGGTGGAAGGAAAGTGAGCATAAAATGCTCATAAACAGAAGTGAGCAGAGAATAATTACTCCCAGTGATTGATAATATCAAACCTGGAGTTAAGTCCGTTTGGCAGCCTAGTATCTAATGTAAATATCCAATATGCTTCCCTTCGTGCCAGAATGGTGTCAATGTCACCACCCCTAGTTGGTCTTATGATCTTCTCTATGGCACACCATGAAAAATGCTTGAGGTCATTGTTATGAAAACCTCCAAAGTGCTGAACTATAGGTGTAGTTGCTCTATTTTGTTTAAACGATGATAGGTGTTCACGTATTCTAGTATTGAGATCTCTAGAGGTGAGCCCTACATACTGAATATTACAAAGGGAACATTCGATGAGGTATATGGCATATTCAGTAGTGCAGTTCATGCAAGTGTCAATATCATAAGTTCTGTGAGTGACCTTACTACAAAAATTCTTTGTCACTTTCACAAGGTCGCACGGTTTACATTTTCGTCTGCCACATCTGTACATGCCAGTATGCCTTAACCAAGATCCCCCTGGCTCATTTTTTGGTTTAAGTAGTGTAGGTGCCAAGATATTACCTAAAGTTGGGCTCCTCCTATAGGAGCATCTGATGCCATTTTTAACAGTTCTAATTAGTTTATCATCCGCAGAGAGGAGTGAGAAGTGCTTGCGGACAATTTTACAGATGTCTTGATATTGTGCACTATGATTGGTAACAAAGGTTACACCTTTGAACCCAGTCTTCTCAACGGATTTCAAATGCAGGAGATCTTTTCTCTCTATGGCACTAACAGCCTTCTTGGCTCTTTTTACTATGGCTCTTGGGTATTTCCTACTGATCAACCTCTGTTCAAGGTCAACAGACTCTTTTTCGAACTGCTCAGGACTTGTGCAGTTTCGTCTGAGTCTTGTAAATTCACCTTTAGCGATAGCGAAAGGGACATGTTTCGGATGGCAACTAGTACCCTGAAGCAGAGAGTTACCTGATATTGGTTTTCTATATACAGTAGACTCAATCTTACCTTGAGAATTGCTGCTTAAGGTTACATCGAGATAGTTAATGCTGTGTGAACTGTACTCATAGGTGAATTTAAGATTAATGTCATTCATGTGTAGATACTCCAGAAAATCTGGGATAGTTGCTTCGTCACCTGTCCAAATAAAAATGAGATCATCTATATATCTCTGATAAAGAGATATATGATCTCTAAAAGGGTTACTATCTCCAAAGATGTGGCAAAACTCCCACTGATGTGTCGATCTCATGAAGTGGTGTGGTGAGTTTTTCTTTACCTATATGCTTTCTGCTCCAATATCAAAGGAGTGATACTGAGGATTGACTTTGTGCAACTTGGGTCTATATCGAATTGTGAGCCAAACATAGCTCACGGCCGTACTGTTTGGGTTTCTTTGTGTTTGTATTTTGTGTATTGGGTATACCCTGGATATACCAACACCCACACAGAGGCCACCTCAAGTCTTCAACACACACGACACAGAAATGGATACTACACAGCAAACTTTTTATTCTTTATTACCAGTAACGGAACGCACCACTAATCACACTGACTGTGAACTTATCTTTTCTGAGGATAAAAGCATTCTAGCTTTAAGCACACTGTTTGAACTTTTGGAAAAACTCCTGCTGAGAGAATCCAAGATGCAGTGGGATATTTGGACTCTAGAAAAATATAAGAGTCTTAACATGATACCAAGGGGACTGCGGGTCTATAAATTTCCCACATTTGAGGTGGATTTGAATGAAAAAGAATTTATAGACTCTTGGAATGCAGTGCTTTCAGAATGCTCATTGAGACTTATGATGTTACTAATAATGTTTAAAACCAAACAGTTGGAATCTATCAGAAAGGATATTAATGATTTACAGGTTGAAATGAATAGAAGGAGTGGCAATTCTGATTTTATGAAATTTGACAAAATACTTAGGGATCTTGTTGCTAAGGGCAGATCTGAAATAATGGATAGAAAACACACTAAATTCATTAGAGATAAATACGATTACACAAATAATGCTGTGTATATCTGGAACAGAAAAGTGAGAGGGAATTTTAGACAAAATCAGCCCCGCTTTGGTAGACGGAGGAGGGGCAATAAGAATAATTCAAATAAAAAAAACAAAAACAACCAAAATTCACAGAAAAATGTCACTTTTTCAGGTAGCGACACAGAATATTCTAGTGATGGAGAAAGACACACAGAAGAAGAGTATGACACACAACAAACAGCAGGTTTAAATACAGATAACACGGTTACTAATACCATTGTTCCCTACCCCATACCTACCCCTATTACTAGTCAAGCAAAACATTCCACCAAACCAAAACAGTCCATATACGTAGAAACTGCACGTAATATATCAAGTATTGATAATTCCGTTATGGAACAGGTTTTTTCTCAGGCACAGGGGGGTGTAGCGGGGGGAGGGGGAAACCGCCTAATTCAGGGCCAAAATCTGGCCAACAACCGAGAAGGTTACCAGTTGAGGGAACCAAGACCACAGACGAAGTACAAATAGTGGGCAATGTGGTTAACCTGTCATCTTTTTCTCTAAATGCAGCAGAGTACAAAGTACTTAATCTTGGTCTAAACTTTGCTCCTACAAATGATTTCGATCTATTTCAAACCATCATAGATGTCAATAGACTTACCAGAAATATTACACTTCAAAAACATTTTTCTGATGTCCCAGAGAATACTGATGAAACTATATCTGATATTACACAGAACCATGATATGTATCTTAATAAACCTAGTTTCCATGAAGGTTGTGACATTGTTTCCTTACAACAACTTCAAATTAGCTCAACTACTGAGCAAGATATGAGAAGTAGGGGACCTAGTATCAAAAAAAAGTCCAGATTTTATCCCATCCAAAGTAGAGGAAACATTATAGAAACCTTCCATAGCAGAGTAGAACAAGACCTAGTAGCACTTAAATCTCACAGATCTAGCCGCAAGTCCAATCTGTCCTTGTCTGAAAAAGAAGCTATTTCTTCTCTAAAAAACAATAATGACCTGGTTGTCAGAAAATCAGATAAGGGCGGAATGGTAGTGGTATTAGATCGTACACAATATGTGGCAGAGGGTTTAAGACAACTACAGAACGAAGAAGACTATTTGATCTTAAATAGGGATCCTACACCAGAATATAAACGTGAATTGAAACATCTTTTGGATGATGGTTTGGAACAAGGGTGTATCGATACTAACACGGCTGAATTTCTTTTTGTTGATAGCCCTAAGACTCCCTTGTTCCACCATTTCCCAAAAACACATAAATCTCTTACTGAAGTAAAAGGCCGCCCCATTGTGAGCGGTGTTGAATCCCTTTTGGGAAATTTGTCCCAATGGATCGACAACATTCTGCAGCCTTTGGTGTTGTCACTGCTCTCCTATGTAAGAGATACCAAGCACATTCTTAATACACTTGAACATGTAAAATGGTCAGACTCTTGTATATGGTTAACTATTGATGTTGTTTCCCTCTACTCCAGCATTCCACACTCTAAGGGAGTGGAAGCTGTTACTTTTTTCCTGGATTATTTTACTGATTATGACTCCACTCTTAAGAATTACATTCTGAAAGTACTCACATTCTTACTTACTCATAATTTTTTCAAGTTTGAGGACATATACTATCTCCAAAGGTGTGGTACAGCCATGGGGGCGAAGTTTGCCCCCTCCTATGCAAATTTATTTCTAGGATGGTGGGAGTTTTGCCACATCTTTGGAGATAGTAACCCTTTTAGAGATCATATATCTCTTTATCAGAGATATATAGATGATCTCATTTTTATTTGGACAGGTGACGAAGCAACTATCCCAGATTTTCTGGAGTATCTACACATGAATGACATTAATCTTAAATTCACCTATGAGTACAGTTCACACAGCATTAACTATCTCGATGTAACCTTAAGCAGCAATTCTCAAGGTAAGATTGAGTCTACTGTATATAGAAAACCAATATCAGGTAACTCTCTGCTTCAGGGTACTAGTTGCCATCCGAAACATGTCCCTTTCGCTATCGCTAAAGGTGAATTTACAAGACTCAGACGAAACTGCACAAGTCCTGAGCAGTTCGAAAAAGAGTCTGTTGACCTTGAACAGAGGTTGATCAGTAGGAAATACCCAAGAGCCATAGTAAAAAGAGCCAAGAAGGCTGTTAGTGCCATAGAGAGAAAAGATCTCCTGCATTTGAAATCCGTTGAGAAGACTGGGTTCAAAGGTGTAACCTTTGTTACCAATCATAGTGCACAATATCAAGACATCTGTAAAATTGTCCGCAAGCACTTCTCACTCCTCTCTGCGGATGATAAACTAATTAGAACTGTTAAAAATGGCATCAGATGCTCCTATAGGAGGAGCCCAACTTTAGGTAATATCTTGGCACCTACACTACTTAAACCAAAAAATGAGCCAGGGGGATCTTGGTTAAGGCATACTGGCATGTACAGATGTGGCAGACGAAAATGTAAACCGTGCGACCTTGTGAAAGTGACAAAGAATTTTTGTAGTAAGGTCACTCACAGAACTTATGATATTGACACTTGCATGAACTGCACTACTGAATATGCCATATACCTCATCGAATGTTCCCTTTGTAATATTCAGTATGTAGGGCTCACCTCTAGAGATCTCAATACTAGAATACGTGAACACCTATCATCGTTTAAACAAAATAGAGCAACTACACCTATAGTTCAGCACTTTGGAGGTTTTCATAACAATGACCTCAAGCATTTTTCATGGTGTGCCATAGAGAAGATCATAAGACCAACTAGGGGTGGTGACATTGACACCATTCTGGCACGAAGGGAAGCATATTGGATATTTACATTAGATACTAGGCTGCCAAACGGACTTAACTCCAGGTTTGATATTATCAATCACTGGGAGTAATTATTCTCTGCTCACTTCTGTTTATGAGCATTTTATGCTCACTTTCCTTCCACCTATAGTTTAAAACCTATAGTTAGTCTACCGTATAGATTTGCCCCTTAGTCCGGTCTTCTGCCGCTTAGTCCTAGCATACATGATATATCCATCTATCTGTGATATTTAGAGAGTGTACATAGTGTGATATATTTAGAACTCTTATTGTAGACTATGTTCTTATATATCATTCATAAATTTTAATATTTATGTATACTTATATATTTGATACAATATTATCTATCTTTCGATATATATGAATTTTATATATTATCAGCTACTTAGTGTATTTAGACTGTGTACCTATACATACATATATATATTCTTTTACGTTGTTATTAACATACTATTTGTCTACTATCATTATAGCACCGATTTCACATGCTCTCATATGAGAATTTATCAACAGATTTTGTGCTAAACGTAATATCAATATGTCTTTTGAGCTCTTTTGTGCATTTAATCTTAGCCTATGTTGAATTACTTTGTTATTGATGTACACCAATTAATATATCTCTTGCCTATCATTCTGTTAACATGTACATGCAGCAAGAAATTGTAATTCCCCCTTCTTTTACTTTTTATATATGTATATTTATATTGGAATGTATACACAGAGTCTATTTTCTCACTTGTTCTCTCTCATTTCTCCATGTTTGATTTACATCTATTAGGTGTTTTGTCAATTTAACTCTTCGCCTCTTCATTTAATCTAATTCATTTCTTAGAATTACATGTGTAATATGTGTGCCATTATGTTACTCTTTTAAAGAATAGATACTAGTTTCTTAATGACATATTCCATATTATTGGTCAGAAAAACTAGGGCGTTGTTTTGTTTTTACCAATCACATTTACCCTTTGGCTTTTTAAATGGGACGTGGGGGTTTAGCACTTAGGCTGTGACTACGGAATTCACTTCCGAAACGCGTATGCCTGCGTGCTGCGCCTTGGTTCACCTGACCGTTTGTTTGCTGTGTTCCTGTTTTTAACGAATATGAATAAAGACTGAATACTTTTACATAAATGATGGATGTCGGAATCTCTTTTCATGTGTGACTTATTCCAGTGTCATCCGACACATCAGCTGTGTTACTGTTTTGGAGCGGACCCGAGCGGCAGTTTCTTTCCTGGTAAAGAATCCATATGATTGGTGGATTGCCGAGCACGTCATCACCCACACCTTCCAACAAGCCACTCAGCGTAAACCCTGTGAGCCGCGTAATTTGAAGCTGGCGTCTTCGTGTGCGGCACAGGAGTAGCCGAAGGATATTGGCAGCGCTAGTGGCGGAACTTATGTGTCGATCTCATGAAGTGGTGTGGTGAGTTTTTCTTTACCTATATGCTTTCTGCTCCAATATCAAAGGAGTGATACTGAGGATTGACTTTGTGCAACTTGGGTCTATATCGAATTGTGAGCCAAACATAGCTCACGGCCGTACTGTTTGGGTTTCTTTGTGTTTGTATACAGGTGTAACAAGCCTTAAAGGGACATTAAACACTTTGAGATGGTAATTTAAAATGATAAATTGTATATATTAAAAAAAACTTTGCAATATACTTTCATTATTCATTTTGTCCCCTTTTCCTGCAATTTCATTCTGGCAATCGTGTGCTTTTCAGTTCTTGTTAAAGGTGGAAGTGCAGAACATTGTTATATTCCACACACTCATTGGCTGCACACTCTAGTGACTTATTTCTAACTGTCGCTAATTGTTCTCACCACAGAAAAAAAAATAACTTACAACGTGGCAGTACGCATTGCTTTAAAGACACTTAAACTTTACACTTATTTTATCAATATTTTAACAGCTAATTAAACTTTAAAAAATCCATCTACATGTCATTCTCAGACTTATCTTTTCTTTTAAAGCTTCATTCTATCTAGCATTTATTTAGTTTATAATATCCCTTAAAGACCTCCTTAAATGCGTTAAAAGCTTAGAGGGTCTTCTAAACTTTTGAACCACATTTTATAGAGTGAATTCTGAGCAGTGTATATTTATATAGAAGAGCTTAATTTCCTATCACTAGCAGGATACACCTTATTCCTCACAAAAATAGAGCTAAATCTGGTACATTAAAAATGTGCTCTAAAGATGTGGATTAAAGTTCCGACCCTCATTCGAAATAGCTACAGCTTAGCCCACTCCTGTCCTAATCTGAGGCATCCATACCGACAACCAGTTAGCACATAATGGGTACCTTTCTGTAGCATCAGGGCAGTACCCAACCCCCTTATCTTCTGCTGGTTGAGGTTGAGGAGGGATACCTACTTTTACAGAAAATAAAAAAATACTTGCAATTAGCTGCCTTCTAATTACCAAAGAAACAGTGCCAAAGCCATGCATTTCTTCTATTTCCAAACAAAGGGGATCCCAGGGAAGCTTTACAACCATTTGTCATATGACTGCAGTAGTTATAGGTAAATAATTTCAGGCAGAAACCCAACATTTGCAAAAAAAAGTGAACTTTTTTTTTTTATATAATCGTATTTGGCAGCCAAATAGTGGTGTGAAATATGCCAAAATTGCCCTAGATCAATACTTTTGGTTGTTTACTTTAAAAAAATATATATATAGGGCTAGATTTATTAAGCTGCATTCACAATTTTTTTTAGCTATGTGGAGCAGGTTCAGATAAATGAGCCCGCTGCCACCTATTTAATAAGCAGAAACTGCTATTTCCTCCCCGTCACCTCAAAGGTGGTGAGATCAGTCACCCTGACACTCGCTCGTTTGAGGTGATTGAGATTCCCTGCTCTAGTGCAATTGGTTGTGCCGTAGCAGGGGGCAGGTTTGCGCAAGAAACCTCTTGTATAATGTTAATTTTTGGCATGCGGTGCAACATCATAAGTAGCAATTACTTGGGGACAGGTTTACTACTTGCGTACCTGTCCGCCTGCAGGGATAGTAAAATCTGTCCATAGTCAGTTTTGAGAGTATGGGCATTTCTACATTACAAAATTAGAGTTACTCCATTGCATAATTTTAGACATAGCTGCAGAATTTTGCAGATAAAGACCATACAATAATAAATAAATAATAATATATGCCAATTTGGTCTTAACTGAATTATGATGCCATTGAACAAATGTTGACATTTTTTTTCTACTGTTAGAAAGCTACAGGATTTGGTAAATTGTGCTAATTGATTTTTCTTTGTTTTTTTTTTTTTACTTTTTTTTCTGGTAATTTTACAATAATGTCTTAATTCTTTAAATACATATATAGCTGAATCTGTCATTCTCTGAAATTCCTGGTAGTGAAGTGTTTAAACATTAAAGTGAAAGTAAATACTAGCATTGTACAGACACTAGGATTTACTATTGAAACAAATAAAGGGGACTTTCATTCATGAAGTATAAGATACTTTATGTAGAAAGCTCCTTTATTTGATTCAATCAATTGCCGTTTTTACCTTGTACAGCAGCCCACGGCCAATAGCCGTGCGGTAAATCCGGCTCCCATGGGCGCACAGCTATTGGCTAATTAGTGAAAATGTCACCTCTTAGCCAAATTTTTTTTTGCCGTGGGCTGCTGTACAAGGTAAAAACGGCGATCGATTGAATCAAATAAAGGAACTTTTCTACATGAAGTATCTTATACTTCATGAATGACAGTTCCCTTTATTTGTTCCAATAGTAAATCCTAGCGTTTGTAAAACGCTAGGATTTACTTTCACATTAATAATTCAGACAGTATGCGGTTTTAAATAGGCATAGACATTCGTCAGCTCTGTTAGCTTCCAAATGCGAAACTAGGTTATCCGGCTGGCTGCTATTTTCGTTGCCAGATTTATGTTTGTGAAAGATCACCACACTAACATCTGGATTTGCACAGATCTTAGCGTGGTGATCTTTCACAAGAATCAATCCGGCACCAAAAATAGCCAAAGTCCAAATATGGCCGCCTACTTCTGCATTCGGCAGCAGATTTTAAACAATTTTCTAATTTACCTCTCTTATCAAATATGTTTTGTTCTCTTGGTATCCTTGTTTGCTCTTCAACACAGGATACCAAGATAACACAGCAAATCTAATTTTTACTTTATTGTCCATTCAAGGTTTATTTTTAAATGATTGTTGAGAACAACTGAAGTGAAAATTTTTATTTCTGTTCGTATTTATTTATTTATAGAAATTTTACTTAAATAAGACCCCTTATATTCTTTACTAGTGTAGGAACTAACAAAATAATTTAAGTTTACGCTATAGGTATCATATTAAATTATTAAAGGGACAATAAATGCATATTAATAACTTGCATCCATATCTGAGAATACATTTTCAATGAATAATGCAGGTTTATGTTGTCAAACGAGTATACTGTTTTATGTTTCTTTCTTTTATGCTTTTTTTTATCCTCCTCGTTGATTTCCCTGCCCCAAGAACAAAAGCAATTATTGTCTGCACATGTGCAATTAAATTGTGCAATTAAATAAAGAGATTGGGGTACCCTGCCCCCTTTTTTCCTTAAAGGAATATGAAACCCAAACATTTTCTTCTATGATTCATACAGAGCATACAATTTAAAAAAAGTTTACCATTTAGTTCTATTATCAAATTTGCTTTGTTACAATGGTATTCTTTGTTGAAGAGATACCTAGGTAGACATCAGGAGCATGACATGACTGGAAATAGTATTTCCATCTAGTGCTCTTGCAAATGGATAGCAATTTTGCAAAACTTATGCAATATAGTGCTCCAGACATGTGCACGTTCCTGAGTTTATATATCTGTGTTTCAACAAAAGATACCAAGTGAACAAAGAAAATTTGATAATAGAAGTAAATTAGAAATATTTAACATTCCAATGTTGTTTTTTTATGTTAAATGATGTCTATATATACACCTATACCTATATATCTAGTCCTATAATTACATTAACATGATCACATTATATATTGAAATATATATTTAATAATAATAATTAAATGTTTTCTATGTGAAGAACGTGTTAAATATGTGTAAATTAGAAAGTTATTTAAATTTGTATTCTCTGAGTGAATAATAAAAGTAAACGTTTGGGTTTCATGTCCCTTTAACATTATCAGATATATATATATATATATATAAATATATATTTAATAATAAAGATACATTTTGTTCTATGTAAAGAATATAGGAATGTATAATATGTGTAACGTGCTTATGGTTTTGCTCTTTAGGTCTAACACTGTGTCAGGTTAGCGCACATGCAGAATTAGTTATCTTAAAGCGTGTTATTGAAATATTTGTTTGTCTGAGGAAGATAAGATATGCTGAAACGTTACATTTTCATGAAAGTTTTTTTTTTTTTTTTTTTTTTTTTAAAGGTTTTGCTTCTATACATTCTGGAAGTTTTAGATAAGAGAAGTGAGAAAGTGATGGTGTAAATCTGTGGAGACAATTTCCATGATTTTTCTTTATAAATAATTGGGTGTTTGGATCAGCAATTTCATTTTGATCTATCAAATAACTGAAGGACACAGTAATATTTCAGCAGTGAAATGAGGTTTATTGGATTAACAGAAAATGTGCAATATGTATGAAAACAAAATTAGACAGATGCATACATTTGGGCACCCGTGTCATTTTGTTGCTTAGCATACCTGTAACTACCTAGCACTGATTAATTGGAACACACAATTGGTTTGGTGAGCCCATTTAGCCTTGAACTTCATAGACAGGTGCATCCAATAATGAGAAAAGGTATTTAAGGTGGCTTATTGCAAGTTGTTCTCTTTGACTCTCCTCTGAAGAATGGCAACATGGGGGCCTCAAATCAACTCTCAAATGACCTGAAAACAAAGATTGTTCAACATTCTGCCTCTAGGGGGGAAGGGTACAAAAAGCTATCCCAGAAATTTAAGCTGTCAGTGTCCACTGTGAGGAACATAGTGAGGAAATGGAAGACCACAGGCACAGTTCTTGTTAAGATCCACAAATTTCAAAAGACTCCAGCCACCATCTTCATTAAAAGACCTTTATTCTTTGATATATAGGGTCCCAATAACACATACAACGTTTCAAGCCTGCACTAGGCTCTTAGTCATGTACTAGTTCATGTGCCCCACTGGAAAAGATACAGGTGTGCTGTTTCCACTACTTGGATATCACAGTTCTTAAGGCCAGAAGTGGCAGGCCAAGTAAAATATCGGAGAGGCAAAGGCAAAGGATGGTGAGAACGGTCAAAATCAGCCTACAGACCACCTCCAAAGACCTAAAACATCATCTTGCTGCAGATGGTGTCACTGTGCATCGTTCAACAATTCAGGGCACTTTGCACAAGGAGAAGCTGTATGGGAGAGTGATGCGGAAGAAGCCTTTTCTGCACACACGCCACAAACAGAGTCGCTTGAGGTATGCAAACGCACATTTGGACAAGCCATCTTCATTTTGGAAGAGGGTGCTGTGGACTGATGAAACAAAGATTAAGTTATTTGGTCATAACAAGGGGCGTTATGCATGGCGGCAAAAAAACAGCGTTCCAAGACAAACACTTGCTACCCACAGTCAAATTTGGTCGATGTTCCATCATGCTGTGGGGCCAGTGCCAGTACTGGGAATCTTGTTAAAGTTGAGGGTCGCATGGATTCCAATCAATATCGGCAGATACTTGAGAATAATGCTGAGGAATCAGTCACAAAGTTGAAGTTATGCTGGGGCTGGATATTTCAACAAGACAACAGTCCAAAACACTGCTCAAAATCTACTCTGGCATTTATGCAGAGGAACAAGTACAATGTTCTGGAATGGCCATCCCAGTCCCTAGACCTGAATATCATTGAAAATCTGTAGGGTGATTTGAAGCGGGCTGTCCATGCTCGGCAACCATCAAGCCTAACTGAACTGGAGATGTTTTGCAAGGAGTAATGGTCCAAAATACCTTCGTCCAAAATCCAGACACTCATTACAGGCTGTAGGAAGCGTCTAGAGCAGTGCTTACCAAACTGTGTGTCATGAAACATTAGTGTATCGGCGGCAGTGTGTAGGTGTGCCCCTTTTTTAGCACAATTTTGTTTTTTAATTTATAATTATTTTTACATTGTTATTATATAATTTATGTGTTTAACCTCCTGTTTGCTTGTACAACTCAATTACTGTGTCGCAAAATGATGTAGGTCTAAAAAGTGTGTCACCAACATGAGAAGTTTGGAAAGCTCTGGTCTAGAGGCTGTTATTTCTGCTAAAGGAGGCTCTACTAAATATTGATGCAATATTTCTGTTGTGGTGCCCAAATTTATGCACCTGTCTAATTTCGTTTTGATGCATATTGCACATTTTCTGTTAATCCAATAAACCTCATTTTACTACTGAAATATTACTGTGTCCTTCAGTTATTTGATAGATCAAAATGAAATTGCTGATCCAAACACCCAATTATTTATAAATGAAAATCATGGAAATTGTCAGGGGTGCCTAAACTTTTGCATACGACTGAATATATACATGCATAAATATATATACACATACATATATAATATTTATTTCATGCTCAGAATTCAACATAAGAGAAAAAAAGTCACAAACTATCTTGTATCTCTGTAAATGTCTTATTTATTTATATTTTAGTGAGAAATCCAACCTGGCTGTGACCATCAGTAATGAAGAAAACTATGTTATTGCTCATGCTGCGTTCCTGGACTACCCCAGCTGGGGTGTCATAGATCAAGCAGAATGGGAAGAATGGTTACACACAAGCTATGAAAATAGCAGCAAGTGCACGGTGAGTAGTATTATGCAGTTGATTGCACACCATGGGAATCTTCTGTTCCTTACAATTTGTCACATTTAATCTATGGGTTGTTACCAGATGTCCAGAAATATGTGAGATTATTTGATGCACTCATGAAGCCTGCACAATATACTTTAACATAGATTAGTCCAAGAAAAGCATGGATAGAGAGAGAATTGTGTTTAATCTGAAAATAACATATATATATATATATATATATATATATATATATATATATATATATATATATATATATATATATATACAGAATACTGTAAAAAGTCATTTGAGGCCAGCACTCATAATACAGTATGTTCAACTGCCTGGGGTGCATTCAGATCTTAAAAAAAAAAAAAAGAAGCACTCTCTGGGACTTCTCAACATTGTCACCTTTATTCCCAGTAACGTTTCAACGTTTTAACCCCTTCATCAGACATAGGAAAAAAACATATGAATTGTACTGATTTCCAACTGTCATATTTCAAGCCATCTCCAAAACGCTTTGTCCTCCCAGTTGGACTAAGCCCCTCTCATCAGATTTGGCGTCATCGCTAGGCGACGTGGGGCATGGTCTGGATTGCCCTAGTGAGCCATAAAGTGGATAAAGATAATTCACAACATCATCACTATGTCCTAAAGCATGTGTACAATCTAAGACACCTTAAAAAATTGTCATGTGTACTATATTGGTCTAGAAATACAATTACAGTCACATGTATAGTAATTGCCATAGCAACGATAAAAAAAATACATGTATTCCAATTCCACTTTTAGATATCCTACCTATTATTATTATTATTATTAGTTATTTGTAGAGCACCAACAGATTCTGCAGTGCTATAAACATAGGCGGAATAGAGGGAAACAGTTATAGGGATCAGACAGGTAGAGGGCCTTGCCAAGAGTCACACTGTTATAGTCCGCTCTAAAGAAGGCATGGCTCTTAGGCTTAAATGCTAAGGGGGTTCAAGGGGATAGCAATGGAGGAGAGGAAATGGTATAAAAAAAGGTTAGTGTAGGTTGTATGCATCCCTGAACAGTAGAGTCTTTAGGGAGAGCTTGAAGTTTTTAAAACTAGGGGATAGTCTTGTGGAGCGAGGCAGAGAGTTCCACAAGATGGGAGCCTGTCTGGAGAAGTTCTGTAAGCGGGAGTGTGAGGAGGTAACAAGAGAGGAGAAGAGTAGGAGGTCATGAGCTGAGCGAAGGGGATGGGAGGGAGAGTATCTGGAGACAAGGTCTGTGATATAGGAGGGAGCAGTGCACTTGAGAGCTTTGTATGTCAGAGTGAGAATTTTGTATTTAATCCTGGAGGCAAGAGGAAGCCAGTGAAGGGATTGGCAGAGAGGTGCAGCAGATGAAGAGCGACGTGTAAGGAAGATGAGCCTGGCAGAGGCATTCATTATGGATTGTAAAGGAGCTAGGCGGCAGCTGGGGAGACCAGAGAGGTCAGAGTTGCAGTAATCGAGGCGGGAAAGGATGAGAGAGTGGATTAAAATATTAGTTGTATCTTGTGTAAGGAAATGTCTAATTTTAGAGATGTTTTTAAGGTGGAAGCGGCAGGATTTAGCCAAGGACTGAATGTGAGGAGAGAAAGAAAGATTTGAGTCAAGTGTGACCCCAAGACATCGGGCATGCGGGGTAGGGGTAATGATGGAGTTGTCGACAGTTATAGAGAGATTAGGTGGAGATTTTGGAAGTAGGAGGGAAAATAAAGAGCTCAATTTTGGAGAGATTTAGCTTGAGGTAGTGAGAGGACATCCAGGAAGAGAAGTGAGAAAGACACGGAAGGAGATAGGTCTGGTGCAGAGAAGTAGATTTGGGTGACGTCGGCATACAAATGATATTGTAACCAGTGGGACTTTATTAGGGAACCTAATGATGACGTGTAGATTGGAAAGAGAAGGGGACGAAGGACAGAGCCTTGCGGTACCCCAACAGAAAGTGGTGACAGGGCAGAGGAGGCCCCAGAGAAGGCTACACTAAAGGTACGGTTTGACAGGTAGGAAGAGAACCACGAGAGGGCTGTGTCACAAATGCCGAAGGATTGGAGGGTTTGGAGCAAAAGAGGGTGGTCAACAGTATCAAAGTCTGCGGACAGATCAAGAAGGATAAGAAGAGAGAATTGGCCTTTTGATTTTGATGTAGGTAGGTCGCTGGTAACCTTAACCGATTGCTGTCTTTGTGGAGTGATGGGGACGAAATCCAGATTGCAGTGGGTCGAGAAGGGAGTTTAGTGTAAGGAAATGGGATAGGCGTGCAATCTGTTGTTCAGATTTTAAACTATATATATATATATATATATATATATATATATATATATATATATATATATTATGCCCTTCACTAATATGGGCAACCTTGGTAAATATGAGCAAAGAAGGCTGTAACAAATTTCTCTTTGTTATTTAACCTTTTGTTCAAAAAATACACTTATGGATATCAAACAATTGCAAACACAGGTTTAGCCAAAAAATAAATCATAATCTCAATATTCTAACTTCGGATATTTGCACGCATCGCACAAAAAAGCTTACTTCTAGCGGAGTTAGCGCCACTTGTAATATGGCCCAAAGTGTTTACTGTCCCTTCAAAGGGCAAATAATCATTTGCTCTATCTTGGCAGTATCCCTCACTGGCAATAATACGAAAAAAGAGCTTCAGGCTATTGGCCTGAAATACAGAACCATGGGACTGCTAATATTTAGTGCAATGTCTTATGAATATACACTGTATCTACATTCTGCACTACAATTTTCCTTAAATTTAACGTCTTTAAAAATAATTTATTCTATTGGATTATTAGAATTTAAAATAAAATACTTTCTTTCTATTGGCTAATTAAAAATTAGCCAATAGGGATGAAGTGGTACCCCTATATAAAGGGGTTCCACACATCCTGAAATTCAGAGAAGAGGAGGGCTGGAGGAAGAGAGCTGAAGACTTGAAGATAGAAGACACGTAGTGGAGGCAGTGGAAGAAGTCTGCTTCTGCGAAGATGGGCCCCCGACGCCTGGACCCCAGGATGAAGAGGGCCCCTGGCATGGAAGATCGCGGAGCGGGAGCAGCAGAGGCCACCGAAGTCTGCCTCTGCGAAGATGGCCCCCGGCGCCTTGGGCCGGGATGAAGAGGGCTCAACGTTCGATCAAGAGGAGCTGGATTTTCGCATGGTGATTTTAAACTTTGTGTTTAGTTAGGGATTAATTATTTTGGGGGTGGGTGGTAACTTGTATTGTAGCGGGGGGTGGTGTAATTTTTTTAAATGTTAAAGAGCTGTCTTTTACAAGGCCTTTTTAATGGCTAGTGTAATTTTATATTTAGTGTTAGGGTTTATGTTTTTTTTTGTTTTGAGTGTTTTTTTTTTTGTAAGGGGCATGATACTGTCTTTTTTTTATTTTATGTAACTTAGATTTATTTAATTTTATTGTAACTTAGTTTTTTTAATTTATTTTTTTAGTTTAAAATGGGGGTTAGGTGTTAGGTAGTGTAGATGTAGTTTGCATTGGGAGCTGGCGGTTTACGGCATAGTCCTGTAACCACCCCCCCCCCCATACCTGTATGGGGTTGATTGGTTAATCATTGATGTTTAGCATTTAGTAGGCCTTAATCAGCTAAGCTTATGTAAGCTTAATACCCAGCACATTGTTGGTTCATCACCTTGGTATCGCTTGCTGTTTGGTGGCTACATTTAGACACCAATCAGCAAGCACTACCCAGGCGATGAACCAAAAATAGGCTGGCTACTAAACTTACATTGTTGCTTTTTCAAATAAAGATACCAAGAGAACAAAGAAAAATTGATAATAGGAGTAAATTAGAAAGTTGCTTAAAATTGCAACCTCTATTTGAATCATGAAAGTTTAATTTTAACTAGACTATCCCTTTAAGATATATACAATACTTTAAAGAATCTAAATTGTACATGACAATGCATATTTTGTCAAGGAAATGTGGTAAACGCCAGAGGGCCGGTAAAACCTTGATGGCCTAGCTGGGCTCCTGGAACAGAATGCCGGATCTTAATTGAGCCCCGGTCCGGCACTTCTTAAAAGGGGTGCCAATTGAGCACTTCAATTCCGGTCCCCCATTCTTTCCAGAAGGTAGAACCCCCAAACAAGGGTTATCCCCAGGTGCCTCATCAAATTTCCGACAACATACTAAAAGGGCGACTTGATTCCTTGCACCCTGCTCGATCAGCACCCCTTTTAAGATGCACTGGGCCGGGACTAAATTCCAGTCCAGCACTCAATTCCAGGAGCCCAGCTAGGCTGGCGAGGTTTAGCTGGCCCTCTAGCAGACGGCCGCCGGCGTTTAGCAATGTTTATAATTTTGGCAGCATAGCTCATATAGTTATAATGGGGAGGTTTACTACTTAGTATAGCTTATTACAGTCAGGTATTTTTTAGACAGTAGCCAGTATGTGGGAGTTAGCTTGGGCATTCCAGGCTAATGTAGGTTAGACATTACATAAGTGTAGGCAGTATTAGGGACTTAGCTGGGCGTTCCAGGGGTGTGTAGGTTAGGCGTGGCGTAAGTGTAGGTGGTCAGGGGGAGTGTAGGCAGAGGCGTAACTAGAAACCACGGGGCCCAGGTTCAAGAATCTAAGCATTTAACAGGAAATTGGACTCACAGAAAACCAAAATTATTAAACAAATTATACAACATCCTATCTGTATTATGTTCATCTCTAACTGAAGATATAATTAATTGCAAAGTTAGAATTTTCATATGCCGTTATTATATTTAATTTTGTATTGCATTACGTTAGTTCGATATGAACATATTTGGCCAATCAAATTAGCCCTCTTCTAAAATAACCAATCAAAAAAGGTCCATCATTTTAAGTCCTCAAACGACTAGTATGATGAAAAAAGTTCCCTTTCAGGTCCATTTGGAGATCACATGATTTGGGCAGCCAATTCAAGATGTGCCACTGTTTATGTGGAAAGTTCCATCCAGTTTTATGTCACATGATTTCACTAGCCTATCCTGTGTTGGCTTGTGTCCGTAATGAGGAAGTTTCATTTCAGATCCGTCCGTGTTGACACATTGCAGAATAAAGACAGGGGAAGTCCCGATTGCCGCACACATCAAGAAATTAACCATAAATACATGATCGGAATTTGTGTTCTATGAAATAAAACAAACAAGTGAACAGCTTATTGTTCTTAATGGATAACACTCAGAAATGCCAAATATTAGATGTATAACAAGAAATTATATGATCGTACTTTGTTTTCTATGGAATAAAATAAACAGCATATTGTTCTTAATGAGTAACATTCAGAAACATCAAATACTAAATGTATAACAACAGAATTGTTATTATATCTCTTAATAGAAAAATTTCAGGAAACATATATTAATGTCACAAATGTAGTATGGAGTTGGACCATTGAAATATAATTAAAACCATTATAGCGTTCTGCTACTAAATATGAAAATCTAATGTTAGCAGGGGAAAAAAGCATATTGTAGTATATTAAGTTGTTATGCAGTTATTAATTGTCCATTACACCTATGCAGCAGTGATTTGGCTCCTTGGCTGCCTATTTGCACTGAGCCATGCTTTTTATGGTGATATTATGGTGACCTTAGGTCCCTACTACCCACCCAGCCAGTACTATATGTAGTGTTTGACTGTAAAGTGATACAGTCTGTGAGTTGGTTCCACCCTGATACTCCCCTAAAACGCTCAGCCTCACCGGTTGAGGCCATTGCGCTTCTGACCATCTAACACCTGTCCAGTCCACTACTCCAGTTACTGGTTCAATTTAATCAGCCTGCTATAATGCCACTCAGCCTCACACTGACTCACCACTAGCCGAGTAGCTGTCTCTAGCTGCCCTCCTCGCTCAACTGCCTCTGCTCGTCACTCGTCTCTCACTCAGTCTCTCACACTGACTGACTACACGTGCAGTCACGAGCCGATTTGAGCAGACTACACGTGCAGTCAGGAGCAGAGCCAATGTCAGTCAGAGTCCGGGATCATGATAGAAGTTAACTAAGTTCCGGGCCTGGCACGGCCAATGGGTAAAACAGAAACACTAACCCTTGTAGTCAGAGACAGAGACACTAGTGAAGCATCACGTCACACTCACATAATATCAGTGCAGGCAGCGTCACTGGTCGCAGTTGCGACCTTTGCACCCTCCATAGTTCCGTCCCTGAGTGTAGGTTAGCTCTGACGTAGGTGTAGGCGGGGCATGCTAGTGGGAGTAGGCTGCACTTTGATTTCGGGCATATCGACACCAGTGCGAAGTGCAGGTTGTGAGGAGGGTTGCGGCCATATTTGCCTCACCAACTATCAGCTGTCGAGACTATATCGCCTGAGGTGGTTAGCATAGGTGTAGTGCAATTTAGGTCCCGCTGGGAATATTTGGAGTGTGCCTACACGGAAACTATTTTTAGTTTCAGTGAGCACACTGTCTGCGTTGTTTAGGCCGACGTCATGCTCCCATTGACTTCTATAAGAGAGATGTCACCGGTACTGCTCGGCTATGCCCATTTTCTTTGAAAATCTCAACAGAACGAGGGACTGCAAAGCCGACGAGGCCAGAAAGGCAGTTTCTCGTTGGTCTGTTGATGTTTGGAATATTAGGGCCTTAGTGTCTTCTGTTTTGCAGTCTTGTCCTCCTCCTGTGATTTTTGCAACATGTTATATTCATAGGCTAACTAAACCAGACCAATAGATTAAATGAATATTGCCCTGGGTCTGGCCCTGGCCCATGGCCGGCCAAGCTCCAGCCCTCAGACCATAGAAACTAATTCCTCCTTAGATCTTGGTTCAGATTTCAGTTAAAAGGTAAGGCAAAATGCACATCAGGCAGTTTTGCTGGCATTATATCATATCTATTAAATGTAATATTTTCCTGTTTTCAGCGATTATATGAAGATTGTATCGGAACAGCATATGTATAAGGCTATGGCCAACAGTCGCTAACAGGGATGTCATAGGGATCTAATTGTATTGTTATATGTGGTTTGCTCTAATTATGTATCACTTAGTACTTTGCTTGTTTATTCATCAGTCTACAATACTGGATTTATGTAGCTATAATTATATATATAAAATGTTTATTAGGATTGTTAAAGGGGTAGTTTTGTGGGTATACAGCCAAAATATATATTGAATTTATTTTTTTGTAGGATGCTTCATCTTTCGTTTTAGATTTTTCAATAAAAGTGATGTTTTATAGGCGTTTGAGCCCAATGGTATCCTACACCAAAGATTTACATAGCTTCTTTGATTAAACTAAATACATTTCATGCACCTCCTTCTAAACATGGGCGCTGCCATTATGGAACCTAGGTTACACTGCAGGTATCTGAAGTAGAATTGCTGCACATGTGCAGACAGGTATGTAATGAAAAGCAAATTTCAACATGGCAGAACCCATGACTAGAGGAAAGCACAGAATAACCTTAATACTATGCTTATAAAATGTATTTAGTGTTTTATGCTCCTTTAAAGTGCCATAAAACATGTTGAGATCTGTGCATATCCTAAAAGGGCTAATTAAGTAAAAATAGAAAAGTTAAAAAATTGCTGGCAAGTATTTTAAAGTAATTTTCAAAAATAAGCAATATTAGTAACATAGCCATGCTGTCTGGATTAGTCTGATCCACCCCTCCTTATCAGTGTTTAGCATCAGAAACACAGGCATTGTATTTCAACTGAGTTCACAGCAGCTTATTTGGTTCTAGACATGCTCCAGCAGATAATGAGTGTTAAAGTCTTGTATTCTACCAAATCAAAGGTGGAGATAGATACAGCCATATAAGGAATTGTGTGGGGGGAGTTAGAGCTGTACAATTCAGAAACTTAAAGAAAGGGTTAATGGTGAGGCACTGCAGTATTAATTTGCAGGTAAAGTAATTAAAGTACGGGGGCGTGTCCGAGCTGTGTTCTGGATAGGACACATTTTCTGTGGGCTCCAGAGGAATCTTTAATAATCCGCCGGTTATTATCTTTAAACAGCAAGAATAGAACATATCATCTAAACACCCCACAGTACTGGCTATTGTGGCACTATACTTTCCTATTTTTAGCTGTTTTCATGACACTGGAGGTCCAGATCGGAGTTCAAGGGCCTATGGCGGCGGCCTACTTTTCCTAGGCAATCACCTCCCCCCCGGGTAGAGCCGGGTGATCAGTGCTGTCAGAGTAACCTGACTTACTGAGTCTCTACGACCCATCATCATCAAACAGCTCTAACGGATCAGAGGGCTGAACCTGATTAACAGCGGGGAAAAAGTTAAAACTTGTTTATAAAATATTTGCAACAAGCAGAGGATGTCCAGCATGGCGGAGGAACACAGCCAGCTAAACCACGAGGAATTTATGGCAAGATTAACTGCACGCATGTTAAAGCTGATAGATGGAGCTCCATATGAATATTTAATGCAGCTTGGAGGTAGAGCAGGAGAGTAAGATACCCACTACTGTTCATTTACCGGGACAAATCCAGACAGGCTCAATTATAACTGACCCCTCTCCTACTACACAGGAGCTGTACGGAGCGGTAAAAGCACAGAAGGCAGACACACTTCTCGCAGCACATAGGGGTAAAACACAGCTCACACACCAGCAGACCTACACACCAAGCAAGAATTATAAAGAGCAGCACAAAGAGGAGTTTTGTCAAGTGGAACTACCCCTGATGATTACAGATCCCCAGGAACCTCAAAGCCAGATCACTAGTATCACAGCACAAATAGCAGCAGAGAAGGGCACAGCAGCGTGGTCTCAGCATAAAGTAGATACCGGGTCAGGTTTCACTAAAGTGGGGATTTCAAAGATAGCACCCAAGACTGGACCATTATATGGAACTCATCACAAAGTAAGAGACACAGCACCAACCTTAAAAGATCACAGCTACATGTGGGCTCACTCTTCTAAGATACTCGGTAGCAGGCTTAGAGCACCAGAGACATTGTCCAGTTTAACAGGTCCTTTAGCTCTAATAGCCACACGAAACACTATTGGGAACTTTATCTCTCTGATCAAGTTGAACTGGCTTGGTAGTCACTGCATAAAAACTCATACCTCTATCGCCTACTATGGCCAGCTGGACACAGGGGGTTAACTGGAGGTAAAGTGCTCCCATCATCCAGCACAGTTGCTGCTTATGGCAGCTGCCTGTCAGAATGATTCTGTGGCAAAGTATTCAAAATATGTTGTTAGGTTTGGGATGTTTATGTTAAATTACGAGAAGCTTTAATAGTTCCACACTGTTCCTAGTTTAACCTTGTTTATCTGTTGTGTTATGAACATCGAGTTTGTAAGCTTTATTTGATGTATAGCAATATTAGCTTGAGATCCTGATCAGCTTGGTACATTAACTTGTTTTTAACATACCCTGAGCAGACAGAGCCAGTGCACATCGTAACATAACAGAAATTGCTTGCTTTAAATGTGAAATATATTTTATCCTCAGACCACTAGATGGCAGCATATTCATATCAGATTAATTTGGTCATACAACAATGCAATCAGAGCGACAAGACTAGCCTCCTTCCATCCTCATACTCACATTATCACCTCTATACCTACTGCATCACAACTTACTTTACACTGCAGGTAATCTTTCTATTTATTAGCACATCTCAGAACACTGCCATCTGATCCTGTTTTGGTTTTTAACATACCTGTATTATAGCATTTGGATTGTATAGTAGTTTGTTTTTTTGTTTGTTTCCCCATGATTATATAACCCCTATATCGTTTCTCACATAATCCAAGGACCCAAGAGAGGTCTATTTGTTGAAGGGGCAGAAATGAGGATATTTATCATATGTTTTAAACTAAAAGGAAAATCTATTTGAATGTATCTAAGTTATGTTACTGTGTAGGTTTTATCTTTGTTCTTAGTTTCATGTGCCTGTGAGTTTATCCATCTCTTGACTTGGAAAATCTGAAAATGTAACACTTGCAGGTGTAGCCTACACAGAATTATTTGTATTAATTTATATTATGATTCCTCAATAAAAAATGATTAAAAAAAAAAAAAAAAAAAAAAGTAATTAAAGTACGTTATTATATTTTGTCTCTATCCCGACTTATTTTATGTCCCTTTAAGTGAGTTCTATGTTGATGTTTGTTTTCATTGTTTTGTTTTTGATCAACTTTTCTGCGTGTTGCATCGTATGGTTACATTGGGCATCCATAACAACCAGGCCTCACACCCATCTTTTAAGCATAACATTTGGGGGTGTTAAATGAGTACCACAAAGCTAGATATTAAGGATTTGATGGCGGGGGCATCATGCACTGCCTCTACATTGTTTTATTCTTTACATTCCCCTTTAGTCATTACTCTTTTGTTTGCTCTGCGTAAATGACTGAAAATGGAAAAATAAAGTTAATATCTTACAAATTAATGGCAGCTTGCACCTGAGGTTTTGGTGTTACAGTAAAGAATAGTGCTACATAACACCTCATAGCTCGCTAGCGTCAATTATTTTGTTGTAATCAATAACAGGAATTTTGCTTCCCTGGATGCTTTTAAAAAAACTCTCTAGATCATTGTTTTTTGGCACAAATGATGCCACATTAGTTATACAGTGTAGTAACTATTGAGTCACTTTAGTTTGCAGTGTGTTCTTGTTTTAAATAGACGTAGAAGTTAGCAATAAATTTTAGGGACACTAAAGTCAAAATTAAACTTTTATGACAGAGCTTGCAATTTGAAACAAATTTTCAATTTACTTAAATTATCAAATTGTGCACAGTCTTTTTCTATCATATAGGTGGTGAGAGTCCACAATCCATTACTTATGGGATTTACCTTCCCTACCACTAGGAGGAGGCAAAGATCTCAAACCCCAAGAGTTCCATAAAACCCCTCCCACCTCACTATACCTTAGTCTTTTCTTTGTCTCCACTGGAGGTGGCTGAAGAATGAAGATGTGCAATAGATTTCTTCAGAGAGAGGGGTTTTCAGTAGATGTGTAAAAGGGGTATTGTTTATGATTTTCTTCATAAACTTTCCATAATCTGTCGCAGAATGCGTCTGTTGCCTCCCTTTATGGATGTACAATATACTCCTATTCCATAACCTCTGCTGATATGTTTTAGTACTGGTGTGGCTGTCTGCTACTTAGATGGTGGACGAGTGTCTGTTGTTTTTTTTTTATCTTTTAGTGGGGATGTGGATTTAATTTCTCAGTGAAAAGATGTTTTTACATCCCTCCCTTTATGTTATTACTTGTGGACTCCACAGCTTGGGTATTAGTTCCCAGGATTAATATATCATGGACTCTCACCACCTGTATGTAAGAAAACATAATTTATGCTTGCCTGATAAATTTATTTCTTTCATGGTGGTGAGAGTCCACAAGACCCCACCCTTTGTTTTTGTTTTTGGATTCTTTTTTTTTTTTTTAACTCTTTTTATTGGGATTTATAACACACAACAAAAAACAAACAAAAATAAAATCATAATTACGTATATTGACCAATAAAAGAAAACATATTGTTATAGCTCCAACAATATCTGTCCCAGATCTTGCAGACTTAACTGAACAATATTATGTTTTTCCACAAAATCTACGTATTAATAAGCACATTCCGACAATACACATCTTGTTTTAACAGCAGGAGATCCTAGAAGATGTCATCAGTATAGATTTGCATTAATTTATGCATTTAGATCAGAAAAAAAACAAGACAAAACAATACAAAACAAAAAAACAAAACAAGAACAAAAAAAAGTTATGAAAGCAGTTCTCCTCTCTCCTACCCCCTCCCCCTAGCCATACAGGCTAGGTAAATCTCCTCTTAGCATAGCTTCCTCTAAAAAGGTCGAGCCTCGGAAAGGGAATATTATTTGGACTTGATGTTCCTTGGGCAGATAACTAATTAATGGCATCCACTTGGAGAAAAAGAGTCAGTGGCTGAGTCATATCTGGTTTTGTAGTGAATGCTTAAACTCAATCAGTTGTGGACTTTTCTTAGAAATCCAGTGTTTCAATATCAAGTTTCTGCCTGTTAGAATTACAATGTTTAAAAATATTAATATATATATATATATATATATATATATATTAAAGTGAAAATAAATCATAGCATTTTACAAACGCTAGGATTTACTATTGAAACAAATAAAAGGGAGTTTCATTCATGAAGTATAAGATACTTCATGTAGAAAGCTCCTTTATTTGATTCAATCAATCGCCGTTTTCAGCTGCTACAGCAGCCGACGGCTAAAATTTTTTTGGGCTAAGAGGTGACGTTTTCACCTCTTAGCCAATAGCCGTGCGGTAAATCCAGGTCCCATGGGCGGATTTACCGCACGTAACCTCTTAGCCAAAACATTTTTTAGCCGTGGGCTGCTGAAGCACCTGAAAACGGCAATCGATTGAATCAAATAAAGGAGCTTTCTAAATGAAGTATCTTATACTTCATGAATAAAAGTCCCCTTTATTTGTTTCAATAGTAAATCCTAGCGTTTGTAAAACGCTAGAATTTACTTTAACTTTAATTGATTTATTGGAATTGTTAAACAATAAGAATATATGCACATCTTGTATCTTGAAAGAGCATTTACACAATCTTTCAAACCAAAAATTGAATGTCTTCCATAATCTTTGGATTTTAGGGCATTTCCAAAAACAATGGTCTATATATCTGCCTCAGGGAACTTAACACTTACTACAAGAACTTGATGATCTTTTATCACATTTTAGATTTTGTATGTGGTGTGATGTACATTTTATTCAATATTTTCATGTGGGACTCTCTCCATGCTTTAGAAATAGTGGTTTTGTCAGCTAATGTGAAGCCTTTTTGAATAACTTCTACTTAGGGGGTTATACAACTAAACTGCCAGTTGTTCGAGATTCTGAGTAGGTTATCAAGGCCCTGATAATTCTTAATAGTTTTATACATAGTAGAGAGAGTTCTTTTCACAGCTTTGTAGAGATTAATAATAGGAGTCATTAGGTCCCAGGCCTGATTGTTAACATGGTCTCCAACCAGTTCCATGAAATAGTGGCATATTTGTAAGTAAGCAAAAAATTCCTTGTTAGCTATATTAAATTCCCTTTTAAGGTCATTGAAGGATTTGCATCTTGTACCAGACCCTTCTCATCCCAGTTTTGAAAAAATCTAGAATTTAGGGCATAAGGGAACTCTGAATTCCCAACAATAGGCAGAAATTTAGAAAATGAGGAGTCAATCCCCAGACATCTGCAGATCTTATACAGTGCTAATCTAATATTTTTTATGCTAACTGTATTTTTAATTTTTTCTGGTAGTTTACTCCTTTTGAGATGCAATAAAGCTTTCACGGAATAAGGTCTAGATAAATCAGGAACCCACCTTTGTCTCTGGGAAGTGTCAGCATATTGAAAGACAGTGCTTTCCTCTTTTTATTCCATAGAAAATGTAAACAGATCTGTCTGAAAAATGCTTGATCCTTCCTAGTGATAAATACAGGGATACTTTGCATTAAATAGAGGATTTTAGGAAATATCATCATTTTTATCAGGTTGATCTTACCAGACAGGGAGAGAGGAAATTTTGACCAATTAAGCAGATCATTTTTAATTTCACCCCATATGGAAACATAGTTTAAAGTGTACCATATATTGGGATTCCTGCTTATTTTGATACCCAGATATCTAATATAATTACTAATTTCTGTAAAAGGAGTATTTTGTAAGCTGTCCTTGTGCTTATACAACCACAGAATTTAAGATATGCTTCAATTGACTTTGTAGCCAGAAAAAGAGCCAAAATCATCCAGTTTGCAGAATAATCAGACTTTGAGAAAAATCAATAAATCATCTGCAAACTGGGATAGACTGACTTTATCATGTCCTATTCATATTCCTTCTAGATCTTTTCTAAGCAATATTGCCAAGGGTTCATTTGTAAGATTGAATAGATAGGGAGGGTTAAAGAGGGCATCCGTGTTTAGTCCCTTTTCTTTCCTATGGCAAGGAGAGTCCACGACAATTACAAGTGGGATTTTCAACTCCTGGCCAGCAGGAGGAGGCAAAGAGCACACCAGCAAAGCTGTTAAGTGTAACTTCCCTTACCCATAATCCCCAGTCATTCTTTTTGCCTTTGTCAATGGAGGATGTGCGAAGTCAGTGTCTGAAGAATTTAATCCTTTTAATGGGTACTTTCCCCTGCAAGTAAGGATTGGGGTCTAGCTGTGTCCACGTCAATCTCTTTAGTAAGAGTAGTGGTGGCTTTTAGCAGTTAGAAGGCGGCAAGGTAGTCTTTGCTTCACTTCTAATATTTATGCTACCCCTATATAGAAAACCAGGGTTGGTTACTCTGTTTTTACTTTTTTCTCCATGTCCCTGCCAGCGGTCAATTGAGGCTGACAGACTAGGAAGTGCTGTGTCTGCTTCACAGTAGAAGATCCTGGAGGGTAAGTCCGTTTATATCCTTATTTAAACTCTTCCCTTGGCAAGTATAACTGTTACTGTCATCAGGGAAAGGGAGGACTTTGAAGGATGACCAACTGGCACCTCTAGTGCCCTCTTATATGGGTCTGGAAACCTTAGTTAAATCCCCGGTTGGGGATATCAGTTATTTGAGCAGCTTGGATCTACCCGCATCTCCTTAAACAGGCTCCGGTTCACTCATTATTGGGTGTTTCCCTCTGACATAACTCAACATAACTCATAGTTTTTGTTTACAGTTAAAAATGACACAGGGGGTTGAGGCTTTTATTTATTTGTGTGGACCTTTATAATGGAGCATCTACACTCTAGCTCCTTTAGCTGGTATGTTTCTCATTGACAGCAGCGGCACCTCCGGCTTCAGTAGAGGAGGCTACCCCTGACTGTGTTATGCTTATATTTTTATAACATCAATGCGCGCCATTATCTGATGCTGCGGCTGCTTCTCCAGCTAGATGAGAGGAGACTACCGCCTGCCTTTTTTAGAAAATATTCTCTGGCAGTGCTATTTTAGGCAATCGCAATAAGTGCCAATACATTGACTGAAGGGTTTTCCCCATGAACCTGCAAGTCCCATATTACGCTCCTGATGATGCACTCCGTTATGGCGCTTACATAATATGGCGCTGGCTAATGCATGCTTCTTTATTGGTAAAATGCTAGATAGCGTTGACCACATTTGAAGAATTTCTCCCCTCATCTGTTATCAAGTTAATAATTTAGAGGGGTCTCGCTGGTCAACTAAGCTTCAGGTGTTTAGCTTTTGTGTCAGCTCTATTTTATTATATGCGGCTATGTACCTTTATCCTCATATTAGAAGACCGCTTTTGTGGGCGGATACTATGGCGCAGCTAGTCATCTATGCTGTTGAGGAGCTGTGAGCATTCGCTCTGCTTGATAGGAGACGTATGGTCTGTTTTTGTTTTCAGAGACGTGAGCGTTGGGCTCTATACAGAATATTTGTGTTTCATTTGTTCCAACCTCGTCTACATAGTAAGTGAGATCCGCTTTGGCGGACATACATTTATGTTAGCACCATTTTGGAAATAGCTTTTCTATTTCCCACTATGGGCAGTGAGGTTTGCGGTTTGAGCGCATTTTAGATGTCTTCATCATGTAATTTTAAGTACGATCTCTATGTGAACCTCATTTAAACCTATTCAGCCTAGACCTTCATAGAGGTTTATTCCCATCCTAAGGTGTTTTATATCAATATTTTATGTGTACGGATAATACTGCCTCTAGGATATGAGGGAAGATTGTTTGTTATAATAAATCATATATCCTACAATTTTATTTTTCATGATTTATTTTAAATACTGTGTTTTTAATCGTATTTGCCACCATTTGGTGGCAATTTATTGCTAATGCATGCTCCTTTATTATATTGTCATGTATTAAGGTGAATACATTTTCCTATCATTCTGTGGATAAGTCTTGAGGGTCTCTCATATGATTAATCTCTTTCTCTCTTCTATTTAGCAGGGATTCATATATTATTTATACCCACCTTCTGGTGATTACAAATTTCTACAGTTTGTGCATTGTAACTGTATGTTACCATGTTCATGGTTTATCCTTTTCCTTTTTAAGTATAGGTATATACTGGGCATTGTTATCAATATGATGTCCAATTATCCTGTCTCACATTCCTTTATGTTTTAGGAATTATTTCCATCTTCATGGTTTATCCCTATCTTTTACATTATGGTTTAAATAGACTATGTTTTAAACATTAGGTCTACTTATATTATCCTTCTTTTCTACAGTAGAATATATGATCACTATGTTATAATCGCTAGAAATGCTTATCTTATCTTGTGTCTGCTGTGCATATTTAAGATAAGTAGGGGAATATTAATATTTACATGATTTATTTTCCTCCTACTATGGAAATCTTCTGTATATTGTTATAAGTCTTTTGTCGGCTTAACTTTCCTTTTGAACATATTATATATATATATATAGGGATTATCCATGTTCGTGTTTTATTTATTTTTATTTTTTCTGCGGTAGAAAAATATATACTTGAGATTGTTATTAACCTGACCACTTGTTATTCAGTTGGTAAGTCTCCAATATACCAGCTAAGTAAGTCATTATGACTTTCTCATTTATAGTATGGGTTTAGGGATTATCAACATTTATTTGATTTATCTCTATCCTGATTTATTATGATTCAGTATAGGTATATACTGTTATTGTTATAAGCATCATAATTGCTTAATTTGCTTGATACATTTTAAATGTATGCTCTAGGGATTCTTAACCTTTTTTTTTTTTGTCCCTTTCCTACCGTTGATGATTAGAGGTTATGTTATAAGCCTTTCCCGGCTTATCTTATATATTCTTCTATTCTCTTTTTAATCGTGCCATTCTCTGTTTTGTCTTTTGTCAGTGGGCAGAGTTTCACGATTGTCTCCTCTCTGCCTTCCGCATCCCAGGGGTGGACAACTGTGAGGTGTTTTTTCTGAGCAGGCAAACTTTTCATTCCAGGGATTGGGCTCTCCGCTCAGAGGTTTTCAAATGATTACTCTCAGGTGGGGTGTTCCGGAGTTGGATTTGATGGCGCCAGGTCTAAATGCCAAGCTTCCAAAGTACGGTTCAAGATCAAGAGAGCCACAGACTGCTCTGATTGACGATCTAGCGGTCCATTGGAACTTCAGTCTGGCGTACCTGTTCCCCCCGTTTGCTTTGCTTCTTCGAGTCATTGCTCGTATCAAACTGGAGAGGGCATCTGTAATTCTAATAGCTCCTGCATGGCCTTGCAGGATCTGGTTCACGGATCTGGTGAAGATGTCTTCTCTTCCGCCTTGGAGGTTACGTCTGAGGAAGTACCTTCTACTTCAGGGTCCATTCCTCCATCCAATCCTAGATTCTCTGAAGCTTTCTGCTTGGAGATTGAAAGCCTAGTTCTGTCTAGACGTATCTTTTCTGAAGCGGTCATTGATCTTTGCTTCAGGCTCGTAAACCTGTTACTCGCAGGACTTACCATAAGGTATGGCGTAAATATATTTTTTGGTGCAAATCTAAGGGTTTCTCCTGGAGCAGGGTGAGGATTCCCCGGATTTTGTCTTTTCTTCAGGATGGCCTGGAGAAAGGTTTTTCAGTAAGTACTCTGAATGGTCAGATTTTCTTTTTGCACAAACGTCAGGCAGATTTTCCAGATATTCAAGCTTTTGTTCAGGCCCTGGTCAGAATCAAGCCTGTGTTTAAACCTGTTGCTCCTCCTTGGAGTCTTAACCTAGATCTTAAAGTTTTGTAACAAAACTCTGTTTGAGCCGATGCATGTTGTTGATATTAAGTTGTTATCGTGGAAGGTTCTGTTTCTCCTTGCTATTTCTTCCGCTAGCAGAGTTTCTTAGCTTTCAGCTCTGCAGTGCGATTCCCCATACCTTATTTTTTATGCAGATAAGGCGGTCATTCGTACGAAATTAGGGTTTCTCCCTAAGGTGGTGTCGGATCGAACCATTAATCAGGAAATTGTTGTTGTTCCTTTTTTTTTTGTCCTAATCCTTCTTCTCATAGGTAATGCCTTTTGCATGACTTGGATGTTGCGCGTGCTCTAAAATTTTACCTACAAGCTACTAAAGATAGATTTTCTGCAATCTTCTTCCCTGTTTGTTGTTTTCTCTGGAAAGCGTAAGGGTCAGAAGGCCTCTTCTACTTCTCTTTCCCTCTGGTTAAGAAGTATAATTCTTTTTGCATATGAGACTGCTGGACAGCAGCCTCCTGAGAGAATTACGGCTCATTCCACTAGGGCTGTCTCCTTATCTTGGGCTTTCAAAATGAAGCTTCTGTTGAACAGATTTGCAAGGCCGCAACATGGTCCTCTTTGCATATTTTTTCTAAATTCTACAAATTTGATCTTTTGCCTCGGCTAAGGCCTCTTTTGGGAGAAAGGTTCTTTAAGCGGGGGTGCCTTCTGTTTAGGTCCTCCTGCCTTGTTCTCCCTCCCTATTCATTTTGTGTCCTCTAGCTCCCTGCTAGTTCCCACTAGTATTTGGAATGACGTTGTGGACTCTCCATGCCATAGGAAAGAAAACAAAATGTATGCTTACCTGATAAATTTCTTTCTGGGCATGAAGAGTCTATGACCCCGTCCTCTTTTTAAGTTATAATTCAGCAGTTTTTTTGAGTAAACCTTAGACACCTCTATTCCCTTGTGTTTCTTCTTTTTTTTATTTTCCTTCAGCTGAATGACTGGGGATTATGGGTAAGGGAAGTTACACTTAACAGTTTTGCTGGGGTGCTCTTTGTCTCCTCCTGCTGGCCAGGAGTTGAATATCCCGCTAATAATTGGAATGACGTTATGGACTCTCCATGCCCAGAAAAGAAAGAAATTTATCAGTTAAGCATACATTTTGTTTTTGAAGGGGGATATAAGAAGTAGGGAGTCCGTTAACTAGAATAGAAGCTTGAGAGTTATTATAGATCAGTTGAACAAAATTTGAAAAATATCCAGTAAGGGCAAATTTCCCTAAAGTAAAAATTAAATGATCCCATGTGACCGTATCGAATGCTTTTTCCGCATCTATAGCCAAAATGGCAAAATCTGATGAGAGATTAGTTTTCCCTCTTTGTAACTTCTGCCAAAAATATTATATTACCACCTGGAGTTTCCTTAAGTTGTTAGTTGAATTTCTTCCTGTCATAAAGCCAGATTGATCTTTATGAAGTAATAAATGCATACACGGTTTTAATCGTTGTGCTATTATACCAGTCAATATCTTATAATTGCTATTTAGCAAAGACATTGGTCTGTATGAACCAATTTGTTCAGGATCTTTATCCTTTTTAAGAATTAGACTAGTGAGGATGTAAAATAGTTAAAATTCATGACCCCTAAATTATATTAACTGTTAAATAGAATCCGTAAAACTTGGAGAATATCTTCCACAAGTGACTTGTACATTTCTCTTGGTATTTGATCTGGGCCAGGAGCTTTATTAGATGGAACCGTCTTAATAGCTTCCCTAATCTCCTCATCCGTGATTAAAGCATTCATTTTATCCAAATTTTCACTAGAAATTTGTGGTGTCTTAATTTTATCCCAGAATTTTTGTTTTGTTTAAGAGTTGATTGGGGAAGCAGTGAACACTTGGGCGTAATAGTCTTTTATAAATGTACTTATCTTTTGGATGTCATGTACTTTATTACCATTTACCTTAATAGTTTTAATAGTATGTTTTTATGTTTGTATCTGGCCAAATTTCCCTGCCCTCCCTCCATGCCTATAATAGAGTGAGTTCTTAAATCCTCAAGTTTGTTTTTTTGATTAAGGAAAAGATCTTTCTTGCCTGGTTAGAACATATTTTTCCCAATGTTTTTTTGTCGGGTCACTGATATAGATATTAAATGAATTACGAAACGGATTTGCTAATTGAATATCTCTGGCTTTCCGTTTCCTCAGAACAATGTAGGCCTTAATCTCTCCTCTGATAACTGCTTTGAATGTTTCCCACAAAATTTTGACTTTATCCTTATACAGAGAATTCAAATTGTAAAACTCTGTCCAGCGTTCTTTCAAACAACTTTTAAAGTGGGGGTCAGAAGAGAGATAAAAAAAATTCTCCTGATATTGTTAATGTTGTGCGCCTTTATATAATGATCAAGTACTATGATTGCATGATCTGATAAGATTTCCTTAATATCTCATTTAGACTTTAAACCAAGAATTTTTCCATTCATAAAAAATACATCAAGCCTAGACAAAAAACTTAATTGCAGAGTAAAATCTGCACAGAAAAGTAACCAGTTACAATATGGCGGCGCTCACTGCTTTATACAAATTAACTTTACCTTTCCCCCCCCCCCAATATTTAAACAACTAAAATTAATTTTTAAAAATTCATGTCCAAATTATTCTCAGGCTAATCTTTGCTCTGAATACACAATTTAAGCAATGATATTTTTTTTAAGGATAGATTACAAGTGGAGCTTTAATTTGTTACGTGCCCATAAACGGGCAAATTCGCCCATTTAGGGGCACACGATAAATAACAAGCCATTACAAGCAACTGGTTATTGCTACTGCAAGCTTGTGGTAACAATTAGCGTTCCAAAAATTAACCAGAGCTCATTGGAGCCTATGAAAGCGAGCTCTCGTGAGCGCAAAGCTTCTATGCTATGCAATGTGAATGCGAGGTCTCGTTCGCATTGCTGGCCACTTGGTATTATGAGTGGAGTGCATATATCGTGCTTGCGAAAGCCCAATTTTGCGTTCCACTCGTAATCTGACACATAGAGGCCTATTTATCAAAGGTCTTGCGGACCTGATCCGGATCAGGTCTGCAAGACCTCGCTGAATGCGAAGAGCAATACGCTCTCCGTATTCAGCATTGCACCAGCAGCTCACAAGAGCTGCTGGTGCAACGCCGCCCCCTGCAGACTCGCAGCCAATTGGCTGCCAGCAGGGAGGTGTCAATCAACCCGATCGTACTCTATCGGGTTGAATTGTGGCGATTCCTGTCCGCCTGCTCAGAGCAGGCGGACAGGGTTATGAAGCAGTGGTCTTTAGTTCGCTGCTTCATAACTGCTGTTTCTGGCGAGTCTAAAGACTCGCCAGAAACACGGGCCCACAAGCTCCATACGGAGCTTGATAAATGGTCCTCATAGTGTTTAATGTCCTATTAAGATAAATTGTTTTTAAAGTAATGTATATTATTTACTCAAGATGCAATACAAAAAACAACCATTTTTGATAACTATATTACACTAGGTTTAAACCACTAACAAGACTCTTCTATGAAAAAAACATAATCTGTGGGGGAAAGTGGCAGAATTTAGGCACAACAGCTCCCAGAACATTTCTTCACACATTGTTAATATTTGCACTGATTGTACTGTATAGAGCAGCAATATTTATAACAGTGTCTATGTTATTTGTTTTCAGCCTATAAACACGCTGTTTATGCATCTTTTTGTGGCACAAGATGAATATTCAGCCCAGTGCATTGAAGAGATCATCAGGTGAGTTTATTGGTTATGTAGAGTTTTGCTTTCTTCTTTCAAACATAGGTGTTCGTCAGGGTAGGAATGTGTTTAAGAAGAAGCAAATGCTCCCTTGTCTTGAAATGTCTGCAGTATGAGTCTGGGCATAGATTGACTTTGAGCATAGGTTGTCAGATCCATAAAATCGCATTGCTGGTAACCTAGAGGGGATCTGCAAAAAAAAAAAAAAAAAAAAGTGTGAAAATGCACATATAGGGCGAGAGTACCTATAAGTGGGGTGATCATTTTTTTATCACTTATAAGTGCTTACTGCGCTCAAGGTAAAAAAATAGTGCTGGTATTACAAGATGAAAGCACAAAGTTAGCGTGCAAGCGAGAGACTCAGGTGCACTATCTTCAGGACTTAGGATATTGCAAGCACGCTAAATCCCTCCCCCCATAGACATCTATGGGGTGTGCTAAAGAAAGCCCTTTCCTTATATTGCTCACATGCTAACCCAAAACTGCGCTAGACCAACTGCGCTAAAGCCAAAGGTGCGTTGGGAATTCCTATGTTTTTTACTTAGAAGTAAATGTTATTTTTAAAATATATAGATATATATACCTACAGTATATAACATCTATATGAATATTATATACATATATATATATATTGATATATATTGATATATAGATATATATTGTATGTTCTGATATATAGAAATATATATTTAAAAAGAAAAATATTTTTTTTCTAAGTGAAGAACATAGAAATGGGAAGTATGTATTAAAAAACATTAAAACATTTAAAATTGATTAAAAATGGTATTGGATATTTCAAGTTATTTGACTGGGAATGCTTCAAAAGTGTATATATTTTTTTTTATATTTCGAAAGAAAGGGAATTTTTTTCTCTCCATTAAAATGACATAAAATTGATCAGAAATACAGTGCAGACATAGTTAATGTTGTGAATGACTATTGTAGCTGGAAACAGCTGATTTTTATGGAATGTCTACATAGGCGTACAGAGGCCTTTTATCAGCAACCATCTGTCCTGTGTTCCAGTGGCACGTTGTGTTTGCTAATCTAAGGTTATCATTTAAAAAGGCTAATTGATCATTAGAAAACCATTTTGGAATTATGTTAGCACAGCTGAAAACTGATGTGCTGATTAACGAAGCAATAAAACTGTCCTTCATTAGACTAGTTGAGTATCTAGAGCATTAGCAATAGTGGGTTCGATTACAGGCTCAAGATGGCCAGAAACAAAGAACTTTCTTCTAAAACTCATCAGTCTATTTTTGTTTTGAGAAATTAAGGCTATTCCATGTGAGAAATTGCCAAGAAACTGAAGATCTCTTACAACGCTGTGTACTACTCCCTTCACAGAACAGACTGGCTCTAACCAGAATAGAAAGAGAAGTGGGAAGCCCCAGTGTACAACTGAGCAAGAGGACAAATATGTTAGAGTGTCCAGTTTGAGAAACAGATGCCTCACAGGTCCTCAACTGGCAGCTTTATTAAATAGTACCCGCAAAACGATAGACACATCTAAGTTTGAGGTGTTTGGATCACAAAGAAGAACATTCGTGAGACCAAATGAAAAGATGCTGGAGGAGTGCTTGATGCCATCTGACAAGCATGATGGAGGCAATGTGATGGTCTGGGGGTGCTTTGGTGGTGGTAAAGTGGAAGATTTATACAGGGTGAAAGGGACCTTGAAGAAGGAAGGCTATGACTCCATTTTGCAACTCCATGCCATACCCTATGGACGGCGCTTGATTGGAGCCAATTTCCTCCAACAACAGGACAATGACCCAAACCACAGCTCCAAACTATGCAAGAAATATTTAGGGTAGAAGTAGTCAGCTGGTATCCTGTCTTTAATGGAGTGGCCAGGACAGTAACCAGATCTCAACCCTTTTGAGTAGTTGTGGGAGTAGCTTGACCCTATGGTATGTAAGAAGTGCCCATCAAGCCAATCCAACTTGTAGGAGATGCTTCAGGAAGTATGGGGTCAAATCTCTTCAGATTATCTTAAAAAATTTACAACTAGAATGCCAAATGTCTGCAAGGCTGTAATTGCTGCACATGGATAATTCTTTGACAAAAGCAAAGTTTGAAGGGCACAATTATTATTTCACTTAAAATTAATTATTTCTTGTTAATGACTTGTTAAACTAATTTCATGTATATTTACATGGAAAATAAGGAAATGTCTAAGTGACCCCAAACTTGTGAAAGCCAGTGTATATATGTGTGCACATTCATGTTTACACAAATAAACAGCTAAATACATGTATACACACACATATTATATATATATATATATATATATATATATATATATATATATATATATATATACAGGTGGCCCTCGTTTTACAACGGTTCAATTTACACCGTTTCAGAATAACAACCTTTTTTTACAGTCATGTGACTGCTATTGAAAAGCATTGAGAAGCAGTGCATTTATTAAAATAGCCAGTAGGGGGAGCTGTCCGCTTGTGTTGCAGCAAAGTCAAGCAAGCTGAAATTAATCAGTTTAACCAGACCTGAGCTATCGAGCAGATTTCAAAGGAACAAGACCTTCCTGTCTATAAATCAGTCCAGATTGGAATGCATAGAAAGAACTGTTTGCAGAAAAATGCAAGTGAAGTCTGTACTGTGTTATTATTTTATTAGGTTTATAATGCTGTTTAGCATTTAAAGTCTTCATTTCAAAGCTTTAAAAATAATGTATTAGGTGTTACTTATGACAATTTTGAGAGGGGCCTGGAACCTATCTCCCTCACTCCCTATTGACTTACATTATAAACTGGGTTTCAGTTTACAACGGTTTCGATTTACAACCATTCCTTCTGGAACCTAACCCCGGCGTAAACTGAGGGCTACCTGTGTATATATATATATATATATATATATATATATATATATATATATATATATATAGATATAGATATAGATATATAGATATATATATATAGATATATAGATATAGATAGATAGATAGATGTTTAAACAGTGTGCACTCCAGACATCAGTATGCAACAACCCTGGGTGCAGCAAAAGCGAGTATAGACCAAAGTATGAAAGTGTACTCCAATGGGATTTCATAAATCCCATTTTTCTGAGGACGGATCTTATTGATCCGAAAACGTTCACAAATAAAGTGACTACTTCTATTTATGAAATCCCATTGGAGTGGGCTTTCATACTTTGAGATTTATATATATATATATATATATATATATATATATATATATATATATATATATATATATAAAAACTTTTTACGCCTTCCCAGTCAAATACCCTGAACTGTGCAATATAATTTTTTATCAATTTTAATATGTTTTAATGTTGTTGTTTTTAATAGACATGTATATCTACACACATACACATATATATATATAAACATACACACATTGGAGCCCTTTCTAGTCAAACACCTTGTCATATTTCCCTCTTTAACCCTTTTAAAACTTGTTTTCAGTATGAAACATATTTTTATATATATATATGAGTGTAATAATTTATTTTAATATGTTTTTCATGTGTTTTTGGATTTTTTTTAGCCCTTACACTTTAAATCAAGTCTCAAGTTCACTAATTCTTCTAGTACTATTTGGGCTTCTGCTGGGGCACAACCCATAACTTTCAACTTGTAATATCAGCACTATTTAGTGCAGTTGCAATATCCAGTGAAAGTAATGGGTGCGCTAAACCTTCTCTGGTAAATCTGACTTAGTGTTCTATGGACTAGTAATATTATGTTGCGTACTAATGTTTATCGCAGTCCAGCAATACTGCTTATTATGTCCTGTGCCAGCATTAGTGCACCACTTGTTCTGGGCCATAGTTTTTTCTTTCCTAAGATATGGAGAGTCCACGACGTCATCAATTACTAGTGGGAATATCACTCCTGGCCAGCAGGAGGAGGCAAAGCGCACCACAGCAAAGCTGTTAAGTGTCACTCCCTCACCCATAATCTCCAGTCATTCTCTTTGCCTCTGTCAATGGAGGAGGTGAAGTTTTGGTGTCTGAAGAAAATTGGATTTCTTTCGCTTCAAGCAAGATTTTTGGGTCTAGCTGTAGTCCGCGTTAATCTCTTTAGTAGAGTAGTGGTGGCTTTAAAGCAGTTAGGAACTTGTGAGGTGGGCCTTGCTCTGTTTTCCTAACATATTGCCCTAGTATAGAAAGCCAGAGTAGGTTTACTCTGTTCTTTCTTTTTTCTACAGGCCTCTGTAAGAAGTATGTGTCCCTTTCATGCCTTGTAAACTGTCTCCCTGCCGGACAGCTAAATTGCAGGTAAGTGCATTTTATTCTTCTAGTTGAGGAGACTTGCACTTCAGAGTTTTTAAAGAATAGCTCTCTGCTTTTATTATTGGGACTAAAGATGGAATCCTTAGTTGAGGATTTTTTCTACAGGCAGTATGCAGGCACTTTTTATTGTATGTGGCAAGAGACTTAGAGTTAATTCCCTTTATGGGTATGAAGGGGTTAACTCCTTATTCTGGCTCATTTGTTTTTACTGTAAAGTACTACCATGCAAGTCCCTGGTTGTCTTTTGAATTATATTAACTCTGTGGGACATGGCAGAGTTTTTTTATTGTCTCTGTTGGTTATTTTTGTAACTTCAACGGCTCATATTTGACTAAGTGTTTAGTTTAGTTTTTGAGCCGGGTTGGAAGCGCGCACTTTCTCTTCTGCTTCGGAGCGGTGTTGGCTGCTTCCGTGAGAGTATTCTGTATTAGTGCAGTAAGAAGCTTGCTGAATAGATGCGGATTGATGCTGCTGGTCTTTGTTTATTAAACAGAACAAATTTCATTGTAACAGTTTTTCTGTGTATAGCAGAAAGTGGCCGGTTTGCATGTTTTCCTCACACTTGCATTGCATAATATATTTGTATCCGGATTAGCTGCTTAATACCGGAGAGTTAGGTACCTCAGTTTAATGCTGAGGTGCAGAGATTCTTAGTTAAGGTGAAACTATATCGCTTTCAGCACAGTCTAAATTAAAGTGTCAAATTTAAAGGGCCAGTAACAATTAAAAATAGTTTTTATTTTTTGTAATCATTTTGTCAGGGAGCAGGAGTTTCCTATCAAGATAATGTTTGCTGTGCCTAGAGAATCTGGTTGTATTTCTATGCAATTTTGTATCTCATGTTTCAATAAATCTTTAAAAAGTAAAGTTAAAGTTTTTTATTTCTGAGCCTAATGTCTCTAAAGATGATGCTGTTCAGGCTATGCCACAGTTTTACTCAGACTTCCCAAGCCTCATTGGTGTCACATGCAGTGCCGTGCAGTTCCTCTCAGACTCCAAGTTGAGTTGATTTGCTTGCAGAATTTGCTGCACGGGTAACTTCTGCAGTATCTGCAGCATTATCTGTTTTTCCTTTGTTGGGAAAATGCAAGAGGAAAATTAGAAATTCAGATTCTAAGGTTTCTGTTCCACCTGCTGCTACACTGATTGCCCCTCATATTTCTGATGAGGAGGATACGTCGGTAGCCTCTGAGGGTGAAATATCAGATTCGAACAGTATAATTCCTTTCTTCTGATGCTGAAGAAGTAACCTTCGGATTTAAGCTTGAACACCTTTGTGTATTGATAAAGGAGGTTTTAGCTACTTTGGACGATTCCAATACTCCTGTTGTAGTCAACCCTAAGAAGTCTAGTAAACTTAATAAATACTAGGATGTTCCTTCCTTTGTAGAAGTGTTTCCTGTTCCAGACTGTGCAACAGAGATTATTTCACAGGAATGGGAGAAGCCAGGGATACCTTTTTCCCTGTCTCCTGTCTTTTATAAGATGTTTCCTGTTGCTGACTCTATTAAGGATTCATGGCGCACGTTGCCTAAAGTAGAAGGGGCTATTTCTACTCTGGCTAAGAGAACTACGATCCCTATAGAGGATGGCTGCTTTTTTAAGGACCCAATGGACAAAAAGCTGGAGGCTTATTTAAAGAAGATGTATGTTCATCAAGGCCTTCAATGGCAACCTGCAGTTTGTATTGCCTCTCTGTCAAGGCGGCATCTTGTTGGTGCGACGCCTTATTTGATTCTATTTTGGTAGAGACTCCTTAAGGAGGAGATCATAGTCAGAACTAAGGCTTTCAAGCTAGCCAATTCCTTTATTTCTGATGCTACCATGCAAGTTATTAATCTAGGAGCCACAATATCTGGCCCCTCTGTGCTAGCCCGCAGGGCGTTATAATTCTTGGCTAGCTGATGTTTCCTATAAGTCCAAGCTTCTGGTGTTTCCTTACAAGGGAGAGACCTTGTTTGGACCCTGTCTGGCAAAAATAATTTCTGATATTACTGGTGGAGAAGAGTCTTTTCTTCCACAAGACAAGAAGAATAGTCCTAAGGACGTCAAAGTCCCTTTCGTAACTTCAAAGGAAAGTCTTCCTCTTCCAAACTGGGTTTCCAAGAAGACTTGGACTGTTCCTATCGTCTTGGAACAAGGGGAAGCAATGATAGAAACTTGCAGCTGAGTCTAAGTCAGCATGAAGGGTTTGTCCCTGGTCCGGGATCGGATCAAGTAGGGGCCAGTCTTTCTCTATTTTTCAGGATACGAGATGTCCCAGATCCTTGGGCTGTGGACATAGTATCTCAGGGTTTCAAGATTGAATTCTACATTTTCCCTTCCAGTTGCAAATTCCTGCTCTCAAGTTTATTTGCAGTCCAGATGAAGAAGTGGGGCATTCTTGAACTGTGTTCAGGGCCTTTCCTTCCTGGGGGTGATAGTTCCAGTTCCACTAAGGGAACAGGGTGTAGGGTTCTATTCAATCCTGTTCCTGGTTCCCAAACAGAGGGAACTTTTAGACCCATTCTAGACCTTAAGTGTCTCAACAGGTTGTTCAGGGTACCATCCTTCAAAATGGAAATTATTAGTTCCATTCTTCCTTTAGTCTAAGAGGGTCAGTTCATGACAACCATAGACCTGAAGGATTCATATCTTTATGTTCCCATTCACAGGGATCATTTTTATTTCCTGAGATTTGCCTTTATAGACAGACATTTTCAGTCTATTGTGTCTCTTGGCAGTGAATCTGGAAAGAGTTCCCTTGTTCCAGCTACAAGGGTAGTTTTTCTTACAGACCGTTATATATTCCCTATCTATGAAAATATTTCTGACAGAGGTCAGAAAATCCAATATTTTTTCCTCTTGCCTCTCTCTGCAGACTACTGTTCAGCCATCAGTGGCTCAATGTATGGAGGTAATCAGTCTGATGGTCATTTTCATGGACATCATCCCTTTGTTCGATTACATTTGAGAGTTCTGCAGTTTTGCATGCTTAGACAATGGAACGGAAACCATTCAGATCTGTCTCGGAGGATAGCTTTAGACCAGTCTCTCCTGTGGTGGTTTTCTCAGGAGCATCTGTCTAAGGACACATGCTTCCGGACACCTTCCTGGGTGATTGTGAGCACGGATGCCAGCCTGCTAGGCTGGGGAGCAGTCTGGAACTCGTTAAAGTCAGAGGGACTTTGGACTCGGGAGGAGTCTGCTCTCCCCATAAACATCTTGGAGTTGAGAGCGATTTACAGTGCTCTGATGGCTTGTCCTCTGTTGTCCGTAGCCCATTATTTTAGGTTCCAGATGGACACCATCTCCCCAATGGCTCATATCAACCACCAGGGAGGAACTCTGATTTCATTAACCATGAGGGAGGTGACTCAGATTATTCAGTGAACGGAAGCTCTCAACTGTTGTTTATCTGCCATCCACATTCCAGGAATAGACAACTAGGAAGCGGATTTCCTGAGCAGACAGACATTTCATCCCAGAGAGTGGGCTCTCCATCTGGAGGTGTTCTCCAGGTTAACCCTCAAATGGGGGGTGCTGGAGTTGGCTCTGATGGCATCTTGGCAGAATGCCAAACTTCTAAGGTACGGTTCAAGGTCGAGATCTGCAGGCTGCCCTGATAGATGCTCTGTCGGTTTCTTGGGATTTTAGTCTAGCATATCTGTTTCCTCCGTTTGCTCTCCTTCCACAAGTTATTGCTCGTATCAAACAGGAGAGAACATCTGTAATTCTAATAGCTCCTGCATGGCCTCGCAGGATCTGGTATGCAGACCTAGTGAAGATGTCATCTCTTCCACCTTGGAGGTTGCTTCTGAGGAAGGACCTTCTAACTCAGGGTCCATTCCTTCATCCAAATCTCATTTCTCTGAAGCGGACTGCTTGGAGATTGAACGCTTAGTTCTGTGTAAGCGTGGTTTTTCTGAGTAGGTCATTGAGACCATGATTCAGGCTCGCAAGTCTGTTTCTAGAAAGATTTACCATAAGGTATGGCGTAAATACTTCTATTGGTGTGAATCCAGGATTCCTAGGATTTTGTCTTTTCTCCAGGAAGGTCTGGAGAAGGGATTGTCAGTCAGTTCTCTGAAGGGTCAGATTTCTGCATTGTCTTTTTTGTTTCACAAGCGCCTGGTGGATGTGCCAGATGTTCAATCTTTTTGTCAGGCCCTGGTCTGTTGCTCCTCCTTGGAGCTTTAACCTTGTTCTTAAAGTTTTGCAGCAAGGCTCCATGTTTTGTTTCTTATTGCTATTTTTTCTGCTCGGAGAGTCTCGGAACTCTTGGCTTTGCAGCGTGATTCGTCTTATCTTTCATGCTGAAAAAATAAGGTGGTTCTTCGTTCTAAGTTGGGTTTTCTTCCTAAAGTGGTTTCGGATAGAAATATTTATCAGGAAATTGTTGTTCCTTCTCTATGTCCTAACCCTTCTTCTCAGAAGGAACGTTTGTTGCACAACCTGGATGTTGTGCGTGCTCTAAAATTCTACCTACAAGTGACTAAGGATTTTCGCCAGTCCTTTGCCCTGTTATTTTGTTTCTCTGGAAAGTGTAAAGGCCAGAAAGCTACTGCTACTTCTCTTTCTCTCTGGTTGAGAAGTATAATTCTTTTTGCTTATGAGACTGCTGGTCAGCAGCCGCCTGAGAGAATTGCGGCTCATTCCACAATGGCCGTCTCCTCTTTTTGGGCTTTCAAAAATGAAGCTTCTGTGAAACAGATTTGCAAAGCTGCAACTTGGTCCTCTGCATATTTTTTCCAAATTTGATTCTTTTGCCTCGGCTGAGGCTTCTTTTGGGAGAAAGGTTCTTAAAGCGTTGGTGCCTTATTTTTTAGGTCTGCCTGTCTTGTTCTCCCTCCCTAGTCATCTGTGTCCTCTAGCTTGGGTATTGGTTCCCACTAGTAATTGATGGCGCCGTGGACTCTCCATATATTAGGAAAGAAAACAAAATTTATACTTACCTGATAAATTTCTTTCTTTCCGGATATGGAGAGTCCACAACCCCACCTTAAATTTAAGACAGTTATTTTTTGCTAAACATCAGGCACCTCTACTCCTTTGTGTTTTTTCCATTTTCCTTCTGTCGAATGACTGGGGATTATGGGTAGGGGAGTGACATTTTACAGCTTTGCTGTGGTGCTCTTTGCCTCCTCCTGCTGGCCAGGAGTGATATTCCCACTAGTAATTAATGACGTTGTGGACTCTACATATCCGGAAAGAAAGAAATGTATCAGGTAAGCATACATTTTGATTTTTTAACATAGAATTATAATAATAATAGAATGCTAAATTTAATTTGTTAACGTTACACAGAAACATTCAAAGTACAATCAGAAAGTATAAAAAACACAATGCTAAATACACTGCTGTCTCGTGTCATGCAGTGCTCTAATGTATTGTGCTTGTCCTTCACATCTAGAAATGCAGCGAATGTCCCTTAGTGCCCAATGATCAAAATATCACCGGTCTGGAGAGAAATCACACAAACTCTTAGGCATTTGTTTAGACCTTTTTATTGCAATGTAGTGTATCATTCATATCCAGAGTCCTTCCTAGCGAGATAAACAGCAATCAAGATAAATTTGTATTTCTAAAATCATTTGAGGGACCTCACAGTACTACTTCTTAACACCCTCAAATGTCACTGATTGATAAATACAGCCAAACGGTCTTTAAAAACAGTTCATGAGGATCAAAATCGCAACTCAATAACATCAAGTACTTACCTTAATTCAGCCATTTCATATTCCCAGTTAATACTGTGGCCAAAATCCACACCGAGGGAAGCATAATCTGCTCTGAGGATAAGTTCTTTTGCGGTCTGTGTACACGCTGTAATTGGCTGTCGCTTGCATTACTAGCCTCGCTTTGGTGCAGGTGTCTGCTTTTGTCAGATACTAGGCTAGCTGCCACCAATGCATCTTGGGGCTCTCCAATATGACCCCAAAAATAAAGATACAACAAGATAGATAGATACTGTAGATAGATAGATAGATAGATAGCTAGATAGACAGATATAGGTGGATAGACAAATCTAGATTTTCATTAGTATTTGAAGCTTGGTATATAGTAAGTTTTACACACATTTAGATGGGTTCTGGCGCAAAGGATGAATTTTGTGATTAAGTAAAATTAAACAAAAGATCTTGATTTCTAACAATTTATGTTTTTATTCTCAGGGCTGTATATAAATCAGCTCCAGATCTATACTTCATATGCCTTACAACACCAAGGAAATCTACTCTAGGTAAATATACCTAATCACTTCATCTCCGTGCTAGTGGCCTTTTTGTGTCAAGCAGTTCCAGAGAATATATAGGGGCCTATTGCTTTTTTTTTTGCATGGTTGACTATTTTAATAAACTTTGTGCAAAATGTCATTTGAATCATATCTAAATACTATGAAATATGAACACATCTATCATATGATATTCTATGCATGTATGGTTGCACCCAGGTATTTGAAGGTTATAAAAGGTAAATGATATGATATGTTTTTAGTATAGTTCTTGAATTGTTATAACTGGTTCATTGAACATCCTACAGTACCACAGACGGTACAATGTAGTTATCATGTAGTTTGCTTTCACATCAGTTGCTTTGTTAATACATTTTTATTAGTTCTGCAAAAAGTCATACAGAGGAAGAAAGTCAGAATAATACAAACTATATACATTTCAACTAGAACATTTTTCAGTAGAGTATAAAGTGTCATGATGTAAATTTTATAAGCATTAGATGGTCCAATTACAGATGAGTTTTATATTCTATATTGTTTTCTATCTTCTGTAAATATAACACATAAATACAACGTTGATAAAGCAGAAGGTAATTTGCTAATACTAGTATCTACACATACGTAACTCCAGTGACTATTGTATGTCTCACGTGATGTAACTTTGTTGTCCGTCCCTACGTTATTAGCAATCAAAATAAATATAGATGAGAAAAAGTATCCAATCCTATAAAAATATGATAGTTAAGAAAAACTACTGGCTAAATAAAATTCCAAAAATATGTTTGCGTTTTTTTTCCCAATGGAAATCTAAAACTACCCATGCAAACATCTCTCACAAAAGCCAGATAAAGGCAACTTTTTTTAATACAGTTTTTGTGTGTTTACCCAATGCGAATGGAATGAAAACACATTTTACAGTTATATTCTATTCTTAATACCGTTGGAATAAAAGTCAAATTAAAATTTAAGAATTCCAATAGAGCATATCATTTAAAAAAAAAAGTTCTGATTTACTTCTGTTATGAAATTGACTTCATTCTTATAGTATACTTTGTTAAAAGCATACCTAGATAAACGGAGGAGTGTGCACGTCTTGGGCACTATACGTCAGCAGTGTTTGTAACAATGTTATATATGTAGTGCTTGAGACACAAGCACAGTCTTGAGCCTACCAAAGTATGCTCTTAAACAAAGGATAGCAAAAGAACAAAAGTATATTAGAGAATAAAAGTAAGCTGGAAAGTAATTTTTTTGATTGTACCCTGTGTCTGAATCATGAAATGTTTATATTGACTTTCATTAACAAAGCCTGTTATTTAAATCATTTAATTTGTATCTCCACAGTTCCAGCACTAGCATCTTTTTTTGAACCTATGAGATATGTTTCCAGCTCACCTTTTGCGCATGACTATTCTATGTACATATGTCACAGGCACAAATTCTACCCTCATCTGTTTATCCGGAGAGCCAGGTAATGCTCCTCTGAGTCATTGTTATTATGCCAGTTTTAATCAGTAAGAATTTAAAAAAAGATTATGAGTATAAAAACAAAGATGATGGTTTGCTTCTGTCTTATAGTTTGCTGCCATTGACAGCAATATTGTAGCATGTCATAATATAGTATTTACAACATTCTGCAATAATCCTTTTTAAAAAAATCATACTCCTATTAAAATCAACATGCATTACTACTTTTTTACCACTAGAGGTCACTACATACTGTAAATATTTATCCACTTCTGCCACTAGCTTAAGTGTCTGCTACTTCTTTTGAGAATGTCATTTCCTTTTGCCGTAGATTTTGTTTATATTAATATTATTTTCCCAGGAGGCCTGAAAGGTAATGTAAGGAACATTATATTACTTTTGTGTGTGTATGATGTATATAAGTAGTAGTTAAAGGGAAATAAACCCCAAAATCTTTCTTTCATGATTCATATAGAACATACACTTTTAAACAACTTTCCAATTGACTTCTATTATCAAAATGTCTCTGTTTTCTTGTCATACTTTGTTGAAAAGAAGGAAAGTAACTTCAGGAGTATGCACGTGTCTTCAGCACTATTTATTTGGTAGCAGTTTTGCAGCAATGTTATATTTTAGCAAGAGCACAAGATGGCTGCACTATTTCCTGTCATGCAGTGCCCCAGACATGTGCACGCTACCTATCTAGATATCTCTTCAACAAAGAATAACAAGGGAACAAAGCAAATTTGATATTCTAAGAAAATTGGAAACTTTTTTTTAAATTGTATTTCTTTGCTATGACATGGAGAGTCCACAACATCATTCCAACAAGAGGAGGCAAAGATCACCCCAGCAAAGCTGTTAAGTGTACCTTCCTTTACCCATAATCAACAGTCATTCTCTTTGCCTTTGACAATGGAGGATGTGCAGAGTTGGTGTCTGAAGATATTTAATCCTTTTATGGATACTTTTCCCTGCAGGATTGGGGTCTAGCTGTGTCCATGTCAATCTCTTTAGTAAGAGTAGTGGCGGCTTTTAGCAGTTAGAAGGCGGCGAGGTAGTCTTTGCTTTACTTCTAACATCTTTGCTACCCCTTTGCAGAAAGCCAGAGTTGGTCACTCTGTTCTTTCTTTTACTACAGGTCCATGACAGGGAGAGAAGTACCTGCTGCCACACCTCAGTAACTGTTATCTGCCCTGCAGCTGGATCCACAGGTAAGTGCTTTTGCCTTCTAGGTACTGAAGGACAGCACATTTGAGGTTAACACCTCAAGTGGACATATTTTTGGACTTAGTTATCCTTTCAAGTCTAGGATACATTTGGGGGCAACTTTTTTTTGACTATAGAGAAGCTAGTGACTTCTTAACTCAGTCAATTTGCAGGCACTTTATAAATGAGAGTTTGAGAGACTTAAGGGGGTGTTTCATTAATGACATTTCCCTTAATTATTGCCAAAGGGGTCCTTTTATATCATATTTGGCTCTTCTTTATTTATGTGTGTCAAATACTTTTACTGTGCATAGGGTATTTTATTTGGCCGTTTTTTTTTCTTAATATTTTATTTGGCCGTTTTTTTTTCTTAATATTTTATTTGGCCATTTTTTTTTTCTTAATGCATGCTTTTAAGCTGTGTCGCAGTTAATTATTGTCCGGTCACGTGACTTCCATTTTCTCCTGTCTACGGAGCGGAGCGTTGTGGATGTGCCGACATCAGACTTTGCTAATTGGAGTGCTTTAGAAGTACCGATCTCTGCTGGAGAGGCTACTCAGATTATTCATATCCTCTAACTAGTGGGATACTCATTCCGGTAACGGTAGAAGCCTCAGACAAACGTTTAGTTCTCTTGTACGTGGTTGGGTATTAGAGCCTTTTTGATATAAATTGCTTGCCTCAAGTTAGTATTCAAAGCCTATCATTTTGTTTATTTTTAAGGGTCTTTAAATTTACTTTGTTTCTCATTAAAAAAATGTAAGTGGGAATTAATTTTGATAGCTATAGACTCATATAGATCAATCCATCTCTATGAATAAATGTTGATTATTTTGCCTATGCAATTTTGTTCCTCATGTTTAGCTAAGATTTTAAAAATTTAAGGATAAATTACTCCCTTCTGAGCCAAGTGTCTCTCAGGATACTGCTGTGCGTGTCATGCATCAGATTTCTCGTCAAACGTACCAAGCTTTAGTTGTTTCTCATTCTGTGCCTACTGTTTCTTTACAACTTCCTGGGGGTGTTTATTTACCTGGGGATTTTTGCCGCTCAGATTACTTCTGCAGTATCGGCAGCTTTGTTTGCTTTCCCTTCCTCGGGTAAGCGTAAAAAGGAAATCTAAACGTTTGCCTGCTAGTAAGGATTCTGACCCCTCTAAGTCTGCATTAGTCAACCTTTCTCAATTGTCTGATGAGGAAAATACTTCATTAGCTTCGGAAGGTGAAATCTCAGACTCTGACACTTTAGCAGAAAAATCTTCAGAATCTGAAGAGGTAATTTTTAGATTTAAGCTTCTAGCTACTTTGGACGACTCTGAACCTTCGGTTGCTGTCAACTCCACAAAGTCTTCTAAACTGGATAGAGTTTATGATTCTCCGTCTTCTGAGGAGGTTTTTCCTCTTCCAAGGAAGATGTCTGAAATTATATCTCAGGAATGGGATAAGCCAGTGGTTCCCTTTTCCTCTTCCCCTGTTTTTAAAAAGATGTTTCCTGTCGCTGACTCTATTCGTGAATCATGGCACACGGTGCCTAAAGTAGAAGGAGCTATTTCTACTCTGGCTAAGAGAACTACCATTCCTATAAAGGATAGTTGCTCTTTTAAGGATCCAATGGATAAGAACCTAGAGGCTTACTTAAAAAAAGATGTACATACATCAAGGATTACAGTGGCAACCTGCCGCGAGTATTGCCCTGGTTGCAGGAGCAGCATCTTATTGGTGCAATGCCTTGTCTGATCTTATTTCAGAGGAAACTACAGTAGAGGAGATCCAAGATAGGATCAAAGCCCTATACCTTTATTTGTGATGCCAACATGCAGATAATTAGACTGGGAGCTAAGATGTCAGATTATTCATATCCTCTAACTAGTGGGATACTCATTCCGGTAACGGTAGAAGCCTCAGACAAACGTTTAGTTCTCTTGTACGTGGTTGTCAGCAGACAGACCTTTCATCTTGGGGATTGGGCTCTCCATCCTGAAGTGTTCTCTCAGATAACCCTCAGATGGGGGTTCCAGAGTTGGATCTGATGGCGTCCCGTTCTGATAGATGCTCTAGCGGTTCCTTGGATGTTCTCTCTGGCATATCTGTTTCCTCCATTTGCTCTCCTTCCACGAGTCATTGCTCGTATCAAACAGGAGAGAGCATTAGTAATCCTAATAGCTCTTGCATGGCCTCGCAGGATCTGGTTCACGGAACTGGTAAGGATGTCTTCCCTACCTCCTTGGAGGTTACCGCTTAGGAAGGACCTTCTAATTCAGAGTCATTTCCTCCATCCAAACTTGTATTTTCTGAAGCTGACTGCTTGGAGATTGAACGCCTAGTTCTGTCTAGACATGTTTTTTTGGAAGCAGTCATTGATACTATGCTTCAGACTCACAAACCTCGCAAGATTTACCATAAGGTATGGCGTAAATACCTTAATTGGTGAAAATGTAAAGGTTTTTCCTGGAGCCGGGTGAAGATCTTTCGTATTTTATCTTTTCTTTAGGATGGCCTGGAGAAAGGTTTGTCAGTCAGTACTCTGAAGGGTCAGATTTCTGCATTGTCTATCCTTTTGCACAAATGTCTGGCAGACTTACGAGATGTTCAATCTTTTGTACAGGCCCTGGTCAGAATCAGGCCTGTGTTTAAACCTGTTGCTCCTCCTTGGAGCCATAATTTAGTTCTGAAGGTTTTGGAACAGGCTCCGTTTGAGCTGATGCATGTTGTTGATATCAAATTGTTGGCTTGAAAGGTTTTGTTTCTCCTTGCCATTTCACAATTTCACAGTTTCTGAGCTTTCAGCTCTGCAGTGTGATTCCCTGTATCATATCTTTCATGCAGATAAGGCGGTCCTTCGTGCTAAATTGGGGTTTCTCCCTAAGGTGTGGTGTTGGATTAAAATATTAATCAAGAAATTGTAGTAACTTCTTCTCATAAGGAACGTATTTCGCATATCTTGGATGTTGTGCATGCTCTAAAATTTTATCTGCAAACAACCAAAGATTTTCGTCAATCTTCTTCCTGTTTGTTGTTTTCCACTTCTACTTCTCTTTCCCTCTGATTAAGAAGTATGATTCGTTTGGCTTATGAGACTGCTGGACAGCAGCCTCCTGACAGAATTACAGCTCATTCCACTTGGGCTGTCTCCTCTTCTTAGGCTTTCAAAAATGAAGCTTCTGTGGAACAGATTTGCAAGGCGGCTACATGGTCCTCTTTGCATACTTTTTCCAAATTCTATAAATTTGATACTTTTGCCTCGACTGAGGCTTCTTTTGGGAGAAAGGTTCTTCAAGCGGTGGTGCCTTCTGTTTAGGACTCTCCATGTCATAGGAAAGAAAATAAAATTTATGCTTACCTGATAAATTTATTTCTTTCCCGACATGGAGAGTCCATGAACCCGCCCTCTTTTTTTTATTATAATTCGGCAGGTTTTTTTTTTATAAACCTCAGGCAACTCTATACCCTTGTGTTACACTTAACAGCTTTGCTGGGGTGCTCTTTGCCTCCTACTGGGCAGGAGTTCAATATCCCACTAGTAATTGGAATGATGTTGTGGACTCTCCATGTCCAGAAAGAAAGACATTTATCAGGTAAGCATACACTTTGTTTTTCTACAGGGAGTGCAGAATTATTAGGCAAGTTGTATTTTTGAGGATTAATTTTATTATTGAACAACAACCATGTTCTCAATGAACCCAAAAAACTCATTAATATCAAAGCTGAATAGTTTTGGAAGTAGTTTTTAGTTTGTTTTTAGTTATAGCTATTTTAGGGGGATATCTGTGTGTGCAGGTGACTATTACTGTGCATAATTATTAGGCAACTTAACAAAAAACAAATATATACCCATTTCAATTATTTATTTTTACCAGTGAAACCAATATAACATCTCAACATTCACAAATATACATTTCTGACATTCAAAAACAAAACAAAAACAAATCAGTGACCAATATAGCCACCTTTCTTTCCAAGGACACTCAAAAGCCTGCCATCCATGGATTCTGTCAGTGTTTTGATCTGTTCACCATCAACATTGCGTGCAGCAGCAACCACAGCCTCCCAGACACTGTTCATAGAGGTGTACTGTTTTCCCTCCTTGTAAATCTCACATTTGATGATGGACCACAGGTTCTCAATGCGGTTCAGATCAGGTGAACAAGGAGGCCATGTCATTAGATTTTCTTCTTTTATACCCTTTCTTGCCAGCCACGCTGTGGAGTACTTGGACGCGTGTGATGGAGCATTGTCCTGCATGAAAATCATGTTTTTCTTGAAGGATGCAGACTTCTTCCTGTACCACTGCTTGAAGAAGGTGTCTTCCAGAAACTGGCAGTAGGACTGGGAGTTGAGCTTGACTCCATCCTCAACCCGAAAAGGCCCCACAAGCTCATCTTTGATGATACCAGCCCAAACCAGTACTCCACCTCCACCTTGCTGGCGTCTGAGTCGGACTGGAGCTCTCTGCCCTTTACCAATCCAGCCACGGGCCCATCCATATCTTGAGATATTTCTTGGCCCAGTCTTGACGTTTCAGCTTGTGTGTCTTGTTCAGTGGTGGTCGTCTTTCAGCCTTTCTTACCTTGGCCATGTCTCTGAGTATTGCACACCTTGTGCTTTTGGGCACTCCAGTGATGTTGCAGCTCTGAAATATGGCCAAACTGGTGGCAAGTGGCATCTTGGCAGCTGCACGCTTGACTTTTCTCAGTTCATGGGCAGTTATTTTGCGCCTTGGTTTTTCCACACGCTTCTTGCAACCCTGTTGACTATTTTGAATGAAACGCTTGATTGTTCGATGATCACGCTTCAGAAGCTTTGCAATTTTAAGAGTGCTACATCCCTCTGCAAGATATCTCACTATTTTTGACTTTTCTGAGCCTGTCAAGTCCTTCTTTTGACCCATTTTGCCAAAGGAAAGGAAGTTGCCTAATAATTATGCACACCTGATATAGGGTGTTGATGTCATTAGACCACACCCCTTCTCATTACAGAGATGCACATCACCTAATATGCTTAATTGGTAGTAGGCTTTCGAGCCTATACAGCTTGGAGTAAGACAACATGCATAAAGAGGATGATGTGGTCAAAATACTCATTTGCCTAATAATTCTGCACTCCCTGTATATTAATCATGAAAGAAAGAAAATTTGGTTTCATGTCCCTTTAACCCCTTAACGACCAGCGCTGTAATTAAATATGTTATGAAGGATTAGATTTTTTTTTTAGTTTAAAGTGATACTAAACCCAAATTTTTTCTTTCATGATTCAGATAGAGCATGCAATTTTAAACAACTTTCTTATTTACACTCCTACTATCAATTCTTTTTCGATCTCTTAGTATTTTTATTAAAAAAGCAGGAATCTGAGCTAAGGAGCCGGTGTTCTATCAGATTCTGCTCCTTTGTCAGAATCTGCTCCCTCTGAGTGTGCATGCTCTATCTGACGTAATTGCACTCCACACATGTTAAATAGGAATGTGTGGAATGCGATTATGTCAATCAGCAACATGCGCACTCAGAGGGAGCAGATTCTGACAAGGAAGTTGTGTCGGATCTTGCTGCCGCTACCAGATGTGCGCTTGTAAATGTAATACTGTCAAAGAAAAAGCTAATTTGGTACAATATATATTTATACCTATAAATATATATATATATATATATATAAATAAAAAGACAGTTTAAAAATAAATAAGTATATATATAATAAACAAATTGACTTAAATTGCGTTAAAGTCCTTTAAAGGGATATAAAGCTCAAAACTGAAATGTGCATGAGTGTTCTCAGAGAATCAGCTTGTATGAGCTTGAATACTGGTGCACGAGCCCTCACAGCATATGTGCGTATGCCACTGAAAAACAGTAATAACTTTTACTAGAAGCATTTTTGCTCATAGAAGTATACTACAAAAACACTTCTATTTTAGAATGAAATGCACCCATGCACATATAAGGTTTGACCTTTCTATTGCTTTAATTAACTTGTTGGAAACCCATTTTGGCCTATTTTGAACTGCATATCTTCTGTGTACTTCTGATTCAGTGTAAATCATTTCCTGGTTTAATAGCGCATTAAAAATATTGTACACACCACAATTTTAAACTATGAATCTTGAAAATAAATTAAACACGGACACCAGAATGTATATTTATTATTGCAGTTATGTTTTTAGACATTTAGAAAATATAAATGATACAATTATTTAAAATGATATTAAATTGTAAATATAACACGTCATAATAGTGGGAACCCCTCCAAAAAAACAGTTCTAATACTTTAGGGAGTCATTATCAATAGCTCCCATGTTTTACATGTTTGGTTCCTCATATTTTGCTTTCTGTAATGAAAGAAAAAATGTGGGTTTCATGTCCCTTTAAACCTATAAGAAACAAGCGTATTATAAGCTTTTTTTTAAAGGGGTTTTGCCGGAGGGGGGGGGGGTTCACAGAAGAAGCAAAATACTTTAGGGAGTCATTATCAATAGCTCCCATGTTTTACATGTTTGGTTCCTCATATTTTGCTTCTTCTGTGAATCACAGAAGAAGCAAAATATGAGGAACCAAACATGTAAAACATGGGAGCTATTGATAATGACTCCCTCATATTTTGCTTCTTCTGTGAACCCCCCCCGGCAAAACCCCTTTAAAAAAAAGCTTATAATACGCTTGTTTCTTATAGGTTTAAAGGGACATGAAACCCACATTTTTTCTTTCATTATTCTGATAGAGAATACAATAAAAAAAAAGAAGTTTCCAATTCACTTCTATTATCAAACTTGCATCGTTCTCATGTAATTAGAAGACATTTCTGTTACGCTGCTATAAAACAGCGTTTCTCAACCACTGTCCTCAAGTACCGCTAACAGGCCAGGTTTTTATTATAGCTGAACTAGAGCACAGGTGAAATAATCAGCTGATGGCTGAGAGCAGGTTAGTAACCATGGTTACTGATCAGATGATTTTCACCTGTGCTCTCGTTCAACTATAATGAAAACCTGGCCTGTTGAGGGTACTTGAGGACCGCGGTTGAGAAACACTGCTATAGAATAACATATCCTTTTTAATGCATTTTTAATAGCCTAACTCCGCCCACCATTTGCCTTATTTGGAGGAGCCAATCTGAGGTTTAGTCCACAGACAATAAGACAAGCCACTGTCATATAGAAAGTGTCAAATGCATTGTTTTGCAGCTCCTATCTGAAAAAGCCAATTAGGGACGTATATGTAGTAGAGTTAGCCTTTAGTCTGCAGGATGCATTTCAAAGTCTGAGAATGAGATATTGTTCAATATTCAGAGCTAAATGACATGACAAAAGGCATAATAAATAATGGGTATATTTTTCAAAATTATTTCATTATGCAGAAATAAACATTTTATATAAAAATCTTAAGGTGTATACTGTCCCTTTAACTGATTCAAGTAGCAGCTCTTTAAAATGTATTGGTTAGTTTAGAAATAGAAGGTGTCTGAGCTTCTATACAAGGGTGTAGATGCAATAAAACTAGTTTGTGACTACCAGCATCTCGAAGAAAAAAATAGCTGCAACATTTAAAACTTCGGATTTTACACAGATTTGTATCCGCCGCTCATCGAAGTTGAGTTCTTTTTACAATCAGTGGAGCAGCCGTAACCGTTCACTTACAGACACATAGAACTAATACCACTGTCAAGGATACAACATCACAAACAAAATCGCCTTGAAGACCTCTGAGATTAGAACACCCTCTATAAAGCAGCGCACTCTAACATATGCTCAAAAGAAACTTTGAAAAAGTAAAAAAAAAATAATGAATGAGACCAAACAAGATATTTCACAAGGGCAATAGCACACAGTCTAAAAATTAAATACGTACCAGGAGAGGCTCAATGACCTAAATATGTACAGCTTAGAGGAGAGAAGGGAAAGATGTGATATGATAGCAACTATCAAGTATATTAATGGGCTTAGTAAAGCTAAGGCTGTTAATATTTTTCATATACAAAAATTCAAGAGGAAGGGGTCATGATCTCAAGCTGAAGGGTAGTAGATTCAGGACTACTTTGCTTCTTTACAGAAAGGGTGATTCATTCATGGAATAAACTTCCATTAGAGGTAGTAATGACAAACACTGTGGGACTACATAAATGCCCGGCACAAGCATAAGGCTATCCACAAACTATGGCCTAGATTTAGAGTTTGGCGTTAGCCGTGAAAACCAGCGTTAGAGGCTCCTAACGCTGGTTTTAGGCTACCGCCGGTATTTGGAGTCACTCAAAATAGGGTCTAACGCTCACTTTCCAGCCGCGACTTTTCCATACCGCAGATCCCCTTACGTAAATTGCGTATCCTATCTTTTCAATGGGATTTTTCTAACTCCGGTATTTAGAGTCGTTTCTGAAGTGAGACAAAACCAATCAGATTGAGCTCGCATTCTATTGGCTGTTCCGATCAGCCAATCGGATTGAACTTGATTCTGATTGGCTGATTCCATCAGCCAATCAGAATATTCCTACCTTAATTCCGATTGGCTGATAGAATCCTATCAGCCAATCGGAATTCGAGGGACGCCATCTTGGATGACGTCATTTAAAGGAACCGTCATTCGTCGTTCAGTCGTCGGCCAGGATGGATGTTCCGCGGTGGAGGTCTTCAGGATGCTGCCGCTTCGCTCCGGATGGATGCCGCTTGGATGAAGACTTCAATCGGATGGAAGACCTCTTCTGGCCCGCTTGGATGAAGACTTCAGCTGGATCATGGACCTCTTCAGCCCCCCGCTTGGGCTTGGATCAGGACATCGGAGGAGCTCTTCTGGACCGATCGGTGAACCTGGTATGGTGAAGACAAGGTAGGATGATCTTCAGGGGCTTAGTGTTAGGTTTATTTAAGGGGGGTTTGGGTTAGATTAGGGGTATGTGGGTGGTGGGTTGTAATGTTGGGGGGCTTGGGTATTGTATGTTTTTTTTTACAGGCAAAAGAGCTGTATTTCTTGGGGCATGCCCCTCAATGGGCCCTGTTCAGGGCTGGTAAGGTAAAAGAGCTTTGAACTTTAGTAATTTAGAATAGGGTAGGGCATTTTTTTATTTTGGGGGGCTTTGTTATTTTATTAGGGGGCTTAGAGTAGGTGTAATTAGTTTAAAATTGTTGTAATATTTTTCTTATGTTTGTAAATATTTTTTTATTTTTTGTAACTTAGTTCTTTTTTATTTTTTGTACTTTAGCTAGTTTATTTAATTGTATTTATTTGTAGCAATTGTATTTAATTAATTTATTGATAGTGTAGTGTTAGGGTAATTGTAGGTAGTTTATTTAATTAATTTATTGATAGTCTAGTGTTAGGTTTATTTGTAACTTAGGTTAGGATTTCTTTTACAGGTAAATTTGTAATTATTTTAACTATTTTAGCTATTAAATAGTTCTTAACTATTTAATAGCTATTGTACCTGGTTAAAATAAATACAAAGTTACCTGTAAAATAAATATAAATCCTAAAATAGCTATAATATAATTATAATTTATATTGTAGCTATATTAGGATTTATTTTACAGGTAAGTATTTAGCTTTAAATTGGAATAATTTATTTAATAAGAGTTAATTAATTTCGTTAGATTTAAATTATATTTAACTTAGGGGGGTGTTAGTATTAGGGTTAGACTTAGCTTTAGGGGTTAATACATTTATTAGAATAGCGGCGAGATTCGGTCGGCAGATTAGGGGTTAATAATTGAAGTTAGGTGTCGGCGATGTTAGGGAGGGCAGATTAGGGGTTAATACTATTTATGATAGGGTTAGTGAGGCGGATTAGGGATTAATAACTTTATTATAGTAGCGCTCAGGTCCGGTCGGCAGATTAGGGGTTAATAAGTGTAGGCAGGTGGAGGCGACGTTGTGGGGGGCAGATTAGGGGTTAATAAATATAATATAGGGGTCGGCGGTGTTAGGGGCAGCAGATTAGGGGTACATAGGGATAATGTAAGTAGCGGCGGTTTACGGAGCGGCAGATTAGGGGTTAATAATAATATGCAGGGGTCAGCGATAGCGGGGGCGGCAGATTAGGGGTTAATAAGTGTAAGGTTAGGGGTGTTTAGACTCGGGGTACATGTTAGAGTGTTAAGTGCAGACGTAGGAAGGGTTACCGCATAGCAAACAATGGGGCTGCGTTAGGAGCTGAACGCGGCTTTTTTGCAGGTCAAACAGCCCCATTGTTTCCTATGGGGGAATCGTGCACGAGCACATTTTTGAGGCTGGCCGCGTCCGTAAGCAACTCTGGTATCGAGAGTTGAAGCTGCGTTAAAAATGCTCTACGCTCCTTTTTTGGAGCCTAACGCAGCCTTTATGTGGACTCTCGATACCAGAGTTATTTTTATGGTGCGGCCAGAAAAAAGCCGGCGTTAGTTTTTCGGGTCGTTACCGACAAAACTCCAAATCTAGGCCTATGTTTCTATAGTGTTTTTATGTATTCTGCATCCTTGGCTGAGGTGTGGGGATAAATCCTAATCTTGCCCCCGGAACTCTACTTGTGTCTGTATTGTTATAGAAAACACAAGTATTCTACACTTACATTAAACCTGTTTCCGAAGTTGTTGCAGATGTAATTGTTTAGATCCCATAGGAATTGGTTCTCGATTCATGTACGAGATTTCAGGTATTGGGTTAAAAAGAATTAATAATGGCAGGAGTGCCCACTAGCGATACGTTCGGAAGGATAGGCGAATCATATCAATTCATTTCAATCATGATCTTGTCTTTACAACAAAGCCCTTGGGAACCCCACAAACATCCCGTTTTGTCTGTTACCTATTATTCCTGTGCTTTTTATTTTTATAAGAACATTTCATTGACCATCTGCATAATCTGTTGGTGCTATGTACAATAAAGAATATTATAGTAATCATAAAATAACGCAAAAAGGAAACTTAAAGCGACATGAGATCCAACATTTTTCTGTCATGATTCAGATAGAAGAGAATACAATAAAAAAGAAAAGTTTCCAATTTACTTCTATTATCAAATTTGCTTTGTTCTATTGTTATTCTTTGTTGAAGAGATATCTAGATTGGTACCGGGCACGTGTCTGAAGCACTACATGACAGGAAGTAGTGCTGCCATCTAGTGCTCTTGCAAATGTATAACATTGTTACAAAACTGTTGCCATATAGTGCTGCACACACGTGCACACTCCTGAACTTACCTTCCTGCTTTTCCACAAAGCATGACAAGAAAACAAAGACAATTTGATAATAGAAGTAGATTGGAAAGTTGTTTAAAATGTAATGTTCTATCAGAGTCATGAAATAAAAATATTGGGTTTTTTGTCTCTTTATACTGTAATACCAAGTATTAGAGATAACTTCCCATGTGGTTTTTTCTCTTGTTAAGTGTATCCAGTCCACGGATCATCCATTACTTGTGGGATATTCTCCTTCCCAACAGGAAGTTGCAAGAGGATCACCCACAGCAGAGCTGCTATATAGCTCCTCCCCTCACTGCCATATCCAGTCATTCTCTTGCAATTCTCAACAAAGATGGAGGTAGTAAGAGGAGAGTGGTGTATTATAGTTAGTTTTTTAACTTCAATCAAAAGTTTGTTATTTTTAAATGGTACCGGAGTGTACTGTTTTATCTCAGGCAGCATTAGAAGAAGAATCTGCCTGTGATTTCTATGATCTTAGCAGAAGTAACTAAGATCCACTGCCGTTCTCACATATTCTGAGGAGTGAGGTAACTTCAGAGGTGGAATGGCGTGCAGGTTTTCCTGCAATAAGGTATGTGCAGTTAACATATTTCTAGGGATGGAATTTGCTAGAAAAATGCTGCTGATACCGGATTAATGTAAGTTAAGCCTAAATGCAGTGATTTAATAGCGACTGGTATCAGGCTTATTAACAGAGATACATACTCTTATAAAAGTGTAATATAAAAACGTTTGCTGGCATGTTAATCGTTTTTATATATGTTTGGTGACAAAAACTTATTGGGGCCTAGTTTTTTTTTCCACATGGCTGGCTTGATTTTTGCCTAGAAACAGTTTCCTGAGGCTTTCCACTGTTGTAATATGAGTGGGAGGGGCCTATTTTAGAGCTTTTCTGTGCAGCTAGAATTACAGACAGAGACACTCAGCTTCCTTCTGCATGATACAGGACATCTCTGAAGGGCTCAAAAGGCTTCAAAAGTCGTGTTTGAGGAGGGTAACAACCACAGTAGACCTGTGGCAGTTGTGACTGTGTTTAAAAACGTTTTTGTCATTTATTATTCCGTTTTTGGTATTAAGGGGTTAGTCATCCATTTGCAAGTGGGTGCAATGCTCTGCTAACTTGTTACATACACTGTAAAAATTTTGTTAGTGTAACTGCCTTTTTTCACTGTTATTTCAAATTTTGTCAAAATTTGTTTCTCTTAAAGGCACAGTAACGTTTTTTATATTGCTTGTTAACTTGGTTTAAAGTGTTTTCCAAGCTTGCTAGTCTCATTGCTAGTCTGTAAAAACATGTCTGAAACAGAGGATACTACTTGTTCATTATGTTTAAAAGCCATGGTGGAGCCCCATAGGAGAATGTGTACTAAATGTATTGATTTCACCTTAAACAGTAAAGATCAGTCTTTATCTATAAAAGAATTGTCACCAGAGGGGTCTGTTGAGGGGGAAGTTATGCTCCTTGTTACGGATCCAGGTCTAGGGACCCAGAAGCGGCACTGATAGATGCTCTAGCAGCGCCTTGGTTCTTCAACCTGGCTTATGTGTTTCCACCGTTTCCTCTGCTCCCTCGTCTGATTGCCAAAAGCAAACAGGAGAGAGCATCGGTGATATTGATAGCGCCTGCGTGGCCACGCAGGACCTGGTATGCAGACCTAGTGGACATGTCATCCTTTCCACCATGGACTCTGCCTCTGAGACAAGACCTTCTAATACAAGGTCCTTTCAATCATCCGAATCTACTTTCTCTGAGACTGACTGCATGGAGATTGAACGCTTGATCCTATCAAAGCGTGGCTTCTCCAAGTCAGTAATTGATACCTTAATACAGGCACAAAAGCCTGTCACCAAGAAAATTTACCACAAGATATGGCGTAAATATCTTCATTGGTGTGAATCCAAGAATTACTCATGGAGTAGGGTTAGGATTCCTAGGATATTGTCCTTCCTCCAAGAGGGTTTGGACAAAGGATTATCAGCTAGTTCTTTAAAGGGACAGATTTCTGCTCTGTCTATTCTTTTACACAAGCGTCTGGCATAAGTTCCAGACGTTCAGGCATTTTGTCAGGCTTTAGTTAGAATTAAGTCTGTGTTTAAACCTGTTGCTCCTCCATGGAGCTTAAACTTGGTTCTTAAAGTTCTTCAAGGGGTTCCGTTTGAACCCCTTCATTCTATTGATATCAAACTTCTATCATGGAAAGTTCTTTTTCTCATGGCTATTTCCTCGGCTCGAAGAGTCTTGGAGTTATCTGCTTTACATTGTGATTCTCCTTATCTGATCTTTCATTCAGATAAAGTAGTTCTGCGTACAAGACCTGGGTTTTTACCTAAGGTGGTTTCTAACAAGAATATCAATCAAGAGATTGTTGTTCCATCATTATGTCCTAAAATTTCTTCAAAGAAGGAACGTCTTTTGCATAATCTAGACGTAGTCCGTGCCTTGAAGTTTTACTTACAGGCTACTAAAGATTTTCGTCAAACATCTAACCTGTTTGTTGTTTACTCTGGACAGAGGAGAGGTCAAAAGGCCTCGGCAACCTCTCTTTCTTTTTGGCTTCGGAGTATAATCCGTTTAGCCTATGAGACTGCTGGACAGCAGCCTCCTGAAAGGATTACAGCTCATTCTACTAGAGCTGTGGCTTCCACCTGGGCCTTTAAAAATGAGGCCTCTGTTCCTGCCTTGTCCCTCCCATCATCCGTGTACTTTAGCTTTGGTATTGGTATCCCACAAGTAATGGATGATCCGTGGACTGGATACACTTAACAAGAGAAAACATAATTTATGCTTACCTGATAAATTTATTTCTCTTGTAGTGTATCCAGTCCACGGCCCGCCCTGTGCTTTTAAGGCAGGTCAAAATTTTAGTTAAACTACAGTCACCACTGCACCCTATGGTTTCTCCTTTCTCGGCTTGTTTCGGTCGAATGACTGGATATGGCAGTGAGGGGAGGAGCTATATAGCAGCTCTGCTGTGGGTGATCCTCTTGCAACCTCCTGTTGGGAAGGAGAATATCCCACAAGTAATGGATGATCCGTGGACTGGATACACTACAAGAGAAATAAATTTATCAGGTAAGCATAAATTATGTTTTTTCTGTTGACAAATAATTGGAATATGCAGTGACTTTTCTTTCTATAGTGAAGATCAGAAATAGCCTATGGTTTTTATGTAAGAGCTTTCTCATTTATTTTTCCAGAGTGGAAGACTATAGTGACCTAATGCCGATTTTCACGCAGTATAATGACACCCTAAACTCCACATATGGGGAATATTTTCTGGCAGAGTTGATTGAAGCTCAGGACGAGGAGAACCATGCTGTTGTCTGTGAGGTAGGTTTGGAGGGGAAAGGGAGAGTACATATATGTATATATTACATGTTAAAGGGACATGAAAGTCAAAATCTAAACTTCCATGGTTCAGACAGAGCATGATATTTTAAGAGACTTTTCGCTTCTGTTGTCAGATGTACTTAGTTATTTTGGTAAATTTGTTGAAAAGCATAACTAAGTAGGCTCAGGAGCAAGAATGCACTACTGGGAGCTAGCTGGTGATTAGTGGCTGAGCTCATATGTCTTTTTGTCATTGGCTCACCAGATGTGTTCAGCTAGCTCCCAGTAGTGCAAAGCTGCCCCTGGCAGTGTTGAGCTTGAACAAAGTCCAAAATACAGCTATAAAATGTAGTGCTTTTAAGACCTGAAGTAAAACATTATAATTAATAGTGTAGCATAGAACTATATGAAGAACTCCACTACTTGCACACCCTCGGCTTAGGAACCGTAGTGACATAACGGTACGTTATTATTTTTATTGAGGTTTATGTAAGGCACATCTCTAACATATTACAAATAAATACAGTTACATGGTAGTTGTATACACTTATCGTCCAACACATTAATTAGCAAAAGAAATACATTACTTTCGTCAAGACAGGGATGGAGCCATGGAAATGAAGTACCATAAGCTTATGAAGCCCTTCTCTAAACGCAGAAGGCCACTTTTGGACCTCATATGGAAAAATGAATAATTAACCTATCAGAGGGCAATTTGATATATAGGTAACCACTTGTGGGTCCCATTTAATTAACCTCAGTTTTTACTATTTTGTTATTCTTAAATTATATCCGACTCTCAATAATCTTTTAAAACAATCTGAAACAACAATACATAACAACATGAAGGAGGAAACAGCAAAGGTTGTAAAGTCACTAAAGGATTTTAGAATGAACAGGCACTCAGGAACAGCTGATCCGTCTTCTACTATGAACATCTGATAGCCCTTAAATAACACTGCCCATATCAAAGACTGATCAGTATAAGACTGATCGTCAAGTAGTCTTACTCAGAGTATAGTTAACAGTAGTACCTGAGGCAAATAGTATAATGTAATTCTAAGAGAACATATTAATGCTTATGTCTGTTATGTCTATGGCATCAAATTAAAACGTCATCATATATAGTATAACTTATTGGGAAGATAGGTCAATATATACGGTCAATATACACCAGAACTATATATAAAAAGTACTAATCGTGACTACCCAATAGAGAGATCGCTGTGTATTACATAACAGGATAGTCACCGGGATCTACAAGTAGATCTTTAATTAGCAAAGGGTGAGCGTACTACTTATAATTCCCACATGGAGTTTAATTGGGGTCATGGAAAATGTAAAGGTATCTAGGGATTCATAATGACATATACGTAGTAACTTTGAGAAGTTATATATACACGGCCCTAATGTTAGGTTGTGACAAGCCATATTTGTGTTAGCTGGGTGAGGGTACTGCCGCATTAAAATAAGTATATGTGCTTGTCTATGTGGAAACATCTGCCTGAGTAATAGGCTCCCCCGCCCCGGCCGCTAGCAGTGGAACCCACACCTAACTACTTCTATCTGTAGTGAATAGACAAGCATGCAATATTACCTTAGTTTAGCGAACACAGTAATAACTCATCCCTCATGTAGATATCAAGGGAACAGAACTGTATAACTCTCACTTAACTATGTGGGCCCAACTAATAGAGGTCTGAAACAGCTGTTAAATAAATACAATGTAAAAGTAAGCTTTGCTAGTTGTGGAGACGCCATAGCTGTTCATGGCTGATCACTCTAATGGTTAACAAAAGGTTTTAAAACATCAGATCATTCAATCTTCATTATCTTGTTAACCATCTTTCAATAGTCAGATCTACTTTTGATGTTTTAGTTCAGCTGGAAATCACAGGCTGGCGGGTAACAGCTTCCCGCGTCTATCCAACTCAGTCGTATGATCTGAAGGACTCTTAATGATTAATAACCATTGTAGGGAAAACATAAAGTTTAGTTCAGTCTGAGGTATATTTATAGAGTCTCAGTAGAAAACCATGTAGGGGGCGCCATCTTAAACAGGAGAACAGGAGACCAAACTGTCCACTTTAGGAGTCTCAAAGCAATCACCTCAGCATAAATAAAATTTAACTTACTCCTGACCTACCCCTCGTTTTAGGCTGTAATCCTTTTCTGGCCATGGGTGAGAAGCATGTCCTGCCCGATAGAGCATTGTAATGAGGTTGATAGATATAAAGTCCCAGGCTAGTAGAAAAGCATGACCTCAGGGATCCAGGTTGCAGGCCGTATCTTGCAAGGGGGTTCCCGTATGATTTGTCACTCAGTGCAGTATTCTGTACCCTTTGCCGATCAGGCACTAGATCGCCAAAAGTTAAGGACTCTGTAGACGGACACAATATCTTAGAAGAATTAGTAGCATCCGCCTGCTCCATTATGCAGACCATGTCCCCAATATGAGGAGACTTTGCGGTCTCCCTTACATAAATAAGCCTGCCGCACTGTGCGTCTAAGGTGGGATATGGGGTTAACTGTGTGCTCACCTCTCTCTCATTGGTAGGTAGATGCTCAGTGGTCTCCCGAATGTCGTGCGGATTGCGCTGGGCTGAAGGGGTTATGTCCTCTGGTGCTGCCGGCCTCACCGGGCTTTGTGTTTGTGGAGGGCTGCATGTTACAGATTGTTGAAGATCTATTTGTAATGGTGACAGCATATTTTCTAAGCTCCTCTGCAGGTCTTGGTATTGCTGGTATATTAACAACTGGATCTTCTGTTCCCAGATGTCAACTGCTTCCAGGATAGTCATTCTGTGTTGTTCCATTTGTCGCAGAAGAGAGTACACAAATGAAGTGCAGAATAGGCATCGTAGAAGTACTATTATATTGCGTGGTATAAATTAGTAATTGCAGGTTTTATTCTACTACGTACCAGTTCAGTATCCTATTGCAGGATCTCTTAACCCCAGAGTTTGGGGAGGGGGGTACAATTGCGGCAGCCCCAGACATATGCTTCACTACTTACACAGGGATAGCTTCTTAGGATCTATATGCTGCGTAGTTACAGCAAGTTACAAAATGGTGTCCAAACCTGTGGAAGAGCTGATCGCATAGCTGTCTCAAAGAACATAGGCAAAGACCTTGTCTGATCCCCAATAATGGGCATCCATCTGATCCTAGCAGAAGAGACGTTTACAAATCTGTTGGTTGTAGTATTTTTACTATGTAAATGTATATAAAGTCCTTCAAGCTTGACGAGCTTCACAAGAACACGCAGTGAGAACAGGCACCGCCCCCACATCCTCCTTTTTGATCTGCATTGCGAGAGGATCCTTGCTTTCCTGCACTTTCCCATAATAGAGAATATATAGTTCCGGCGCCTAGGTAGATTACAAGCTCACTATAAAGGATTCCTAACAAATCAATAAAAAGATTAACAATATATATATATATATTTATAGGAGCGCAAAAAGCTAAAGTAATACACAGGTCAAATAAATGATAAATATATCTAGCATCAGACTAACAACTTAAATATAGATCCACATTGTATCCTCGGTTGACAAAAATGATGATAAAATATAATATTAGTATAAACCAATGAAATACAAACTATTATTTACAAACTGTTAAAATCAGACTATTAAGATCAATCATTAAAATTATACCATCAGTAATGGCAAATATCAAAACAGATATTATAACGCGGTCAAACTATTTCATATTGACTTATTGAAAAAATGAATAAAAGTAGTCTAAATAGGACATATATCAATGAGACTGTTTCTTGCGTACCAGAGAAACAAACAGACCGTGATATATTACAATATAGATTAAGTGAAAAAGAACTATGCAAAGAAATGATACCCTGCGGTATCTCTAAAAATAAGTGTTTGGTGTAAAACTGTCTAAAATAGCTTGAGTGATATATCCAATAAATCAAATGATAAAGAAAATATTAAAGAAAAAGCGGCCAATATAGGCCAATGAAGGTGTATAAATAAACCAGTGAGTAAAGAAAAATATAAAAAGTGTCCAATACTAAATATAAAAAAAGATTAGAATGCTTACAAAAAGATACAAATAAAAAGAATTGTAACCAATAAACAATGATAATATGTGCCGGCACTTTAAAGATTCTATGAATCTCTTTATAAAGTTCCAATCAAATCCAGGTGAAATGAGATGGTCCCAATAAGTAGTGTTCCGTTTGTGATAATATCCTAAGGTCAAAGCCGCTGGAGATCCGGATATAGATGAAGTTAAAATGGAAAAGAAAAGCAATCTACCAGATGCATATACACAGTGGGTATTATCGGTAAACGACTTACCCAAACAAATATTCTAGAGCGATATAAAGCCTCACAAATTCTCTGCGAACACGTCTACGCGTTTCAGCCCTATAAAAGGGCCTTTCTCAAGACATTGTGACCGCACTATAATATCTGTTTTGATATTTGCCATTACTGGTGGTATAATTTTAATGATTGATCTTAATAGTCTGATTTTAACAGTTTGTAAAAAATAGTTTGTATTTCATTGGTTTATACTAATAAATATATTTCTCCAACATAGGTGTGTCCGGTCCACGGCGTCATCCTTACTTGTGGGATATTCTCTTCCCCAACAGGAAATGGCAAAGAGCCCAGCAAAGCTGGTCACATGATCCCTCCTAGGCTCCGCCTACCCCAGTCATTCTCTTTGCCGTTGTACAGGCAACATCTCCACGGAGATGGCTTAGAGTTTTTTAGTGTTTAACTGTAGTTTTTCATTATTCAATCAAGAGTTTGTTATTTTCAAATAGTGCTGGTACGTACTATTTACTCAGAAACAGAAAAGAGATGAAGAATTCTGTTTGTATGAGGAAAATGATTTTAGCAACCGTAACTAAAATCCATGGCTGTTCCACACAGGACTGTTGAGAGCAATTAACTTCAGTTGGGGGAACAGTTTGCAGTCCCTTGCTGCTTGAGGTATGACACATTCTAACAAGACGATGTAATGCTGGAAGCTGTCATTTTCCCTATGGGATCCGGTAAGCCATGTTTATTACGATTGTAAATAAGGGCTTCACAAGGGCTTATTTAAACTGTAGACTTTTTCTGGGCTAAATCGATTGATTATTAACACATATTTAGCCTTGAGGAATCATTTTATCTGGGTATTTTGATATAATAATATCGGCAGGCACTGTTTTAGACACCTTATTCTTTAGGGGCTTTCCCAAAGCATAGGCAGAGTCTCATTTTCGCGCCGGTGTTGCGCACTTGTTTTTGAGAGACATGGCATGCAGTCGCATGTGAGAGGAGCTCTGATACTTATAAAAGACTTCTGAAGGCGTCATTTGGTATCGTATTCCCCTTTGGGTTTGGTTGGGTCTCAGCAAAGCAGATACCAGGGACTGTAAAGGGGTTTAAAGCTTAAAACGGCTCCGGTTCCGTTATTTTAAGGGTTAAAGCTTCCAAAATTGGTGTGCAATATTTTCAAGGCTTTAAGACGCTGTGGTGAAAATTTGGTGAATTTTGAACAATTCCTTCATGTTTTTTCGCAATTGCAGTAATAAAGTGTGTTCAGTTTAAAATTTAAAGTGACAGTAACGGTTTTATTTTAAAAAGTTTTTTGTACTTTCTGATCAAGTTTATGCCTGTTTAACATGTCTGAACTACCAGATAGAATGTGTTCTGAATGTGGGGAAGCCAGAATTCCTATTCATTTAAATAAATGTGATTTATGTGATAATGACAATGATGCCCAAGATGATTCCTCAAGTGAGGGGAGTAAGCATGGTACTGCATCATTCCCTCCTTCGTCTACACGAGTCTTGCCCACTCAGGAGGCCCCTAGTACATCTAGCGCGCCAATACTCCTTACTATGCAACAATTAACGGCTGTAATGGATAATTCTGTCAAAAACATTTTAGCCAAAATGAACCCTTGTCAGCGTAAGCGTGGCTGCTCTGTTTTAGTTACTGAAGAGCATGACGACGCTGATATTAATATCTCTGAAGGGCCCCTAACCCAATCTGAGGGGGCCAGGGAGGTTTTGTCTGAGGGAGAAATTACTGATTTAGGGAACATTTCTCAGCAGGCTGAATCTGATGTGATTACATTTAAATTTAAATTGGAACATCTCCGCATTTTGCTTAAGGAGGTATTATCCACTCTGGATGATTGTGAAAATTTAGTCATCCCAGAGAAACTATGTAAAATGGACAAGTTCCTAGAGGTGCCGGGGCTCCCAGAAGCTTTTCCTATACCCAAGCGGGTGGCGGACATTGTTAATAAAGAATGGGAAAGGCCCGGTATTCCTTTCGTCCCTCCCCCCATATTTAAAAAATTGTTTCCTATGGTCGACCCCAGAAAGGACTTATGGCAGTCAGTCCCCAAGGTCGAGGGAGCGGTTTCTACTTTAAACAAACGCACCACTATTCCCATAGAGGATAGTTGTGCTTTCAAAGATCCTATGGATAAAAAATTAGAAGGTTTGCTTAAAAAGATGTTTGTTCAGCAGGGTTACCTTCTACAACCCATTTCATGCATTGTCCCTGTCACTACTGCCGCATATTTCTGGTTTGATGAACTGCTTAAGGTGCTCGATAGTGACTCTCCTCCTTATGAGGAGATTATGGACAGAATCAATGCTCTCAAATTGGCTAATTCTTTCACTCTAGACGCATCTTTGCAATTGGCTAAGTTAGCGGCTAAGAACTCTGGGTTTGCTATTGTGGCGCGCAGAGCGCTTTGGTTGAAATCTTGGTCGGCTGATGCGTCTTCCAAGAACAAGCTACTAAACATTCCTTTCAAGGGGAAAACGCTGTTTGGTCCTGACTTGAAAGAGATTATCTCTGATATCACTGGGGGTAAGGGCCACGCCCTTCCTCAGGATCGGCCCTTCAAGGCAAAAAATAGACCTAATTTTCGTCCCTTTCGTAAAAACGGACCAGCCCAAGGTGCTACGTCCTCTAAGCAAGAGGGTAATACTTCTCAGGCCAAGCCAGCTTGGAGACCAATGCAAGGCTGGAACAAGGGAAAGCAGGCCAAGAAACCTGCCACTGCTACCAAGACAGCATGAAATATTGGCCCCCGATCCGGGACCGGATCTGGTGGGGGGCAGACTCTCTCTCTTCGCTCAGGCTTGGGCAAGAGATGTTCTGGATCCTTGGGCGCTAGAAATAGTCTCCCAGGGTTATCTGCTGGAATTCAAGGGACTTCCCCCAAGGGGGAGGTTCCACAGGTCGCAGTTGTCTTCAGACCACATAAAAAGACAGGCGTTCTTACATTGTGTAGAAGACCTGTTAAAAATGGGAGTGATTCATCCTGTTCCATTAAGAGAACAAGGGATGGGGTTCTACTCCAATCTGTTCATAGTTCCCAAAAAAGAGGGAACGTTCAGACCAATCCTAGATCTCAAGATCTTAAACAAATTTCTCAAGGTCCCATCGTTCAAGATGGAAACCATTCGAACTATCCTTCCTTCCATCCAGGAAGGTCAATTCATGACCACGGTGGATTTAAAGGATGCGTATCTACATATTCCTATCCACAAGGAACATCATCGGTTCCTAAGGTTTGCATTCCTGGACAAACATTACCAGTTCGTGGCGCTTCCTTTCGGATTAGCCACTGCTCCAAGGATTTTCACAAAGGTACTAGGGTCCCTTCTAGCGGTGCTAAGACCAAGGGGCATTGCAGTAGTACCTTACCTGGACGACATTCTGATTCAAGCGTCGTCCCTTCCTCAAGCAAAGGCTCACACGGACATTGTCCTGGCCTTTCTCAGATCTCACGGCTGGAAAGTGAACGTGGAAAAGAGTTCTCTATCCCCGTCAACAAGGGTTCCCTTCTTGGGAACAATTATAGACTCCTTAGAAATGAGGATCTTTCTAACAGAGGCCAGAAAAACAAAGCTTCTGGACTCTTGTCGGATACTTCATTCCGTTCCTCTTCCTTCCATAGCTCAGTGCATGGAAGTGATCGGGTTGATGGTGGCGGCGATGGACATAGTTCCTTTTGCGCGCATTCATCTAAGACCATTACAACTGTGCATGCTCAGTCAGTGGAATGGGGACTATACAGACTTGTCTCCGAAGATACAAGTAAATCAGAGAACCAGAGACTCACTCCGTTGGTGGCTGTCCCTGGACAATCTGTCTCAAGGGATGATGTTCCACAGACCAGAGTGGGTCATTGTCACGACCGACGCCAGTCTGATAGGCTGGGGCGCGGTCTGGGGATCCCTGAAAGCTCAGGGTCTTTGGTCTCGGGAAGAATCTCTTCTACCGATAAATATTCTGGAACTGAGAGCGATATTCAATGCTCTCCAGGCCTGGCCCCAGCTTGCGAGGACCAGGTTCATACGGTTTCAATCAGACAACATGACGACTGTTGCGTACATCAACCATCAGGGGGGAACAAGGAGTTCCCTAGCGATGGAAGAAGTAACCAAAATTATTCTTTGGGCGGAGTCTCACTCCTGCCACCTGTCTGCTATCCACATCCCAGGAGTGGAAAATTGGGAAGCGGATTTTCTGAGTCGGCAGACATTGCATCCGGGGGAGTGGGAACTCCATCCGGAAATCTTTGCCCAAGTCACTCACCTGTGGGGCATTCCAGACATGGATCTGATGGCCTCTCGTCAGAACTTCAAAGTTCCTTGCTACGGGGCCAGATCCAGGGATCCCAAGGCGGCTCTAGTGGATGCACTAGTAGCACCTTGGACCTTCAAACTAGCTTATGTGTTCCCGCCATTTCCTCTCATCCCCAGGCTGATAGCCAGGATCAAGCAGGAGAGGGCGTCGGTGATCTTGATAGCTCCTGCGTGGCCACGCAGGACTTGGTATGCAGATCTGGTGAATATGTCATCGGCTCCACCTTGGAAGCTACCTTTGAGACGAGACCTTCTTGTTCAGGGTCCGTTCGAACATCCGAATCTGGTTTCACTCCAGCTGACTGCTTGGAGATTGAACGCTTGATTTTATCGAAGCGAGGATTCTCAGATTCTGTTATCGATACTCTTGTTCAGGCCAGAAAGCCTGTGACTAGAAAGATTTACCACAAAATTTGGAAAAAATATATCTGTTGGTGTGAATCTAAAGGATTCCCTTGGGACAAGGTTAAGATTCCTAGGATTCTATCCTTCCTTCAAGAAGGATTGGAAAAAGGATTATCTGCAAGTTCCCTGAAGGGACAGATTTCTGCCTTGTCGGTATTACTTCACAAAAAGCTGGCAGCTGTGCCAGATGTTCAAGCCTTTGTTCAGGCTCTGGTTAGAATCAAGCCTGTTTACAAACCTTTGACTCCTCCTTGGAGTCTCAATTTAGTTCTTTCAGTTCTTCAGGGGGTTCCGTTTGAACCCTTACATTCCGTTGATATTAAGTTATTATCTTGGAAAGTTTTGTTTTTAGTTGCGATTTCTTCTGCTAGAAGAGTCTCAGAATTATCTGCTCTGCAGTGTTCTCCTCCTTATCTGGTGTTCCATGCAGATAAGGTGGTTTTACGTACTAAACCTGGTTTTCTTCCAAAAGTTGTTTCTAACAAAAACATTAACCAGGAGATTATCGTACCTTCTCTGTGTCCAAAACCAGTTTCAAAGAAGGAACGTTTGTTGCACAATTTGGATGTTGTTCGCGCTCTAAAATTCTATTTAGATGCTACAAAGGATTTTAGACAAACATCTTCCTTGTTTGTTGTTTATTCAGGTAAAAGGAGAGGTCAAAAAGCAACTTCTACCTCTCTCTCTTTTTGGATTAAAAGCATCATCAGATTGGCTTACGAGACTGCCGGACGGCAGCCTCCCGAAAGAATCACAGCTCATTCCACTAGGGCTGTGGCTTCCACATGGGCCTTCAAGAACGAGGCTTCTGTTGATCAGATATGTAGGGCAGCGACTTGGTCTTCACTGCACACTTTTACCAAATTTTACAAGTTTGATACTTTTGCTTCTTCTGAGGCTATTTTTGGGAGAAAGGTTTTGCAAGCCGTGGTGCCTTCCATTTAGGTGACCTGATTTGCTCCCTCCCTTCATCCGTGTCCTAAAGCTTTGGTATTGGTTCCCACAAGTAAGGATGACGCCGTGGACCGGACACACCTATGTTGGAGAAAACAGAATTTATGTTTACCTGATAAATTTCTTTCTCCAACGGTGTGTCCGGTCCACGGCCCGCCCTGGTTTTTTTAATCAGGTCTGATATTTTATTTTCTTTAACTACAGTCACCACGGTACCATATGGTTTCTCCTATGCAAATATTCCTCCTTAACGTCGGTCGAATGACTGGGGTAGGCGGAGCCTAGGAGGGATCATGTGACCAGCTTTGCTGGGCTCTTTGCCATTTCCTGTTGGGGAAGAGAATATCCCACAAGTAAGGATGACGCCGTGGACCGGACACACCGTTGGAGAAAGAAATTTATCAGGTAAACATAAATTCTGTTTTTATCATCATTTTTGTCAATTGAGGATACAATGTGGATCTATATTTAAGTTGTTAGTCTGATGCTAGATATATTTATCATTTATTTGACCTGTGTATTACTTTAGCTTTTTGCGCTCCTATAAATATATATATTCCTGCACTTTCCCCCAGCCCCAGAACTTGTCTCACAACTGAGGCACTGTGTATCCGGGTCAGTCAGAGCCCAGGGCCGTCATGTGATTGCTGTGATAGCAAATCACAGCGATCACATGGTTACTGTGAGGATGGGCGGCTGAGAGGTGCAGAGGGAATGGAAATGGCTCAGCGACAGAGGGGTGGTGGAGGGGCGGGATGCTACACTATGGAACCAAAGTTTGGTAGGGAGAGAGAGGGATGGGAAGCTACACTACAGAAAAATGTCAAAGTGGGGAGCGGGCTACTAAATGATCACAAGGAGGGGGGAGGTGGGTAAGGGAGACCCCTACTCTACAGAAAAAATTATTAGTAAGTAAATACATTTTTAAAATACTCTAATTTGGGTACTGGCAGACAGCTGCCAGTACCAAAGATGGCTGTCACTACTGGGAGAGCTACCAGCTAACTAATTATCCCCTTTACTGCTGGGAATTTCAGAAATGTTGTGCACAGCTGCAATTTGCAGCCTTCTAATTACGAAAAAGCAATGGTTAAGCCATAATGCCTTCTATTTCTGAACAAAACGGATACCAGAGAAGTTTTTACAACCATGTGTGTTATGACTGCAAAAAACAGTATATAAATAATTTTAGTGAGAAACCCAAGTTTGTGAAAAAAAAATAATTATATGATAGCATTTGGCAGTGAAATGGTGGCAGGAAATATACCAAAATGGGCCTGATTGCTTAGATTAGAGCACACACTCATTTATTGCCTTAAAGAGATATTCCAGCCGAAATTGGAAACCACATGGGTACATTTCGGCAATGAACAGAAGCAATTTTGTTTTATACATGCATTAGCAAAAATGCTTCTAATAAAAGCTATAGCTGTTTCAAAAGTGTATTTAAGTATGCACCGTGCACCAGCATTTTAAACAGAGCACTTGCTCAGAGAGCCTAAGGTGCTTATACCATCTGGTAATGACTCAATTTGTTAATTGCTGACATGATAGAAGCACCACTGATGAAAGGAGCAGCTGCAGTATTTAAAATGTGGGTGCAGTGACAATATTTAGCTATGTTTCACATGCACGTGCAGAGAAAAATATTAACACTAAACCAGTGATAACCTTGACTAGAAGCATTTTTGCCAATACATGTATATTGCAAATATGTTTCTATTCAAAGATGTAATAAATCTATGTGCATTAAAATTTTGACTGGAATGTCCCTTTAACTTTTCACCAGGACCATGAATTCCGCCAGTCTTTTAGAGGGGTGTATCCTAGGAATACTCTTGATTTACAAAACCGTATCACAATCTTGCACTTATAGTCAGCAGATATAGATTTCTGACCGGTATTATCAGTGTGTATTTCCTGTGATAACAATCCCAAAATATTAATCTCATGATTTTTTGGAATAAACCCCCCCAAAAAAATATGCACAATTAACAACACAATGGAAGTTTTGCAGGTTTCAGGGATTACATCACAGGCTGAAGGGTCTGGATGTTGACTCATTCCTTTTAATAGTGTGTAGTCATGCAAATAGGTGACGTTATATTTACCTGTTGTGCTCCAAAACTCTAGAGATTTGTGTGTATGTCTCTAAGAACACAAATACATGCAAAGAGAGAAGCGCTCTATCAGGAACGAACAACGGCTCAGTAGCTTGTTATATGGCGAGATACCACCCAGTAGCCACCTCTGTATGTCTCTAAGAACACAAATACATACAAAGAGAGAAGCGCTCTATCAGGAACGAACAACGGCTCAGTAGCTTGTTATATGGCGAGATACCACCCAGTAGCCACCTCTGTATGTCTCTAAGAACACAAATACATACAAAGAGAGAAGCGCTCTATCAGGAACGAACAACGGCTCAGTAGCTTGTTATATGGCGAGATACCACCCAGTAGCCACCTCTGTATGTCTCTAAGAACACAAATACATACAAAGAGAGAAGCGCTCTATCAGGAACGAACAACGGCTCAGTAGCTTGTTATATGGCGAGATACCACCCAGTAGCCGCCTCTGTATGTCTCTAAGAGGTTTAAATATTATTATTATAATGGGCACATGTGTTTGTTGGATTATCATTTTGGCTAATTTTCTAAGTGTAAAAGTGCTTATTATTCATTTTTTAACATTTATTTTTCAGCAGTTAGTGTTTGTATCTGCTTCCTAACGTAATCAAATATGATGGGGTAATATCAAGACAAATATTACATGTGAAAACTTCTGGGGTACTCAGTAATAGGTAGAAAAGTGTGTAAAATGGTCCTTTAAATGTGTCTTTATGTGATCAGCCCCAAAATGTAATTTAAAACATTAGTTTGGATTATAGATATTTTTGCAATGCAGTCCTAAATTGCTGATGTATGCTATACTTAAATAAAAAATGACTTTAATGCCCCTTTAATGATTTTTGTGTATGTGTATTGGTTGTTGGTTTCAAAACTAATTATGACTGACAATGAGCCATTAGTACAACAGCATACTGCAAACAGCAGAGCAATAAATAATAGATTCCTGTGTTCCAACTTCAGAATAGGCAGCAAAAAACATTTTACGCTATAAGTGTAGATCCGTACTAGAACTGCTGTTGATTGGATAGACAACTCTATGCGAGCCAAGACTGACGCCAATTCACCCTGCCGAGAATTAAGCTGGCAAACCATCTTTGCACATATGGTAGATGGATTGGTTAATCAGCTTCTGCTGAGCGCTGGCCCCAAAATTACAGAGCAGCCAGACAACTGCTACGCCCCAGCTTTTGTTCAGACTCTTAACCAGGACAAAAACAATCACTCAGTCATTGGAAATGAAAAAGAAAAATGAATGTGTTTGTTTTGGATATTTCTCTTGCTGCTTTTTGCATAACAGCTGTGTGAGCTTGGATTATTTTATAGCAAATAGTTCTCTGTTAATTTTTAGATTTTAGGAAATAGAGTGGCATTTCTTAAATGGCCTTCTTGCAATGAAATTAATAATAATAATAATAATATATGTCTGATATGTCTGTATACAGTGTGTGTGTATGTATGTGTGTGTGTATATATATATATATATATATATATATATATACAGCATATATATATATATATATATATATATATATATATATATATATGTGTATGTATATATGTATGTATGTATGTGTGTGTGTGTATATATATATATATATATATATATATATATATAGTTTCCATAGAAACAGAAACAAACCAGGATTTTTCCAAATAAACGAGTCAAATGTATTTTATATATATATATATATATATATATATATATATATATATATATATATATAAATACATATATACATACACACACACACAACATATATATATATATACATATACATACACACATATATATATATATATACAGTCCCAATGTGAATCCGCCCTCGTGGGGTCAGCCACCCGGTTGTTCTGTGTAAATATAATAGTTCCCACAGAAACCGAAACAAACCAGGATTTTTCCAAATAAACGAGTCAAATTCATTGACGTTTCGGGGAATAAAACTCCCGTTCTTCAGAACATACAGTGTACCTACAAAACCGTGCTTAAATACAGTGATACAACAAACAGAACCTCTTTCTTCCTGTCAAAAAAAGCGCCAAAAATGACATTTTCTCCTGTTAAGTGTAGTCAGTCCACGGGTCATCCATTACTTATGGAATATTTCTCTTCCTAACAGGAAACTGCAAGAGAATTACCCAGCAGAGCTTGCTATATAGCTCCTCCCCTCACCTATCATAGTCAGTCATTCTCTTGCAGCCTAACTAGTAGGAAGCTGTGAGAGATCTGTGGTGTTTTTTTAACTTAGTTTATTTCTACAATCAAAAGTTTGTTATTTTTAAATGGCACCGGAGTGTGCTGTTTATTCTTAGGCAGCATTAGAAGAAGAATCTGCCTGGGTTTCTTTCTATGGTCTTAGCAGACGTAACTAAGATCCACTGGCTGTTTCTCATCTGAGGCGTGAGGTACTTTCAGAGAAGGGGAATAGCATGCAGGGCTCCCCTGCAACAAATGAGGTATGTGCAGTAATTTATTTTCTGAGGAATGGAATTGACTGAGAAAATACTGCTGATACCATTGTAAAGTAAGTTCAGCCTTAAATGCAGCGATAGCGACTGGTATCAGGCTGATGTGTGTGTGTGTGTGTGCACTGAATGTATTTTCTAAGGAATGGAATTGACTCTGAAAATACTGTAAATACTGAAATAATGTATGAGCCTTAACTGCAGTAAAAGCGACTGGTAGCAGGCTTGTAAATAATAATACATAACTTTTAAATGTATGTTTAAAACGTTTTACTGGCTTGTTAATCGTTTTTTGTGAGGTACTTGGTGATAAAACTTATTAGGGCATGATTTTTACCACATGGCCATTTTTGTTTTCTGCATAGAAACAGTTTCTGAGCTTCCCCACTGTTGTAATATGAGTGGGAGGGGCCTATTTTAGCGCTTTTTTACACAGTAAAAATTCAGTCACAATCTGTCTACTTCATCCTCCATGATCCAGATCGTCTCTAGAGAGCTCAGGGGTCTTCAAAATCCATTTTGAGGGAGGTAATCAGTCACAGTAGTCCTGTGACAGTGTATTTGACTGTGAGAAAAACGTTAATTATATAATTGTTATCCGTTTTTGGGTACTAAGGGGTTAATCATCCATTTGCTGGTGGGTGCAATCCTTTGCTAACTTAATACATTTACTGTGAAAATTTGGTTGCTATAACTATTTTTGATCATTGTTATTTCAACTGTGTTAGTTTTTCTGTGCTTCTTAAAGGCACAGTAACGTTTTTTATATTGCTTGTAAATTAATTTTGAAAAGTATTTCCAAGTTTGCTAGTCTCATTGCTAGTTTGTTTAAACATGTCTGACTCAGATGAATCTCTTTGTTCACTATGTTTAAAGGCCAATGTGGAGCCCAATAGAAATTTGTGCACACAATGTATAGATGTCACTTTAAATAAAAGTCAAACTTTATATGTTAAGAAATTATCACCAGACAACGAGGGGGAAGTTATGCCGACTAACTCTCCTCACGTGTCAGTACCTTCGCCTCCCGCTCAGGAGGTGCGTGATATTGTGGCGCCAAGTACATCAGGGCGGCCCATACAAATCACTTTGCAAGACATGGCTACTGTTATGACAGAAGTACTGTCTAAATTGCCAGAATTAAGAGGTAAGCGCGATCACTCTGGAGTTAGAACAGAGCGCGCTGATAATGGTAGAGCCATGTCTGATACTGCGTCACAATTTGCAGAACATGAGGACGGAGAGCTTCATTCTGTGGGTGACGGGTCTGATCCGGGTAAACTGGATTCAGAAATTTCAAATTTTAAATTTAAGCTTGAGAACCTCCGCGTATTGCTAGGGGAGGTATTAGCGGCTCTGAATGATTGTAACACAGTTGCAATTCCAGAGAAAGTATGTAGGCTGGATAAATATTTTGCGGTACCGGTGTGTACTGACGCTTTTCCTATACCTAAAAGGCTTACAGAAATTGTTAACAAGGAGTGGGATAGACCCGGTGTGCCCTTTTCACCACCTCCTATATTTAGAAAAATGTTTCCTATAGACGCCACCACACGGGACTTATGGCAGACGGTCCCTAAGGTGGAGGGAGCAGTTTCTACTTTGGCTAAACGCACCACTATCCCGGTGGAGGATAGCTGTGCTTTTTCAGATCCAATGGATAAAAAGTTAGAGGGTTACCTTAAGAAAATGTTTGTTCAACAAGGTTTTATATTACAACCCCTTGCATGCATTGCGCCTGTTACTGCTGCGGCGGCATTCTGGTTTGAGTCTCTGGAAGAGACCATTCGCACAGCTCCATTGGATGAAATTATGAACAAGCTTAAAACCCTTAAGCTAGCTAACTCATTTGTTTCTGATGCCGTCGTACACTTAACCAAACTTACGGCTAAGAACTCCGGATTCGCCATTCAAGTGCGCAGAGCGCTGTGGCTTAAATCCTGGTCAGCTGACGTGACTTCTAAATCCAAATTGCTTAATATTCCTTTCAAAGGGCAGACCTTATTCGGGCCCGGCTTGAAAGAAATTATTGCTGACATTACGGGAGGTAAGGGCCATGCTCTACCTCAGGACAGGGCCAAATCAAAGGCCAAACAGTCTAATTTTCGTGCCTTTCATAACTTAAGGGCAGGAGCAGCATCAACTTCCTCCGCTCCAAAACAGGAAGGAGCTGTTGCTCGTTACAGGCAGGGCTGGAAAGTTAACCAGTCCTGGAACAGGGGCAAGCAGGCCAAGAAACCTGCTGCTGCCCCCAAGACAGCATGAAGAGAGGGCCCCCTATCCGGAAACGGATCTAGTGGGGGGCAGACTTTCTCTCTTCGCCCAGGCTTGGGCAAGAGATGTCCAGGATCCCTGGGCGTTGGAGATCATATCTCAGGGATATCTCCTGGACTTCAAAACTTCTCCTCCACAAGGGAGATTTCATCTTTCAAGGTTATCAGCAAACCAAACAAAGAAAGAGGCGTTTCTACGCTGTGTACAAGACCTCTTACTAATGGGGGTAATCCACCCAGTTCCGCGGACGGAACACGGGCAGGGATTCTATTCAAATCTATTTGTGGTTCCCAAAAAAGAGGGAACCTTCAGACCAATCTTGGACTTAAAAATCCTAAACAAATTTCTAAGAGTTCCATCATTCAAAATGGAAACTATTCGAACCATCCTTCCCATGATCCAAGAGGGTCAGTACATGACCACGGTGGACTTAAAGGATGCTTACCTTCACATACCGATTCACAAGGACCATTACCGGTATCTGAGATTTGCCTTCCTAGACAGGCATTACCAGTTTGTAGCTCTTCCCTTCGGATTAGCTACGGCCCCAAGAATCTTTACAAAAATTCTAGGATCACTTCTGGCGGTAATAAGACCGCGAGGCATAGCGGTGACTCCGTACCTAGACGACATTCTGATACAAGCGTCAAGTTTTCAAACTGCCAAGTCTCATACAGAGATAGTTCTGGCATTTCTGAGGTCGCATGGGTGGAAGGTGAACGTGGAAAAGAGTTCTCTATTACCACTTACAAGAGTTCCCTTTCTAGGGACTCTTATAGATTCTGTAGAGATGAAAATTTACCTGACAGAGGCCAGGTTATTAAAACTTCTAAATGCTTGCCGTGTCCTTCACTCCATTCCACACCCGTCAGTAGCTCAGTCCATGGAAGTAATCGGCTTAATGGTAGCGGCAATGGACATAGTACCATTTGCGCGCCTGCATCTCAGACCACTGCAATTGTGCATGCTAAGTCAGTGGAACGGGGATTACTCAGATTTGTCCCCCCTACTAAATCTGGATCAAAGGACCAGAGATTCTCTTCTATGGTGGCTCTCTCGGCCACATCTGTCCAAGGGGATGACCTTTCGCAGGACGATTGTAACAACAGACGCCAGCCTTCTAGGCTGGGGAGCAGTCTGAAATTCCCTGAAAGCTCAGGGATTATGGACTCAGGAGGAGAAACTCCTCCCAATAAATATTCTGGAGTTAGGAGCAATATTCAATGCTCTCCTAGCTTGGCCTCAGTTAGCAACTCTGAGGTTCATCAGATTTCATTCGGACAACATCACGACTGTGGCTTACATCAACCATCAAGGGGGAACCAGAAGTTCCCTAGCGATGTTGGAAGTCTCAAAGATAATTCGCTGGGCATAGTCTCACTCTTGCCACCTGTCAGCGATCTACATCCCAGGCGTGGAGAACTGGGAGGCGGATTTTCTAAGTCGCCAGACTTTTCATCCGGGAGAGTGGGAGCTCCATCCGGAGGTCTTTGCTCAACTGATTCGTCGTTGGGGCAAACCAGATCTGGATCTCATGGCATCTCGTCAGAACGCCAAGCTTCCTTGTTACGGATCCAGGTCCAGGGACCCGGGAGCGGTGCTGATAGATGCTCTGACAGCCCCTTGGGTCTTCAACATGGCTTATGTGTTTCCACCATTCCCAATGCTTCCTCGTTTGATTGCCAAGATCAAACAGGAGAGAGCTTCGGTGATTCTGATAGCGCCTGCGTGGCCACGCAGGACCTGGTATGCAGACCTAGTGGACATGTCGTCCTGTCCACCGTGGTCTCTGCCTCTGAGACAGGACCTTCTAATTCAGGGTCCTTTCAAACATCCAAATCTAATTTCTCTGAGGCTGACTGCATGGAGATTGAACGCTTGACTCTATCAAAGCGTGGTTTCTCGGAGGCGGTTATTGATACCTTAATACAGGCTAGGAAGCCTGTTACCAGAAAAATTTACCATAAAATATGGCGTACATATTTACGTTGGTGCGAATCCAAGAGTTACTCATGGAGTAAGGTTAGGATTCCTAGGATATTGTCCTTTCTACAAGAGGGTTTAGAAAAGGGCTTATCTACTAGTTCGTTAAAGGGACAGATTTCTGCTCTGTCTATTCTTTTACACAAACGTCTGGCTGAAGTTCCAGACGTTCAGGCTTTCTGTCAGGCTTTAACTAGGATTAAGCCTGTGTTTAAGTCTGTTGCTCTGCCGTGGAGCTTAAACTTAGTTCTTAATGTTCTTCAAGGCGTTCCATTTGAACCCCTTCATTCCATTGATATCAAGTTGTTATCTTGGAAAGTTCTGTTTTTGATGGCTATTTCCTCGGCTCAAAGAGTCTCTGAGTTATCTGCCTTACATTGTGATTCTCCTTATCTGATTTTTCATTCAGACAAGGTAGTCCTGCGTACTAAACCTGGGTTCTTACCTAAGGTAGTTACTAACAGGAATATCAATCAAGAGATTGTTGTTCCATCTCTGTGTCCTAACCCTTCTTCAAAGAAGGAACGACTTTTGCATAATCTGGACGTAGTCCGTGCCCTGAAATTCTATTTGCAGGCAACTAAGGATTTTCGTCAAACTTCTTCCCTGTTTGTCATTTACTCTGGACAGAGGAGAGGTCAAAAGGCTTCGGCTACCTCTCTATCTTTTTGGCTTCGTAGCATAATACGCTTAGCCTATGAGACTGCTGGACAGCAGCCTCCTGAAAGGATTACAGCTCATTCTACTAGAGCTGTGGCTTCCACCTGGGCCTTTAAAAATGAGGCCTCTGTTGAACAGATTTGCAAGGCTGCGACTTGGTCTTCGCTTCACACTTTTTCAAAATTTTACAAATTTGACACTTTTGCTTCGTCGGAGGCTATTTTTGGGAGAAAGGTACTTCAGGCAGTGGTTCCTTCTGTTTAATGTTCCTGCCTTGTCCCTCCCTTCATCCGTGTACTTTAGCTTTGGTATTGGTATTCCATAAGTAATGGATGACCCGTGGACTGACTACACTTAACAGGAGAAAACATAATTTATGCTTACCTGATAAATTCCTTTCTCCTGTAGTGTAGTCAGTCCACGGCCCGCCCTGTTTTTACGGCAGGTCTAAATTTTAATTAAACTCCAGTCACCACTGTACCCTATGGTTCCTCCTTTCTCGTCTGCTTTGGTCGAATGACTGACTATGATAGGTGAGGGGAGGAGCTATATAGCAAGCTCTGCTGGGTAATTCTCTTGCAGTTTCCTGTTAGGAAGAGAAATATTCCATAAGTAATGGATGACCCGTGGACTGACTACACTACAGGAGAAAGGAATTTATCAGGTAAGCATAAATTATGTTATTTCTGGTATAGTTTCAAGTAAACTCGGATGTTAACAACCTTCACTTCCGGTACTATCATATAACGTGATACTCAAACAAATGTGCAGAAAATCAAACATTCTTACTACCATTTATAGGTTATCATCATAATTACAAACTCATCAGTGTTGGATACATCCTTGTATTGTGCCTAAAATAATCATGTGCTTTCAATAACATGTGCAGTCTCAAACCGTCAATCTCCCATATCAAGGGACTGGTAGTTACGTCACTTCCGGTTCTGGTCCTGCCGGAATAGTGTCATATCCGACGTCACTTCCGTACTATTTGTATACAAACACATATACTTACTGGTGTTTGAGATCATTTGAACATTATGTCTATACCTAAACAATGCGAATCTAGCAATATAGGCAGCTAAAATATAAAGCCACTCGTGAATATTGTTAAACATATAACAATTCTCAAAAACAATGCAGTGATAGTACAACTCAATTAAAACATAGAGGATGGGCATCAGTATAAGTAGTTATGGCTCCAGTACATAGTCATATCAGATACGGCTTCTAATTGGATACAAGAACAAATATCATACAATAATAAATCAACATTGCATATTAGCAACATAGTTACCACATCACTCATACAATATGCCCTAATCATAAATAGTACAGAAGTGACGTCAGATATGACGCTATTCCGGCAGGACCGGAACCGGAAGTGACATAACTTCCGGTCCCTTGATATGGGAGATTGACGGTTTGAGACCACACATATTATTGAAAGCACATGATTATTTTAGGCACAATACAAGGATGTATCCAACACTGATGAGTTTGTAAATATGATGATAACCTATAAATGGTAGTAAGAATGTTTGATTTTCTGCACATTTGTTTGAGTATCACGTTATATGATAGTACCGGAAGTGAAGGTTGTTAACTTCCGAGTTCACTTGAAACTATACCGGAAATGATGTCATTTTTGGCGCTTTTTTTGACAGGAAGAAGGAGGTTCTGTTTGTTGTATCACTGTATTTAAGCACGGTTTTGTGTGTACACTGTATGTTCTGAAGAAGGGGAGTTTTATTCGCCGAAACGTCAATAAATTTGACTCGTTTATTTGGAAAAATCCTGGTTTGTTTCTGTTTCTGTGGGAACTATTATATTTACAGGGAACAACCGGATGACTGACCCCACAAGGGCGGATTCACATTGGGACAGTGTATATATAAATAATATAATATATATATATATATATATATATATATATATATAAAAAACATGGAAGGGAACTGCACTCCAAGACCGGATCAGGTACACATCCAGCCCTGGGTGCTAAATAGCACTCCAAAAAAGCTGTGATATCACCAGAGCCACAGGCAGTTAACCCCAGTCCGGAATGGGTGCAAGAACCAAGGGAGATTACAAATAAAAAGTAATACAACACATAGAAACACCCAGCACTCACCAGCTAGCTCACAGCTAAGATAAAATCACAACTGGAAAGGTTAGTCACCTCATCTGGCCAAATGGGAAAGCTCAGGCACCACGTCAAGGTCCTTTCCTTTGCCTGAGTCCCTAACACAGGCACACCATCATGCGAGCTCACAAAGCTAAACAAACTGAGAACAAAGAAGGGGTGCACAGGTGGCTGTAATCACCCATAGAAAATACAAAACATGGAAGGGAACTGAACTCCAAGACCGGATCAGGTACACATCCTGTGACTCAGTAACATCCAGCCCTGGGTGCTAAATAGCACTCCAAAAAAGCTGTGATATCACCAGAGCCACAGGCAGTTAACCCCAGTCCGGAATGGGTGCAAGAACCAAGGGAGATTACAAATAAAAAGTAATACAACACATAGAAACACCCAGCACTCACCAGCTAGCTCACAGCTAAGATAAAATCACAACTGGAAAGGTTAGTCACCGCATCTGGCCAAATGGGAAAGCTCAGGCACCACGTCAAGGTCCTTTCCTTTGCCTGAGTCCCTAACACAGGCACACCATCATGCGAGCTCACAAAGCTAAACAAACTGAGAACAAAGAAGGGGTGCACAGGTGGCTGTAATCACCCATAGAAAATACAAAACATGGAAGGGAACTGCACTCCAAGACCGGATCAGGTACACATCCTGTGACTCAGTAACATCCAGCCCTGGCTGCTAAATAGCACTCCAAAAAAGCTGTGATATCACCAGAGCCACAGGCAGTTAACCCCAGTCCGGAATGGGTGCAAGAACCAAGGGAGATTACAAATAAAAAGTAATACAACACATAGAAACACCCAGCACTCACCAGCTAGCTCACAGCTAAGATAAAATCACAACTGGAAAGGTTAGTCACCGCATCTGGCCAAATGGGAAAGCTCAGGCACCACGTCAAGGTCCTTTCATTTGCCTGAGTCCCTAACACAGGCACACCATCATGCGAGCTCACAAAGCTAAACAAACTGAGAACAAAGAAGGGGTGCACAGGTGGCTGTAATCACCCATAGAAAATACAAAACATGGAAGGGAACTGCACTCCAAGACCGGATCAGGTACACATCCTGTGACTCAGTAACATCCAGCCCTGGGTGCTAAATAGCACTCCAAAAAAGCTGTGATATCACCAGAGCCACAGGCAGTTAACCCCAGTCCGGAATGGGTGCAAGAACCAAGGGAGATTACAAATAAAAAGTAATACAACACATAGAAACACCCAGCACTCACCAGCTAGCTCACAGCTAAGATAAAATAACAACTGGAAAGGTTAGTCACTGCATCTGGCCAAATGGGAAAGCTCAGGCACCACGTCAAGGTCCTTTCCTTTGCCTGAGTCCCTAACACAGGCACACCATCATGCGAGCTCACAAAGCTAAACAAACTGAGAACAAAGAAGGGGTGCACAGGTGGCTGTAATCACCCATAGAAAATACAAAACATGGAAGGGAACTGCACTCCAAGACCGGATCAGGTACACATCCTGTGACTCAGTAACATCCAGCCCTGGGTGCTAAATAGCACTCCAAAAAAGCTGTGATATCACCAGAGCCACAGGCAGTTAACCCCAGTCCGGAATGGGTGCAAGAACCAAGGGAGATTACAAATTAAAAGTAATACAACACATAGAAACACCCAGCACTCACCAGCTAGCTCACAGCTAAGATAAAATCACAACTGGAAAGGTTAGTCACCGCATCTGGCCAAATGGGAAAGCTCAGGCACCACGTCAAGGTCCTTTCCTTTGCCTGAGTCCCTAACACAGGCACACCATGATGCGAGCTCACAAAGCTAAACAAACTGAGAACAAAGAAGGGGTGCACAGGTGGCTGTAATCACCCATAGAAAATACAAAACATGGAAGGGAACTGCACTCCAAGACCGGATCAGGTACACATCCTGTGACTCAGTAACATCCAGCCCTGGGTGCTAAATAGCACTCCAAAAAAGCTGTGATATCACCAGAGCCACAGGCAGTTAACCCCAGTCCGGAATGGGTGCAAGAACCAAGGGAGATTACAAATAAAAAGTAATACAACACATAGAAACACCCAGCACTCACCAGCTAGCTCACAGCTAAGATAAAATCACAACTGGAAAGGTTAGTCACCGCATCTGGCCAAATGGGAAAGCTCAGGCACCACGTCAAGGTCCTTTCCTTTGCCTGAGTCCCTAACACAGGCACACCATCATGCGAGCTCACAAAGCTAAACAAACTGAGAACAAAGAAGGGGTGCACAGGTGGCTGTAATCACCCATAGAAAATACAAATCATGGAAGGGAACTGCACTCCAAGACCGGATCAGGTACACATCCTGTGACTCAGTAACATCCAGCCCTGGGTGCTAAATAGCACTCCAAAAAAGCTGTGATATTACCAGAGCCACAGGCAGTTAACCCCAGTCCGGAATGGGTGCAATACCCAAGGGAGATTACAAATAAAAAGTAATACAACACATAGAAACACCCAGCACTCACCAGCTAGCTCACAGCTAAGATAAAATCACAACTGGAAAGGTTAGTCACCGCATCTGGCCAAATGGGAAAGCTCAGGCACCACGTCAAGGTTCTTTCCTTTGCCTGAGTCCCTAACACAGGCACACCATCATGCGAGCTCACAAAGCTAAACAAACTGAGAACAAAGAAGGGGTGCACAGGTGGCTGTAATCACCCATAGAAAATACAAAACATGGAAGGGAACTGCACTCCAAGACCGGATCAGGTACACATCCAGCCCTGGGTGCTAAATAGCACTCCAAAAAAGCTGTGATATCACCAGAGCCACAGGCAGTTAACCCCAGTCCGGAATGGGTGCAAGAACCAAGGGAGATTACAAATAAAAAGTAATACAACACATAGAAACACCCAGCACTCACCAGCTAGCTCACAGCTAAGATAAAATCACAACTGGAAAGGTTAGTCACCGCATCTGGCCAAATGGGAAAGCTCAGGCACCACGTCAAGGTTCTTTCCTTTGCCTGAGTCCCTAACACAGGCACACCATCATGCGAGCTCACAAAGCTAAACAAACTGAGAACAAAGAAGGGGTGCACAGGTGGCTGTAATCACCCATAGAAAATACAAAACATGGAAGGGAACTGAACTCCAAGACCGGATCAGGTACACATCCTGTGACTCAGTAACATCCAGCCCTGGGTGCTAAATAGCACTCCAAAAAAGCTGTGATATCACCAGAGCCACAGGCAGTTAACCCCAGTCTGGAATGGGTGCAAGAACCAAGGGAGATTACAAATAAAAAGTAATACAACACATAGAAACACCCAGCACTCACCAGCTAGCTCACAGCTAAGATAAAATCACAACTGGAAAGGTTAGTCACCGCATCTGGCCAAATGGGAAAGCTCAGGCACCACGTCAAGGTCCTTTCCTTTGCCTGAGTCCCTAACACAGGCACACCATCATGCGAGCTCACAAAGCTAAACAAACTGAGAACAAAGAAGGGGTGCACAGGTGGCTGTAATCACCCATAGAAAATACAAAACATGGAAGGGAACTGCACTCCAAGACCGGATCAGGTACACATCCTGTGACTCAGTAATATCCAGCCCTGGGTGCTAAATAGCACTACAAAAAAGCTGTGATATCACCAGAGCCACAGGCAGTTAACCCCAGTCCGGAATGGGTGCAAGAACCAAGGGAGATTACAAATAAAAAGTAATACAACACATAGAAACACCCGGCACTCACCAGCTAGCTCACAGCTAAGATAAAATCACAACTGGAAAGGTTAGTCACCGCATCTGGCCAAATGGGAAAGCTCAGGCACCACGTCAAGGTCCTTTCCTTTGCCTGAGTCCCTAACACAGGCACACCATCATGCGAGCTCACAAAGCTAAACAAACTGAGAACAAAGAAGGGGTGCACAGGTGGCTGTAATCACCCATAGAAAATACAAAACATGGAAGGGAACTGCACTCCAAGACCGGATCAGGTACACATCCTGTGACTCAGTAACATCCAGCCCTGGGTGCTAAATAGCACTCCAAAAAAGCTGTGATATCACCAGAGCCACAGGCAGTTAACCCCAGTCCGGAATGGGTGCAAGAACCAAGGGAGATTACAAATAAAAAGTAATACAACACATAGAAACACCCAGCACTCACCAGCTAGCTCACAGCTAAGATAAAATCACAACTGGAAAGGTTAGTCACCGCATCTGGCCAAATGGGAAAGCTCAGGCACCACGTCAAGGTCCTTTCCTTTGCCTGAGTCCCTAACACAGGCACACCATCATGCAAGCTCACAAAGCTAAACAAACTGAGAACAAAGAAAGGGTGCACAGGTGGCTGTAATCACCCATAGAAAATACAAAACATGGAAGGGAACTGCACTCTTGGAGCTTTCCCATTTGGCCAGATGCGGTGACTAACCTTTCCAGTTGTGATTTTATCTTAGCTGTGAGCTAGCTGGTGAGTGCTGGGTGTTTCTATGTGTTGTATTACTTTTTATTTGTAATCTCCCTTGGTTCTTGCACCCATTCCAGACTGGGGTTAACTGCCTGTGGCTCTGGTGATATCACAGCTTTTTTGGAGTGCTATTTAGCAGCCAGGGCTGGATGTTACTGAGTCACAGGATGTGTACCTGATCCGGTCTTGGAGTGCAGTTCCCTTCCATGTTTTGTATTTCCTATGGGTGATTACAGCCACCTGTGCACCCCTTCTTTGTTCTCAGTTTGTTTAGCTTTGTGAGCTCGCATGATGGTGTGCCTGTGTTAGGGACTCAGGCAAAGGAAAGGACCTTGACGTGGTGCCTGAGCTTTTCCATTTGGCCAGATGCGGTGACTAACCTTTCCAGTTGTGATTTTATCTTAGCTGTGAGCTAGCTGGTGAGTGCTGGGTGTTTCTATGTGTTATATATATATATATATATATATATATATATATATATATATATATACTGTGTGTGTATGTATGTATGTGTGTGTGTATATGTATATATATATATATATATATATATATATATATATATATATATATAGTATCTCACAAAAGTGAGTACAGCCCTCACATTTTTTTAAATATTTTATTATATCTTGTCATGTGACAACACTGAAGAAATTACACTTTGCTACAATGTAAAGTAGTGAGTGTACAACCTATATAACAGTGTAAATTTGCTCACCCCTCAAAATAACTCAACACACAGCCATTAATATTTAAACCATTGGCAACAGACGTGAGTACACCCCTAAGTGAAAATTACCAAATTGGGCCCAATTAGTCATTTTTCCTCCCCGGTGTCATGTGACTCGAAGGGGATATATTGTCCTTGAAACGTCACTTTTTTTCAAGTAAAATTTGATCACAAAAAATTCCAGTGAGTGCTAGTTTTTTGTATTTATATATATATATATATATATATATATATATATATATATATATATATATATATATATATATATATATATATATATATATATATATTTATATATACATACAGGTAGAAAACCCTTTGTCCAAACTGCTTGGGACTGGAAAACAGTTAGGGTTTTTGAATTGTTCGGATTTTGGAATATTTGCATGTGTAAAATTGGAGAGTTTGGAGACGGGATGGGACCAAATGTAAACAGCATCTTCTACAATTTAGGCAATATTTACATGTCATAATAAATGCAACCTAAAGGTAGTTTTTTTATAATTTTTAATACATTTTTCTACATAGTACCCTCAGAAAGATAGTACATTACTGTAATCAAAAAGGTAATAAATGTTGTTTTAAATAAATATAGACTATTATTTGCATTTTACAACACAAAAAATCAAACCAAAGACACAGGCAGAGAAGATTGGGACTTACAGAAATACAGAAGGGGAAATATAATATTTTTGTTAATTATATTTAAATATATATATATTAATGAAATGAATGAAACTGGATTTTGTAATTCCTGATTTGGAGATTTTGTACCTGTATTGCATAAAAAGAGCTTTCACTGGATGTCAGTTACAGCTAACTATTTATTCACAGAATTAAGACATAAGTGTAAAATTACAAAAAAATATATAAATAAAATAAATACAAATATTAATTATCCCATTCCCCAAAACCTGTAGCTTTCTGTCTGTAGATAGAATCCCAAAATGTTTTTATTGGCATCCTCTGATTCAGCTAAGACCAAACATATATATATTAAAATACTTCTTAAGGTCTTTATCTTAAGCTATGTATATCATGTTCTAAATGATGCCATGGGGTAACTCTCATTTGGTATAGCAGAAATGCCCAAATTCTCAAAATTGACTCCCAAAACTATATATATATTTAAAGTAGACAATACTAAGGGGTCAATTTATTATTGTGCGGACGGACATGATACGATGTAGCGTATCACGTCCGCCGCACATTGATAAATGCAGACAGCATACGCTGTTGGCATTTATCTTTGCACCAGCAGTTCTTGTGAACTGCTGGTGCAATACCGCCCCCTGCAGATTTGCGGCCAATTGGCCGCTAGCAGGGGGTGTCAATCAACCCGATCGTATTCGATCGGGCTGATTGCTGTCTGCCACCTCACCTTCATAAATCGACCCCAAGGTATTGATTGGAGTGCAACTTCAGAGCTCTGGTTAACTGTTAGGCATGAATAAAAATTTGCACAAAACATCAAAAATAAATTTAACAGTGCAGTTACATTCATAACACCACCATAATTTTTTTTTATTTTTTTTTTAAATTGCATAAAATTTTTATAAGGTCTCAAAAAGTTGAGGTCTCAGGTGTTAGAAAGAAAAAAAAATGAAATGCAAAGGGCTTTAACATTGAAATTACATACATATATATATGTATGTATGTGTATATGTATGTATGTATGTATATATATATATGTATATATATATATATATATATATATATATATATATATATATATATATGTGTGTGTGTGTGTATATAAGAGTGTACATATGTATTTATGTATTTATATGTATTTACAGACCTATTTACACATATAAACACATAAGTACAAATGTATACATATATAGACATAGTGCACTGGAGCCCTTTGCAGTCAAGTAGCTGAAAACATGAAAAAACATATTAAGGCAATATTCATATTTAATAAAGTGTTTAACTGTGTATTTACAGTAAATATTATACATTCTTTGTATTTTTAAATAGATATTCCTATATATATATATATATATATATATATATATTACCAAGGTACCAGCAGATATATATATATATATATATATTACCAAAGTACCAGCATATATATATATATATATATATATATAGATGTATTTATGAATAAATAGAACATATTCTGATATGTGAAGGATATTGGAATAAGTAATATTCAAATTTTCATGTCAGGTTAACAAACTTGAGAAAATGTGATCCGGTTTGCATTGGGTAGGGTGTTAGTTCCCCCCTCCTCACACACACACACACTTTTCACGCTCCATTGACATCTATAGAGTAATATGTTAACGCGTGCACAATATTGTAACTTCAGCTTTTTCCTTGTGTTGTGTTAGCGCATGAGGGAAAACTTTTTACGCAAAAGCTAAATTCGAGAGCAGTTAGCACTGGAGCTATAAATAGCACTCCACTCGTAATCTAGCCCTAAATCTGGTGGGGTAAAAAAAAATCTACTGTGGTAAAATTAGTGACATTTATATTAATAACAGCAGACTTTACAAAAGTGCTTTCTTGAGAATTTGTCTTTGCTTATTTGGGGGGATTAGGGGGCTCATCTTCAGTGTCAGTTTATTCACTGTAGGGTTAAGCTGGTATTCAGATCCAGAGGGGTCAATATCTGAATCTGATTAATTAACAAAATGATATGCTGCCTGAACACTAAAAACTTTTTCTGCCATAATCTGATATAATACAGTACAGATTTCTGCATTCTCTCTCCCCCCTGTATATAGTAGTACAATGAAATGAAATTATAATAAAGGTCCTCAAATATTTATAATTACATTTTACAAAAAAAATGTTTATGCTTTTCCTAGTGGGTAGCCCATTTACTGGCCGATGACTGGAAACGTCATGTTACGTCAGCATCAGTAGGCGTCCCACTTGAAAGCAAAAATCAAAACAAAAAGGCTTTTTCTGGAATACAATAAAAGCTTTCAAAAAACTTTTTGTTTGATATTTATATAATATAGGTAGATGAGCAGATCTATAGATAGATTTATAGGTCTACCGCTGAAAATACAAAGTTGCCTTTTAAAAAGCTCCTCTGCTATACAGTAACGATTCTGCCTGTCTGGAAGAATAATTACTATATTGATATTTTTCTTTCTATTTGCCCCATGTGATCACTGCAATAGCCTATTGCAGTGATCACAGGTGTGAACCACTACTATTGGCTCCTTGCATTGCTGGGTGTTTATTATTTTAATATATTTAATAAATCATAATATTTATATATAGTTAATAGTTGCTGTAAGGGAGGGGATTACCCTTCTTCCCAGACAGCCCTCTTATCTCTCGCTGGTCAACTTCATGTTAAGTTCCTGCAGCCAGTCTGCCAGTATGTAGTCAGGACAGATTTTTTTTCCCCTTCAAATTTCTCTTTATTTTAGGGATCCTTCCCACCCCCACCCTCCTCTTCACCCTCACCTCACCATAGTTTTTGTTTCTATAGTGTAGGGATCCCTCCTCATCTCCCACCTAACTGCTGTTTTTTTCTGTAGTGTAGGGATCCACCTCCCTCCCTCTCGCCTGCCAAACTGAATTTTGTAGTGTAAGGGTCAGCACCTCCCTCCCAACCACCTACAATCGCCACCCACCCGCCACTGATCATCCAATCCCACTCCTCCCATATAAAGGCAGAGGCTTTCTGCCCTTCCCCTCAGTTGCTTCTCCTGCTGGGACCACAACCTGCACAAGACTGTTGAATGTAGATACTGCGTCAACACAGTAAGCTGGAAAAAGTACTGTGTAACGTAGTACGAAGGTCCTTTTGGCAAGGGGTTACTATAGATATTTACTTTGATAAATGTTATAAGCTTGATAAAGTTAATCCATTGTTTCTGTTGCAGGTGGATGGCATTGCTGTAGGCTTCATGAGTGTGAGTTCTGAAGTGAATGTTAAACTACTACAGGAATGTTTTGACCTGGGGCCTTTTCATGGACTATGTAAGCCACATCCTGACGATGTTCTTCATTCAAAGGAAAAATTAAACTCCAAAAGAGGTATTGTGGCAATATTTCTATTAGTTGGTGTTTATTGTTATTGTTATTATTATAGTGTTATGCAGGTATATTAATTGATTCAGATACAGTATGCAATTTTAAGCAACTTTCTAGCTTACTCCTGTTATCAATTTTTCTTCATTCTCTTGGTATCTTTATTTGAAAAAGCAGGAATGTAAGCTTACGAGCCGGCCCATCTTTGATTCAGCACCTGGGTACAGCTTGTTGATTGGTGTCTAAATGTACCCACCAATCAGCAAGTGCTGTCCAGTGTGCTGAACTAAAAATGGGCCGGCGTAAAAGCTTACATGCCTGCTTTTTCAAATAAAGTTACAAAAAGAACAAAGAAAAATTGATAATACGAGTAAATTAGAAAGGTGCTTAAAATTGCATGCTCTATCTGAATCATGAAAGAAAAAAATTGGGTTCAGTATCCTTTTAAGGGTCACAAAAGTTTATCCTAAAAGAAGTAATTTTAAAGGATATTATATTTTTTTATTCTATAAAATGGATGATCACATACTGAGGAAAAGACTTTTCTTTTTATGTTTGTGAGGCATGCCACAGTCAACCATTAAAGAAGCGGGAGTCTTGCTTATTAGCCAGTTAGTAAACAGTCCTGAAGGTCCAGATGTACAAATAAACAACTTTAATATATTTTTTGGTGATTAAAAATATTTTTAATTATAAAGATGAATGTTCTTCCTAAAATTCAAATGCTACCCTAGCTTATAAGGCAGAGAGATATTACACTTTTACATAGGCTGTTTGCAAATGTTATACGGCAGAAACACATTAGATCAAAGGGGATTAAAGCTACCTGATATCCAATGGTATAACTGGGCCTCACTTATCAAATTAGTGGTTGGTTGGGTAGTGGGGACACAGTATTTTAGTCCTTTACACTGAGGTGGTAGTGCCGTTACTTGTGGCCTTCCTTCCACAATCTCCATTTGGTAGTTTGCCTCAACCATGTTTTATATAGATTAGTGTTCTATATAAAGATCCTTTGCATCCTTGGAACAGATTCTGTAAAATATTGAAATTACCACAAAGGGTAACTACATTTTTACAGTTCAGAGGTAACCCTGAATTTCTGCCCAGGGCCGCCACTAGAAATTTTGGGGCCCCTGACTCAACCATTGATCAGGGCCCCCCCCCTCCTTTGACATGTGCAATTTTTGACCAAGTGACTAAAACGTATATGCACTTTATTCTTAATTGTCTATTTAAACTTAGAAATGTTGTAAAGGTAGTAACATACAGACACACTCATACACTGAAACACACAAACACACTCACACATAAGGATTCACATATAGACACTCTAGCAGACACGCAAAGAAACACACTCAGACACAGAAACCCAAACAGACACTTAGCACGTGTTTACATTGACCTGACAAGTAATGAGGTAAACTACAGTTTTGTAAAAAAAGGAGATTTAGAAAACAAAATATGGAGTTCTGATTATCTTTTTGTAAAGGAAGATGACAACTAAATTATGACAACAGCATGCAGTGGCTGAAAGGAAGGGCCCTGAACTGCCTAATTTAAAGGTTAAATGGTGGAGTGGTTACTTCCGGAAAGGTCTTGTTAGTCTCAAAGTCTGTAGAAAGATGTGAATAATTAGTAGTAAGGTCAAAATGTCCTAAAAAGGAACAGACAATGGACACACACACACAAACTCAAACTTGCACATACACCCAAGGAAACGCCGACAGAGACAGCCTCAGAAAACACACAGAGACACCCACAGAAAACACACAAAGACACACACACACACACACACACACACAGAGACAACCACATGAAAAACACAGAAAGACATACATACACGCACCCTCACTGAGACATCCACAGAAAACACAGACATACATACATACATACATACAAACACCCTCACGGAAACACCCATAGAAAAAGCTCAAATACATATGCACACACCCTCACAGACATCCACAGAAAATGCACAAAGACATACACACCCACCCTCACAGAGAGACCCACAGATAAAAAATACATACACATAGAGACACAAACCAAAGCACAAAGACATAAACACATACACCCACAGAAACACTCACAGGAGGAAACATTTATGCACCTTGCATCCCCTAAATCAAAAGTGTGTGACATGCATGATAAAAAATGCAGAAATTAAGAGATCACTTTTTAAAGAATCATATTTGTAAATGTGCAAACAAAAATAATTATGTGAATTCAAAATTGTACATTAATGAGCTGGGTAGATGGCTAGATGAAGAAAAGTACCTTTAAAAGGTTGACATATGTTTGTTTGTTTTTTTCCCATTTCCCCCAACCAAGAGCACCACTTCAAATATAGTGTACAAATTTTCCCATCTGTCAGCTGTACTTATGGATTTTGAATATGCTGTACTCTATATGGTCTTGGTGGGACCATAAGCTGTGGTACTCATACCATTAGATCTGGTTAAATGCAGGATTTAGGCTTGTTGGTATGTATTTCAAAACAAAGTCAGCTGTAGTGTAAACTGAACAGTTTTAAGTTAACCTGTCTCATTTCAAACACTGAGCAATCTTAGTCTGAGAGTATAAAATGTTATGCAGATGTAAAAATCTTAGATAAAATGCCTCCTTGCATCTGGAAAGTCCTTGCATAAAGGGGCAGTAAACTGGAATGTAATTATATATATATATATATTATATATATATATATATATATATATATATATATATATATATATATATATATATATATATATATATATATATATATATAAAATGCATATCTGCCAAAAGGGCATCTACCATTTGTGTATTGAGGAGGAAACATTTCTGCATGGTTTTAAATATAGAATTTCTACAGCATTGTCAAATATTCATAAATACAATGCTGCTAAAAAAAAAATGTTTTTATGGACCCTTGGCCCCACCATACTACCACACTGAAGTTACAATCCAAAATTGCACAAAGAAGTAAGTCCTACCTCCTCTTCAAATGAAAGTGATCTGCCGTCTGACTCAGGCACACACTGTACAAAGTGCCAAGTCTGTCTCACACTGAGCATAGTGGTTTAGTGCACACTAAGAAATCCTCTCAAATGCTAATACTTTACTACTTGTAATAACATTTCCCACGATCAATTAGCACTCTGCTGTAGTACCCACTGGTGGCTGACAAAATTAAAAAAAAAAAAAAAAAATTTTTTTTTTTTTTTTTTAGTTCTTGCCTCATGGGGCCCCCCTGGCTCATTGGGCCCCTGACAGGAGTCACCCCTGTCACCCCCTGATGGCGGCCCTGTTTCTGCCTGGGATGACAACAAAGGTATTTCAAGTGTGGCACTCTAGGGGGTGACTAATATTTGACATCTGTTAAATTATATTTCTAAGTGTATCTTTATATTTGAAGAGAAACAGGAAAAGTGTGATATACCACATCAAAGTTATTTTGCTTATATGCAAAGTCTACACTATATTGAGTAAATCCTTAAGAACTCTCCTGATTTATGTCACTTGGCACAACAGGATGTTCATTCAATCTCCCAGACTTACTGATAAACCATAAAAGTGTAGAAATCATCAATCCTATTAGTTGAAAATTTGCAGGTGATATCCAAATCTCACATCTTTAAAAGACAGCATATTACACCTCAAATGTGCTACATTATCCTTAGCTTCACAAGAAACACATAATATAATTCTTACATAGAGCCTACCACATCGATAACAGAAAACAAATGCATCAAGTGTTCTAGGGAGAATCCAGATTTTCTACATCTTGTGTGGGATTGCCCCAAGACTATATATTTATGGTTTTAAATAATGTATTGGTTGAGTAAAATATGTAAAAGCCCTGTTTCCCTTACATGTGCTGTTTTTACAGAAAGATTACTTCCCCACACGCCATCGTAGCCTATGTTTTCTAGTCATCTTAATTTCCACTTGTTAATAGAACAAGAAGATGTAAAAATGGATGTAGTTAAGAAAGTAGAACAGATTATTGATAAGTGGGACAATGTATCTACACAATCTTCCTAAAAATGTTAGATTAAAAATTGTATCTCCATTCCATAATACTGAATATGTACTTAATGAGCAACTAACTGGGAGATGGAAACTAGACTGCTTATTAGTTCTGAGATATGATAGGCCTCCTCTTGATATATGCTCCACTTGCTGTGGGGGTCTTGTGCTCCGCTCTGCAACTTCTTGCAATTTTTCTGCATTTTTAAATGTGGCTTTATATGTTTTTGGTTATTTGAGGTTTGCATATACAAAAAGAGTTGTTATTTGGTAGGTTGGTATTTATATAAAGGAAAATACTTAATTATGTCTTTGATTAAGTTTGCTACATTTTATTTTCTTTCTATAGTATTTCTGTATGAACAATTGAGTGCAAAATAAAGATATAAAAATATTTTAATATGATTAGAAATTTAAAAGATTTAATAAAGCTGCGGCTGAAATCATTTTCACAAGAGAAACAGCAGACCAAAGGGTAATGGTGTCAAGTGGAGGGGAGGCCTTGGCTCAGGAAAAATCTGCATAAGCACTTAATTAGTACATAGTTTTTCATCCAAGCGCTATTTAGTGCTCCCGCTCGAGCGTAAACTTCGCTAGACGGAAGCTTTTTGCGCACATTATGCATATTATAAGTTGAAAGTAAAAAGTGTAACCAAATTTCTCCACCGTGTTAACGTATTCTCCCCATAGAAGTCAATGGAGAGCGCAGAAGAAACACAACCTAACATCTATTTATAAATATACAATATTAAATATACAATATTAAAAAATATTAATAATTATTTTTTTTTAATTATTATACATGATGTAGAAAAAATCTAAATAATCCATAGAATATTTTTTACAGTATGTATAATAATTTTTGAAAATTATTATTATTTTATATTTAATATTTCAATCACACACACATTGAAGTTAGCAATTCTTCATGTGTGCTAACCTGACACCAAATTATACCTGAATCGTGAACCCCTATGCATGTTAATGCATATTTCTTTCATGTAATTAGCAAGAGTCCATGAGCTAGTGACGTATGGGATATACATTCCTACCAGGAGGGGCAAAGTTTCCCAAACCTTAAAATGCCTATAAATACACCCCTCACCACACCCACAAATCAGTTTTACAAACTTTGCCTCCTATGGAGGTGGTGAAGTAAGTTTGTGCTAGATTCTACGTTGATATGCGCTCCGCAGCAGGTTGGAGCCCGGTTTTCCTCTCAGCGTGCAGTGAATGTCAGAGGGATGTGAGGAGAGTATTGCCTATTTGAATGAAATGATCTCCTTCTACGGGGTCTATTTCATAGGTTCTCTGTTATCGGTCGTAGAGATTCATCTCTTACCTCCCTTTTTAGATCGACGATATACTCTTATATATATATATATACCATTACCTCTGCTGATTTTCGTTTCAGTACTGGTTTGGCTTTCTACAAACATGTAGATGAGTGTCCTGGGGTAAGTAAGTCTTATTTTCTGTGACACTCTAAGCTATGGTTGGGCACTTTTTTATAAAGTTCTAAATATATGTATTCAAACATTTATTTGCCTTGACTCAGGATGTTCAACATTCCTTATTTTCAGACAGTCAGTTTCATATTTGGGATAATGCATTTGAATCAATCATTTTTTCTTACCTTAAAATTTTTTGACTTTTTCCCTGTGGGCTGTTAGGCTCGCGGGGGCTGAAAATGCTTCATTTTATTGCGTCATTCTTGGCGCAGACTTTTTTGGCGCAAAAATGTTTTCTGTTTCCGGCGTCATACGTGTCGCCGGTAGTTGCGTCATTTTTGACGTTCTTTTGCGTCAAAAGTGTTGGCGTTCCGGATGTGGCGTCATTTTTGGCGCCAAAAGCATTTAGGCGCCAAATAATGTGGGCGTCTTATTTGGCGCTAAAAAAATATGGGCGTCACTTTTGTCTCCACATTATTTAAGTCTCATTATTTATTGCTTCTGGTTGCTAGAAGCTTGTTCACTGGCATTTTTTTTCCCATTCCTGAAACTGTCATTTAAGGAATTTGATCAATTTTGCTTTATATGTTGTTTTTTCTATTACATATCGCAAGATGTTCCACGTTGCAACTGAGTCAGAAGATACTTCAGGAAAATCGCTGCCCGGTGCTGGAGCTACCAAAGCTAAGTTTATCACTTTTGGTATCTGTTCCTTCAGCTGTTGTTTGTATTAAATGTTATGACAAACTTGTTAATGCAGATAAAATTTCCTTTAGTACTGTTACATTACCTGTTGCTGTTCCGTCAACATCTAATATTCAGAGTGTTCCTGATAACATAAGAGATTTTGTTTCTAAATCCATTAAGAAGGCTATGTCTGTTATTTCTCCTTCTAGTATACATAAAAGTCTTTTAAAACTTCTCTTTTTTCAGATGAATTTTTAAATGAACATCATCATTCTGATACTGATAATGGTTCTTCTGGTTCAGAGGTTTCTGTCTCAGAGGTTGATGCTGATAAATCTTTGTATTTGTTCAAGATGGAATTTATTCGTTCTTTATTTAAAGAAGTAATAATTGCATTAGAAATAGAGGATTCTGGTCCTCTTGATACTAAAACTAAACGTTTAAATAAGGTTTTTAAATCTCCTGTAGTTATTCCAGAAGTGTTTCCTGTCCCTGATGCTATTTCTGAAGTAATTTCCAGAGAATGGAATAATTTGGTTTACTCCTTTTAAAACGTTTAAAGCAATTATATCCTGTGCCATCTGACAGATTAGAGTTTGGGACAAAATCCCTAAGGTTAATGGGGCTGTCTCTACTCCTGCTATATTTTTAGCGGATGTTGCTGCAGCTTCAACTTTTTGGTTAGAAGCTTTAGCGCAACAAGTAACAGATCATAATTCTCATAGCATTATTATTCTATAACATGCTAATTATTTTATTTGTGATGCCATCTTTGATATCATTAGAATTGATGTCAGGTATATGTCTCTAACTATTTTAGCTAGAAGAGCTTTATGGCTTAAAACTTGGAATGCTGATATGTCTTCTAAGTCAACTTTGCTATCCCTTTCTTTCCAGGGTAATAAATTATTCGGTTCTCAGTTGGATTCTTTTATCTCAACTGTTACTGGAAGGAAGGGAACTTTTTTACCACAGGATAAAAAATCTGAGGTAAATTTAGGTCTAATAATTGTTTTCGTTCCTTTCATCACAACAAGGAACAAAAGCCTGATCCTTCATCCTCAGGAGCGGTATCAGTTTGGAAACCTTCTTCACTTTGGAATATATCCAAGCCTTATAGAAACCCAAAGCCAGCTCCTAAGTCCCCATGAAGGTGCGGCCCTCATTCCAGCTCAGCTGGTATGGGGCAGTTTACGTTCTTTTCAAAGAAATTTGGATCAATTCCGTTCACAATCTCTGGTTTCAGAACATTGTTTCAGAAGGGTACAGAATTGGCTTCAAGTTAGTGCAAAGAGATTTTTTTCTTTCCCGTGTCCCAGTAAACCCAGCAAAGGCTCAAGCATTTCTGAAATGTGTTTCAGATCTAGAGTTGGCTGGAGTAATTATGCCAGTTCCAGTTCTGGAACAGGGGCTGGGGTTTTATTCTATCTCTTCATTGTACCAAAGAAGGTCAATTCCTTCAGACCAGTTCCGGATCTATCAATTTTGAATCGTTATGTAAGGATACCAACATTCAAGATGGTAGCTGTAAGGACTATCCTGCCTTTTGTTCAGCAAGGGCATTATATGTCTACAATAGATTTACAGGATGCATATCTGCATATTCCGATTCATCCAGATCACTTTTAGTTTCTGAGATTCTCTTTTTTAGACAAGCATTACCAGTTTTGTGGCTCTACCGTTTGGCTTAGCATCAGCTCCAAGAATTTTTACAAAGGTTCTCGATGCCCTTCTGTCTGTATTCAGAGAACAGGGTATTGGTATTTCCTTATTTGGACGATATCTTGGTACTTGCTCAGTCTTCACATTTTACAGAATCTCATACGAATCGACTTGTGTTGTTTCTTCAAGATCATGGTTGGAGGATCAATTTACCAAAAAGTTCATTGATTCCTCAGACAAGGGTAACCTTTTTAGGTTTCCAGGTAGATTCAGTGTCTATGACTCTGTCTTTGTCAGACAAGAGAAGTCTAACATTGATATCAGCTTGTCAAAACCTTCAGTCACAATCATTCCCTTTGGTAGCCTTATGCATGGAAATTTTAGGTCTTATGACTGCTGCATCGGACGCGATCTCCTTTGCTCATTTTCACATGCGACCTCTTCAGCTCTGTATGCTGAACCAATGGTGTAGGGATTACACAAAGATATCTCAATTAATATCTTTAAAACCGATTGTACGACACTCTCTGACGTGGTGGACAGATCACCATCGTTTAGTTCAGGGGGCTTCTTTTGTTCTTCGACCTGGACTGTAATTTCAACAGATGCAAGTCTTACAGGTTGGGGAGCTGTGTGGGGGTCTCTGACAGCACAAGGGGTTTGGGAATCTCAGGAGGTGAGATTACCGATCAATATTTTGGAACTCCGTGCAATTTTCAGAGCTCTTCAGTCTTGGCCTCTTCTGAAGAGAGAGTCGTTCATTTGTTTTCAGACAGTCAATGTCACAACTATGGCATACATCAATCATCAAGGAGGGACTCACAGTCCTCTGGCTATGAAAGAAGTATCTTGAATTCTGGTTTGGGCGGAATCCAGCTCCTGTCTAATCTCTGCGGTTCATTTCCCAGGTATAGACAATTAGGAAGAGGATTATCTCAGTCGTCAAACGTTGTATCCGGGCGAATGGTCTCTTCACCCAGAGGTATTTCTTCAGATTGTTCAAATGTGGGAACTTCCAGAAATAGATCTGATGGTTTCTCATCTAAACAAGAATCTTCCCAGTTATCTGTTCAGACCCCGGGATCCTCAGGCGGAGGCAGTGAATGCATTATCACTTCCTTGGAAGTATCATCCTGCCTATATCTCTCCGCCTCTAGTTCTTCTTCCAAGAGTAATCTCCAAGATTCTGAAGGAATGCTCGTTTGTTCTGCTGGTAGCTCCAGCATGGACGGATTCTTTTTCGGATGGCCTCTTGCCAACCGTGGGCTCTTCCGTTAAGACCAGACCTTCTGTCGCAAGGTCCTTTTTTCCATCAGGATCTCAAATCTTTAAATTTAAGGGTATGGAGATTGAACGCTTGATTCTTGGTCAAAGAGGTTTCTCTGACTCTGTGATTAATACTATGTTACAGGCTCATAAATCTGTATCTAGAGAGATATATTATAGAGTCTGGAAGACTTATATTTCTTAGTGTCTTCTCATCATTTTTCCTGGCATTCTTTTAGAATTCCGAGAATTTTTTTACAGTTTCTTCAGGATGGTTTAGATAAAGGTTTGTCCGCAAGTTCCTTGACAGGACAAATCTCTGCCCTTTCTGTTCTTTTTCACAGAAAGATTGCTAATCTTCCTGATATTCATTGTTTTGTACAAGACTTGGTTCGTATAAAACCTGTCATTCAGTCAATTTCTCCTCCTTGGAGTTTGAATTTGGTTCTGGGGGCTCTTCTAGCTCCTCCTTTTGAACCCATGCATTCATTTGGACATTAAACTTCTTTCTTGGAAAGTTTTGTTTCTTTTGGCCATCTCTTCTGCCAGAAGAGTCTCTGAATTATCTGCTCTTTCTTGTGAGTCTCCTTTTCTGATTTTTCATCAGGATAAGGCGGTGTTGCGAACTTCTTTTGAATTTTTTCCTAAGGTTGTGTATTCTAACAATATTAGTAGAGAAATTGTGGTTCCTTCATGATGTCCTAATCCTAAGAATTCTAAGGAGAAATCATTGCATTCTTTGGATGTTGTTAGAGCTTTGTAATATTATGTTGAAGCTACTAAGTCTTTCCGAAAGACTTCTAGTCTATTTTTCATCTTTTCTGGTTCTAGAAAATGCCAGAAAGCTTCTGCCATTTCTTTGGCATCTTGGTTGAAATCTTTAATTCATCATGCCTATGTCGAGTCGGGTAAAACTCCGCCTCAAAGGATTACAGCTCATTCTACTAGGTCAGTTTCTACTTCCTGGGCGTTTAGGAATGAAGCTTCGGTTGATCAGATTTGCAAAGCAGCAACTTGGTCCTCTTTGCATACTTTTACTAAATTCTACCATTTTGATGTGTTTTCTTCTTCTGAAGCAGTTTTTGGTAGAAAAGTACTTCAGGCAGCGGTTTCAGTTTGAATCTTCTGCTTATGTTTTCATTAAACTTTATTTTGGGTGTGGATTATTTTCAGCAGGAATTAGCTGTCTTTATTTTATCCCTCCCTCTCTAGTGACTCTTGCGTGGAAAGATCCACATCTTGGGTAGTCATTATCCCATACGTCACTAGCTCATGGACTCTTGCTAATTACATGAAAGAAAACATAATTTATGTAAGAACTTACCTGATAAATTCATTTCTTTCATATTAGCAAGAGTCCATGAGGCCCACCCTTTTTGTGGTGGTTATGATTTTTTTGTATAAAGCACAATTATTCCAATTCCTTATTTTATATGCTTTCGCACTTTTTTCTTATCACCCCACTTCTTGGCTATTCGTTAAACTGATTTGTGGGTGTGGTGAGGGGTGTATTTATAGGCATTTTAAGGTTTGGGAAACTTTGCCCCTCCTGGTAGGAATGTATATCCCATACGTCACTAGCTCATGGACTCTTGCTAATATGAAAGAAATTAATTTATCAGGTAAGTTCTTACATAAATTATGTTTTCTTTCCTAAGATATGGAGAGTCCACAAAGTCATTCAAATTACTAGTGGGAATAACACTCCTGGCCAGCAGGTGGAGGCAAAGAGCACCACAGCAAAGCTGTTAAGTGTCACTCCTCTACACATAATCCCCAGTCGTTCTCTTTGCCTCTGTCAATGGAGGAGGGGAAGTTTGGTGTCTGAAGAAAAATTTGATTCTTTTGTTCTACAAGCAAGATTTTGGTTCTTGCTGTGTCCACGTCAATCTCTTCACTAGAGTAGTCGTGGCTTTTTAGCAGTTAGAAAGTTGTGAGGTAGTCCTTGCTTGGTTTTCTAACATCTTTGCTGTCTATGGTATAGAAAGCCAGAGTTGGTTACTCTTTTCTTTCTTTTTCTACAGGCCTCTGTAAGGAGTATGTGTCCTTTCACGCCTTGTGAGCTGTCTACCTGCCAGACAGCTGGAAATGCAGGTAAGTGCTTTTGTCTTCTAGGTATGGAGACTTGCACTTTAAAGAATTTCTCTGCATTACCTTATTTGGAACATAGTAAATCCTTAGCAAAGGATTTTATTAGGCAGTGGGCAGGCACATGTATGTGAGAGACTTAAGTTTTATCTCCTTTGTGGGTATGAAGGAGTTAATTCTTAATCCTATGGCTCTTTATTTATGCAGTTTTGTTCTAAGTATGGGGCAAAAGTATTGGGAGTTAATGTGATTGCATCTTGTGTTTTCACTTTATTAGCAAAAGTGACTGGAAGATAGGCACATTCAGGACTGTATTACAGTTCACTGTTACGTTTGACTCTGTTCTGAAACTCGTCCTTTCACTCTGTTGTGCAGTTTCTATTTCAGCCAGTCACGTGACTCGCTCTCTCTCTTCCGCTCTTGATCGGAGTGGTGTCGGCTGGGCTAGTAGTGTCTGTTAGGAGCCGGCTAATTTATTCCATCAAAGTTGTTTTGTTCTCCGGAAGGCAGGTAGGAGCACCTCAGTCTTTGGGGTACATTTTTTTTTAGCACTACCTATATCGCTCTGTATACATTTAAAGTGACAGTACAATTTTAAAAGAGTTTTATTTTTTTGTGTGATTTCTTTCATGTAATTAGCAAGAGTCCATGAGCTAGTGACGTATGGGATATACATTCCTACCAGGAGGGGCAAAGTTTCCCAAACCTCAAAATGCCTATAAATACACCCCTCACCACACCCACAAATCAGTTTTACAAACTTTGCCTCCTGTGGAGGTGGTGAAGTAAGTTTGTGCTAGATTCTTCGTTGATATGCGCTCCGCAGCAGGTTGGAGCCCGGTTTTCCTCTCAGCGTGCAGTGAATGTCAGAGGGATGTGAAGAGAGTATTGCCTATTTGAATTCAATGATCTCCTTCTACGGGGTCTATTTCATAGGTTCTCTGTTATCGGTCGTAGAGATTCATCTCTTACCTCCCTTTTCAGATCGACGATATACTCTTATATATACCATTACCTCTACTGATTCTCGTTTCAGTACTGGTTTGGCTTTCTACTACATGTAGATGAGTGTCCTGGGGTAAGTAAGTCTTATTTTCTGTGACACTCTAAGCTATAGTTGGGCACTTTTATATAAAGTTCTAAATATATGTGTTTAAACATTTATTTGCCTTGACTCAGGATGTTCAACGTTCCTTATTTCAGACAGTCAGTTTCATATTTGGGATAATGCATATGAATAAATCATTTTTTTCTTACCTTAAAATTTGACTTTTTTCCTGTGGGCTGTTAGGCTCGCGGGGGCTGAAAATGCTTCATTTTATTGCGTCATTCTTGGCGCGGACTTTCTTGGCGCAAAAATGTTTGTTGTTCATTTCCGGCGTCATACGTGTCGCCGGAAGTTGCGTCATTTTTTTTTACGTTTTTGCGCCAAAAAATGTCGGCGTTACCGGATGTGGCGCCATTTTTGGCGCCAAAAGCATTTAGGCACCAAATAATATGGGCGGCTTTTTTGGCGCTAAAAAATTTGAGCGTCATTGTTGTCTCCACAATATTTAAGTCTCATTATTTATTGCTTCTGGTTGCTAGAAGCTTGTTCATTGTCATTTTTTTCCCATTCCTGAAACTGTCATTTAAGGAATTTGATCATTTTTGCTTTATATGTTGTTTTTTCTATTACATATTGCAAGATGTCTCAGATTGTCCCTGAATCAGAAGCCACTTCTGGAAAAACGCTTAACTGAGTTTCAGTTCTACCAAAGATAAGTTCATTTATTTTAAATGTTATAAATGTTTATCTTTAGCTATGGTTTGTAATAAGGTATAATGATATACTTTTACAGAATCCATTAGTGTTTATGCTTTATATATTTCCATTCTTACATTTTATGTACAAGAAATATTTAGAAGATTTATAAGAAATATTTTCTGATTCTATTTTAAAGGCTTTGTCTGACTTTGTGCCTTCTAATAAAATTTTTAGGTCTTTTTCACTTCTTTTTTAATTATTGAAGTTTCAAATGACCAACAACATACTGATTTATCCTTCTCTGATGATGTTTTTTCTCTTTCAGAAATTTTCTTCATCAGATATTGACACTAACAAATCTACTTTTTTATTATTTTTCTATTATTAAAGTACATTTGTTCTTTGTTGAAAAGGTGTTGATTATTTTGGATATTAAGGTAACTAGTTCTTTAAGACTAGCTGACACTATTTCTGCCTATTTATTTCTTCCTTGTTTTCAGAGGTTTTCTTTCCAATTCCCCATTCTAGGGAATGGAATAGGCTGAGAATTTTCTTTTATTCCTTTTTCAAAGGTTTTAAACTATATTCTTTGCCAGCAGTTAAATTCAATTTGGAGGGTTCTCCAATTTATTGGGGCTATCTCTACTTCTACTAATTATGCTATTGTTTCTATAGCAAAATAGTATTTATTTTCCTTTAGATAGTTGTATCTTATTTATGGAAAATTATTTAGTTTCAGGTACTTTTCTTGGTCCTGTGTTTTATTTGGATATTGCAATTGCTTCATTTTTTCTGTTTATTTTAAGATCAAGTATCAGATTATGATTTATTTTAGCATTGTTAAAGGACAACATTTACTAGATTAGGTGCTGTTGCATTTGTCTTGTTGTTTTGCATTTATTGATTATGCAAGTCCACTGTATTGACTGGCCCTTTAAACTGGACTATCATGCTAATAATTTCATTTGTGTCTTCATTTTAATGAATATTTTTGCAAATGAGGGTTAATCTATGTCTTTAGCTATTTTAGCTAGAAGAATTTTGTTTTAAGATAATCAATTATTTGTTTTATAATTGGATTCAATTCTTAACTGTTACTCTGGGCTTCAAGATTGAGTTCTAAGACTAAAACTTTAAGCTTATACTAGTTTAGTTGTTCTTATTAAGGAACGAATTCCTGAGTTCTTTCCCAAGTAACATGTTTGTAATTGGGGTTCGAATTCAGCTCCCTAATATTGCGATGTTCGTGCCGTATTCCAGCTTGGCTGGTAAGGGGCAGGTTAAGACTTCTTTGAAATTTATTTGGTTCTATTTTGTCCAAATTTCTTTGATTTTATTCCAGTAAGGCTAACACTTTCTTTAAGTGTGTTTCTGTCCTATATATTTTGGGTACTGTTGAAGCATGGCTGGGCACCCATGGGGTTCAAGCACTGCTCAGACCTGGAATCTTCTGGGGTATTTCTTCCAGTTCCTTTTTTAGGAACCGGGTTTGGAGTTTTATTCAAACTATTTTGCCTTTTTATGGTCATTGATAGCATTATTTGTTTTCATTAGATACAATAAATGCATATTTTCATTTTTCTGTTTTCATTCAGATTATTTTCTGAGGATGCGGAATCTCATATGATTCACTTGCTCTTCAGGACATAGTTAGAGGATCTTTTTTTCGAAAGCTCTTGATTCCTCAAACAAGGGTCACCTTTTTTAGGTTTCCAGAAAGTTTGTGTCACTGTCTTTGTCTCTATCAGACGAGGGATAATTCTATTGGGTTCCGTCTGTCGGTACCTTTAGTCTCTATTATTTCCTTCAGTTGCTATATATGCATAGAAGTTTTAGGTCTTATGGCCACGGCATTGGATTCAATTCCCTTTGCTCATTTTCACTAGAAAGAACCTTTCCAGTCTTTTATGAGTGTTGTTTCTTCTAGAATATGGTTGGAGGATCAATTTACCAAAAAGTTTGTTGATTCCTCAGACAAGGGTAACCTTTTTTAGGTTTCCTGATAGATTCAGTGTCCTTGACTCTGTCTCTGACGGACAAGAGACGTCTGAAATTGGTTTCAGCTTGTCGAAACCTTCAGTCTCAATCTTTCCCTTCGGTAGCCTTATGCATGGAAATTCTAGGTCTTATGACTGCTGCATTGGACGCGGTTCCCTTTGCTCGTTTTCACATGCGACCTCTTCAGCTCTGTGTGCTGAACCAGTGGTGCAGGGATTATACAAAGATATCTCAATTAATATCTTTAAAACCGATTGTTCGACACTTTCTGACGTGGGGGACAGACCACCATCGTTTAATTCAGGGGGCTTCTTTTGTTCTTCCAACCTGGACTTAGATTTCAACAGATGCAAGTCTGACAGGTTGGGGAGCTGTTTGGGGGTCTCTGACAGCACAAGGGGTTTGGGAATCTCAGGAGGTGAGATTACCAATCAATATTTTGGAACTCTGTGCAATTTTCAAAGCTCTTCAGTCATGGCCTCTTCTAAGAGAGAGTCGTTCATTTGTTTTCAGACGGACAATGTCACAACTGTGGCATATGTCAATCATCAAGGAGGGACTCACAGTCCTCTGACTATGAAAGAAGTATCTTGAATTCTGGTTTGGGCGGAATCCAGCTCCTGTTTAATTTCTGCTGTTCATATCCCAGGTATAGACAATTGGGAAGCGGATTATCTCAGTCACCAAACGTTACATCCGGGCGAATGGTCTCTTCACCCAGAGGTATTTCTTCAAATTGTTCAAATGTGGGGACTTCCAGAAATAGATCTGATGGCTTCTCATCTAAACAAGAAGCTTCCCAGGTATCTGTCCAGATCCAGGGATCCTCAGGCGGAGGCAGTGGATGCATTGTCACTTCCTTGGAAGTATCATCCTGCCTATATCTTTCCACTCTAGTTCTTCTTCCAAGAGTGATTTCCAAGATTCTAAGGGGTGCTCGTCTGTTCTGCTGGTGGCTCCAGCATGGCCTCACAGGTTTTGGTATGCGGATCTTGTCCACATGGCCACTTGCCAACCGTGGACTCTTCCGTTAAGACCAGACCTTCTATGACAAGGTCCTTTTTTCCATCAGGATCTCAAATCCTTAAATTTGAAGGTATAGAGATTGAACACTTGATTATCAGTCATAGAGGTTTCTCTGACTCTCTGATTAATACTATATTACAGGCTTGTGAATCTGTATCTAGGAAGATATATTATCGAGTCTGGAAGGTTTACATTTCTTGGTGTTTTTCTCATCATTTTTCTTGGCATTCTTTTTGAATTCCTAGAATTTTACAGTTTCTTACAGTTTCTTCAGGATGGTTTGGATAAAGGTTTGTCTGCAAGTTCCTTGAAGGACAAATCTCTGCTCTTTCTGTTCTTTCTCACAGAAAGATTACTAGTCTTCCTGTTATTCATTGTTTTGTACAAGCTTTGGTTCGTATAAAACCTGTTATTAAGTCAATTTCTCCTCCTTGGAGTTTGAATTTGGTTCTGGGGGCTCTTCAGGCTCCTCCGTTTGAACCTATGCATTCGCTGGACATTAAATTACTTTCTTGGAGAGTTTTTTGTTTCTTTTGGCCATCTCTTCTGCTAGAAGAGTTTCTGAATCATCTGCTCTTTCTTGTGAGTCTCCTTTTCTGATTTTTCATCAGGATAAGGCGGTGTTGCAAACTTCTTTTAAATTCTTACCTAAGCTTGTGAATTCTAGCAACATTAGTAGAGAAATTGTGGTTCCTTCATTGTGTCCTAATCCTAAGAATTCTAAGGAGAGACTTCTAGTCTATTTGTTATCTTTTCCGGTTCTAGGAAAGGTCAGAAGGCCTCTGCCATTTCTTTGGCATCTTGGTTGAAATCTTTAATTCATCATGCTTATGTCGAGTCGGGTCAAACTCCGCCTCTAAGGATTACAGCTCATTCTACTAGGTCAGTTTCTACTTCCTGGGCGTTTAGGAATGAAGCTTCGGTTGATCAGATTTGCAAAGCAGCAACTTGGTCTTCTTTGCATACTTTTACTAAATTCTACCATTTTTATGTGTTTTCTTCTTCTGAAGCAGTTTTTGGTAGAAAAGTTCTTCAGGCAGCTGTTTCAGTTTGTTCTTCTGCTTATAATTTCAGTTTTTTTCATTATAAGATTTAAACTTTATTTTGGGTGTGGATTATTTTCAGCGGAATTGGCTGTCTTTATTTTATCCCTCCCTCTCTAGTGACTCTTGTGTGGAAGATCCACATCTTGGGTATTCATTATCCCATACGTCACTAGCTCATGGACTCTTGCTAATTACATGAAAGAAAACATAATTTATGTAAGAACTTACCTGATAAATTCATTTCTTTCATATTAGCAAGAGTCAATGAGGCCCACCCTTTTTGTGGTGGTTATGATTTTTTTTGTATAAAGCACAATTATTCCAATTCCTTATTTTTTATGCTTTCGCACTTTTGTCTTATCACCCCACTTCTTGGCTATGCGTTAAACTGATTTGTGGGTGTGGTGAGGGGTGTATTTATAGGCAGTTTGAGGTTTGGGAAACTTTGCCCCTCCTGGTAGGAATGTATATCCCATACGTCACTAGCTCATGGACTCTTGCTAATATGAAAGAAATGAATTTATCAGGTAAGTTCTTACATAAATTATGTTTTCTGTGGGAATTCTGGTAGTTTGATCATGGAGGAGGAGTCTGTTCCTATGGACAAATGTCTATTGTGCCTTGAGGTCCAAATTGTGTTACCTATGCAATTTTGTTACTCATGCTTAAAAGGACTTTAAAATGTAAATATTTTTTTTTTGTTTCTGGGCCTAATGTCTCTCAGGATGATGCTGTTCAGGCAATGCCACAGCTTTCTCCTCAAACGTTCCAAGCCTCAATGGCATCACATACAGTGCCCTGCAGTTCCTCTCAGCCTCCTGGAGGAGTTTATTTGCCTGCAGATTTTGCTGCACAGGTATCTTCTGCGGTATCTGCGGCATTATCTGCTTTTCCTATACTGGGAAAACGCAAGAGGAAATTTAGACATTCAGATAGTAAGGTTTCTGTTCCACCTATTGCTACGCAGGTTGCCCTCCCTCATAAAACTGATGAGGAGAATTCGTCGGTAGCCTCTGAGGGTGAAATCTCAAATTCGGACAGTATAATTCCTTCATCTGATACTGAAGAAGTAAACTTCAGATTTAAGCTTGAACACCTTTGTGTACTGTTTAAGGAGGTATTGGCTACTTTGGATGACTCTGACTCTTCTGTCGTTGTCAACCCTAAAAAAATCTAGTAAACTTTACAAATACTATGATGTTCCTTCCTCTGTGGAAGTGTTTCCTGTTCCAGACCGTGTGACAGAGATTATTTCACAGGAATGAGAAAAGTCAGGAATACCTTTCTCCCCGTCTCCCGTTTTTAAAAAGATGTTTCCTGTTGCTGACTCCATTTTAGATTCATTGCGCACGGTGCCTAAAATAGAAGGGGCTATTTTTACTAAGAGAACTACGATCCCTATAGAGGATAGCTGCTCCTTTAAGGATCCCATGGACAAGAAGCTGGAGGCTTATTTGAAAAAGGTGTATGTTCATCTGGGTCTTCAATGGCAACTTGCAGTCTGTATTGCCATGGTAGCAAGTGCTGCATCTTATTGGTGTGATGCCTTGTCTGAATCAATTTTAGTAGAGACTCCGTTAGAGGAGATCCAAGATAGGATTAAGGCTCTCAAACTAGCCAATTCCTTTATTTCTGATGCTAACATGCAAATTATTAGACTGGTAGCCAAGATATCTGGTTTCACTGTCTAAGCCCACAGGGCTTTGTGGCTAAAATCTTGGTCAGCTGATGTTACCTCCAAGTCCAAGCTTCTGGCGCTTCCTTACAAGGGTAAAACCTTGTTTGGACCTGGTCTGACAGAAATAATTTCAAATATTACGGGTTGAAAAGGGTCTTTTCTACCACAAGATAAGAAGAATAGACCTAAAGGGCCTCAAAGTAATTTTCGTTCCTTTTCATAACTTCAAAGGTCAAAAGTCTTCCTCTCCCTCTTCCAAGCAGGAGCAGCCCAAGTCCTCTTGGAAGCCCATGAAGGGTCAGCCCCCAGTCCGGGATTGGATCAAGTGGCGGGCAGACTTTCGCTGTTTTGTCAAGCATGGATACAAGATGTCCCAGATCCTTGGGTTGTGGATATAGTATCTCAGGGTTCCAAAATATGATTCAAAACTTTTTCTCCTAGGGGCAGATTTCATCTCTCAAGATTATCTGCAGACCAGGTAAAAAGAGAGGCATTCTTGAACTGCGTTCAGGACCTTTCATGGGAGTGATTGTTCCAGTTCCAGTAAGGAAACAGGGTCTAGGATTCTATTCAAATCTGTTCATGGTTCCCAAAAAAGAGGCAACTTTTTGACCTATTTTAGACCTAAAGTGTCTCAACAAGTTTCTCAGGGTACCATCCTTCAAAATGGAAAACATTTGTTCCATTCTTCCATTGGTTCAGAAGGGTCAGTTCATGACGACCATATACCTGAAGGATGCGTATCTTCATGTTCCCATCCACAGGGATCATCACAGGTTCCTGAGATTCGCCTTTCTAGACAAACTCTTTCAGCTTGTGGCTTGTTTAAGGCTCCCAGAATTTTCTCAAAGGTTCTGGGGGCTCTCTTGGCAGTAATCAGGTCTCTGGGAATTACAGTGGCGCCCTACCTGGAAGACATATTGGTTCAGACGCCATCTTTTCAATAAGCAAACTCTTATACAGAGATCTTGTTGTCTTTTCTACGTTCCCACGGATGGAAAGTGAATCTGGAAAAGAGTTCCCTTGTCCCAGCTACAAGGGTGGTTTTCTTAGGGACCATAATAGATTTCCTATCTATGAAAAGTTTTCTGACAGAAGTCAATCCAAAGTTCTCTCCTCTTGCCTCTCTCTACAGTCTACTGTTCTGCCATCAGTGGCTCAATGCATGGAGGTAATTGGTCTGATAGTCACTTCCATGGACATCATTCCCTTTGCTCGATTCCATTTGAGAGGTCTGCAATTATGCGTGCTCAGACATTGGAACGGAGACCATTCGGATCTGTCTCAGTGGATAGATCTAGACCAGCCAACAAGAGACTCTCTCCCTTGGTGGCTTTCTCAGGACCATCTGTCTCAGGGTACATGCTTCCGGAGACCTTCCTGGGTGTTTGTGACCACGGATGCCAGCCTGCTAGGTTGGGGATCAGTCTGAGACTTGTTAAAAGCACAGGGACTATGAACTCGGGAGGAGTCTGCTCTCCCCATAAACATCTTGAAAATGAGAGCAATTTACAATGCTCTGATGGCTTGGCCTTAATTGTCTTTAGCCCGGTTTATCCGGTTCCAATAGGACAATGTCACCTCAGTGGCTTACATCAACCACCAGGGAGGAACTCAGAGTTCCTTAGCCATAAAGGAGGTGGCACAACTTATTCAGTGGGCGGAAGCTCACAATTGTTGTCTATCTGCCATCCACATTCCAGGAGTGGACAAATGGGAAGCAGATTTCCTGAGAAGACAGACAATTCATCCCGGGGAGTGGGCTCTCCATCCGGAGGTGTTCTCCAGGTTAACCCTCAAATGGGAGGTGCCGGAGTTGGATCTGTTGGCGTCTCGGCAGAACGCCGAGCTTCCAAGGTATGGTTCAAGGTCAAGAGATCTGCAGGCCGCTCTGATAGATGCTCTGAAGGGTTCTTGGGATTTCGGTCTAGTATATCTATTTCCTCCGTTTGCGCTCCTTCCACGAGTCATTGCTCGTATCAAACAGGAGAGAGCGTCAGTAATTCTTATAGCTCCAGGTGGCCTCGCAGGATCTGGTATGCAGACCTAGTAAAGATGTCATCTCTGCCACCTTGGAGGTTGCCTCTAAGGACCTTCTGACTCAGGGTCCATTCCTCCATCCAAATCTCGTTTCTCTGAAGTTGACTGCTTGAAAATTGAATGCTTTGTTCTGGCTAAGCGTGGGTTTTCTGAGTCGGTCATTGAGACCATGCTACAGGCTTGCAAGCCTGTTACTCGTAAAATTTACCATAAGGTATGGCGTACATACCTTTATTGGTGTGAATCCAAAGGCTACATTTGGAGACGGGTCAGGATTCCTAGGATTCTGCCCTTTCTCCAGGAAGGTCTGGAGAAAGGGTTGTCAGTCAGTTCTCTGAAAGGTCAGATTTCTGCTTTATCTATTCTTTTACATAAGCGTCTGGCAGATGTTCAATCTTTTTGTCTGGCCCTGGTTAGAATCAGGCCTGTGTTTAAACCTGTTGCTCCTCCTCGGAGCCTTAACCTTGTTCTTAAAGTTTTGCAGCAGGCTCCATTTGAGCCTATGCATTCCATAGATATTAAGTTGTTATCTTGGAAGTTTTGTTTCTTATTGCTATCTCTTCTGTTCTGAGAGTTTCGGAACTCTCGGCTTTGCAGTGTGATTCGCCTTACCTTATCTTTTATGCAGATAAGGCGGTTCTTCATACTAAATTAGGTTTTCTTCCGAAAGTGGTTTCGGATAGAAATATTAATCAGGAAATTGTTGTTCCTCCTCTCTGTCCTAATCCTTCTTCTCACAAGGAACGTCTGTTGCACAACTTGGATGTGGTGCGTGCTCTAAAATTCTACCTTCAGACGACTAAGGATTTTCGCCAGTCTTCTGCCCTATTTGTTTGTTTCTCTGGAAAGCGTAAGGGTCATAAGGTTACTGCTACTTCTCTTTACCTCTGGTTGAGAAGTATAATTAGTTTTGCTTATGAGGCTGCTTGTCCGCAGCTTCCTGAGAGAATTACAGCTCATTCAACTAGGGCTGTCTCCTCTTCTTGGGCTTTCAAAAATGAAGCTTATGTGGAACAGATTTGCAAGGCTGCAACTTGGTCCTCTTGCATACTTTTTCCAAATTTTAAAAATGTGATACTTTTGCCTCGGCTGAGGCCTCTTTTGGGAGAAAGGTTCTTCAAGCGGTGGTGCCTTCTCTTTAGGTCTGCCTGTCTTGTTCTCCCTCCCTATTCATTCCGTGTCCTCTAGCTTGGGTATTGGTTCCCACTAGTAATTGGAATGATGTTGTGGACTCTCCATGTCATAGGAAAGAAAACAAAATTTATGCTTACCTGATAAATTTCTTTCTTTCTGGATATGGAGAGTTCATGACCCCACCCTTAATTAAGACAGTTATTTTTGACTGAACCTGAGGCACCTCTACACATTTGTGTTATTCCTTTTTCCATTTCCCTTTGGTCAAATAACTGGGGATTATGGGTAGGGGAGTAACACTTAACAGCTTTGCTCTGGTGCTCTTTGCCCCTCCTCCTGCTGGACAGGAGTGATATTCCCACTAGTAATTGGAATGACGTTGTGGGCTCTCCATATCCGGAAAGAAAGAAATGTATCAGGTAAGCATTTTTATGTTTTTCACATAGAAAATATTATTAAATATATATTTATATATATATATATATATATATATAAAATGATATCTATTCCTATATATCTAATGGAATAGATAAATAAGTATAGGTATTTATATATATATATATATATATAATACAAATTACATTATCCTGTAGGTGAAGAACAGTGGAATGTTAAATATGTACAGTAAATATACAGTAAAACACAAATACATATGTACACACATATATATATATATATATATATATATATATATATATATATATATATATATATATATATATACATATACATACATAAATAAATATATATGCATACCATGGAAAAAGCAACGATTAACCAAAGTTAATAACTTCCTTGCGGCTACTTGCCTAGGGAGCAGGGGTCTATTCCGGGACCACTTGAATCTACAGGTGCTGGCTCTTTAATTTGGAAGCATGATTCCGATGTCTATGTATGCATATATATGTTAAAGCCATTTGCAGCCTTTTTTTGTGAAACACTTTACAACCATACAGTATATCTTTGAGCCTTTATAACTTTTTTTTAATATATTTTTTAAATATTTTTTTTTTAGAACACGCTTACTTTCAACTTGTAATACGCACGCTATTTCCGACATCTATAAAAAGCCAAAAAAACGCTGATAAAACTCGCACCTCAAACGATAGCGTTCTACTCATAATCTATATGTGGTGCAAGTGTACAAACTATTGTTATATATAAATGTAAACATGTCTTCATTAAATTATGAGAGTAAAAAAGATGTGGCGAAAACCTCGTCCACTAAAGTTAAAGGGACATAAAACCCCAAAATTTCAGATAGAGCATGCACTTTTAAACAAGTTTGCCATTTATTTCTATTAAGTTTTCTTCTTTGTTTAAAAGCGGGGAGCTACGCTCAGTAGTGGGCACGTGTCTGCAGCACTATATGGCAGCAGTTTCCCAAGAATGTTATATATTTGCAAGAGCACTAGAGAGCAGCACTATATCCTGCCATGTAGTTCAGTTCTCCAGACATCTACCTAGGTATTTATCTTCAATAAAGAATACCATGAGAATAATGCAAATTTGCTAATGGATGTAAAATGGAAACTTTTTAAAATGATATGCTCACAGAAAAGAAAAAGTTTGGGTTTAATGTCCCTTTAATTAACAATAGGTCACTATGTTGCCCATCTGCACATGCCCCACAAGAAGCCTAAACTACCAGTTTTTATACTGGAGCAGAGGAATCTGGGAAACGATATGCAAATGAGCTACACAATGCTCCACCTTTTTTGCTACCGTGTTCATTTACGCCTCACATCGTACAGAATCCCGTTCAGTAGAACATATAACTGTATCCGCTATACCCCATCCTCTTTGTGATATTACTGTAAATTGCCAAATGACAGCGCATCAAATCTAGGCATTGTGATCCGCATCAAATCTAGGCATTGTGATCCGCATCAAATCTAGGCATTGTGATCCGCATCAAATCTAGGCATTGTGATCCGCATCAAATCTAGGCCATGTGATCCGCATCAAATCTAGGCATTGTGATCCGCATCAAATCTAGGCATTGTGATCCGCATCAAATCTAGGCATTGTGATCCGCATCAAATCTAGTCATTGTGATCCGCATCAAATCTAGTCATTGTGATCCGCATCAAATCTAGGCATTGTGATCCGCATCAAATCTAGGCATTGTGATCCGCATCAAATCTAGGCATTGTGATCATTATTAGATAGTAACATGTCACATCAGGAGTGAAAGGGTTAGACATCATTTGTATTTACAAAGTAAGGTGCCAGGAATTATCTCTATTCAGTACAAACGCTGCCACACTCGCTTGCTTCTCGTTCATTTACAAACTAAATATACAATAGGTCAACAGCTGCACACTTGTCTTGAAAAGCCTTGTTTTATAAAGCATGTTTCATTTTCATTGTTGAAGAATACAGCCCTAGGACACAAAACTCACACAATGCAGTAGTAAACACTACCGGAATTTCTCTGTATTTAGGGTCATTATTGAAACTAAAAAATGTTATTTATTAATAATAATAATAATAATATAGGAGTATTACTGAGGGGTGCCATAAATATGACAACATATGCAATGTAGGGTTGCCAGGTGTCCAGTACTTAAAGGGACAGAAAACCCTAACATTTTCTTTCATGATTTGGCTAAAACATACCATTTTAAACAGCTTTCCAATTTACTTCTATTATCAAATGTACTTTTTTCTATTATTACCTTTGCTGAAGGAGCAGCATTGCACAACTGGCAGCAAGCTGAACACATCTAGTTAGCCAATCACAAGAGACAAATGTATGCAGGCTCCACTCAGCAGCTAGCTCCCAATAGTGTAGCATATGTGCATATTCTTTTTAAACAAAGGATACCAAGAGAATGAAGCACATTTTAAAATAGAAGTGGATTTAAAAGTGTCTTAAAATTACATGATCTATCTGAATGATGCAAGTTTAATTTTGACTTTCCTAATAATTTAACCGGACAGTCCAGTATTTTAGCAAGCTGTCAGTAAAAACAAAATGCTTACCCGATAAATGTATTTATTTTCTGACATGGAGAGTCCACAACATCATTCCAAGTACTAGTGGGATATTCAACTCCTGGCCAGCAGGAGGAGGCAAAGCGCACCCCATCAAAGCTGTTAAGTGTAACTGCCTTACCCATAACCTCCAATCATTCAGCCGAAGGAAATGGGAAAGGAAGAAAAGACAAGGGTGAAAAGGTGCCTGAAGATTACACAAAAACACTGCCGAATTATAATTAAAAGAGGGCGGGGTCGTGGACTCTCCATGGCCAGAAATAAATAAATTTATCAGGTAAGCATAAACTTTGTTTTCTTTCCTATGACATGGAGAGTCCACAACGTCATTACAATTACTAGTGGGAATCAATACTCAAGCTAGAGGACACAGAATGAACAGGGAGGGAGAAAAAATGCAGAAGGACCTAAACAGAAGGCACCACCGCTTGAAGAACCTTTCTCCCAAAAGACGCCTCAGCTGAGGCAAAAGGAAAAAAGTATGCAGAGAGGACCATGTTGCCACCTTTCAAATCCACAGAAGCTTAATTTCTTCTTAAAGACACGATGAGTCCACGGATCATCTTCATTACTTATAGGATATTCACCTCCTGGTCAGCAGGAGGAGGCAAAGAGCACCACAGCAGAGCTGATAAATAGCTCCTCCCTTCCCTCCCACTCCAGTCATTCTCTTTGCCTACGTTAGTGATAGGAAGAGGTAAAGTGAGGTGTTAGATTAGATTCTTCAATCAAGAGTTTATTATTTTTAAAGTAGTGCCAGAGTGTTCTACTTTGTTTTAGGGTGTAGCCGTAGTCCATATCAGTCTCTATAGTAGAGCTATTGGTGGCTTTAGAGCAATGGGAAATGGTGGGACATAATTCTCACTGCGCCTCCCATAGATTTATGCTGCCCTTCTCCTGATAGCCTAAGCAACACTTAACTCAGGCTTTATCATCTTCCACAGGGCTATGGGAGGGAGAGGACCTCCTAAACCTGCTGAGCTGCCCTGCTGTAGGGCAGAATATAAAGGTAAGTTCTATCTTTTTATTCTGGGTCTGAAGCACACAGAAGGATTCAGGACAGAGGAGTTATAGCACTTTACTGGGACATATATCTCCTATATACTGTTTTAGGAGGATTTTCTGACAGCATGTCTATGGCAGGCACTGGGGCTGAGGAGTGGCTTTGGGGGGCACTTGAACCGAGTGGACACCATGAGGGATATGCCCTGTGGCAAGGGCTAAACCACTTAAAATATTGTTTTTATGGGTTGGCTCAGTTAAGTTGCAAGAACTGTTTGTGTTGTGCACATTTTGTACTTTTCACCGGTATTGCAGTTTGCCCCCAGGTTCAGAGAGGGTTTCAGTGACATCTCTATTTCTAATATATAATGATGGCGACCGGGAGAGCATGTATATTACACCCACGAAGGGCGGGGTTTAATTTTGGCGCAGTTTCTTTTCAGCAGCGCATATTTTTATGTCTTTTTGGCTATGCTGCAGGCTCAGGATGTGATTATCACGCCCACGAAGGGCGGAGCTATGTTTGGGACTTAGCCTGCACTTGCTCTTCCGTTTAATCAGAGTTAGAGCGGTTTCTGAGAAGGAGCCTCAGCAAGTGTCCTTATTACTTACTAGCTAAGCAATATCCCAGGTGGGTCCGGATAGCGCTACAGCCGCGCTCTGGATCTGTTTACAATCTGTCATGTCTTTCTTAAGAAGAGGTACATGACATTTTAGGGATGTATGAACATTAGGAACCTCAGCAAGTTAACTGAGTTTTTCAGTAGTTGTTCCTCTGTTTGTGTGCTAGTCTAAGCACTTTTCTGCTCGCAAGGATAAAAAGGTTACTGTTTAAAATTTAAAGGTAACAGTAACAGTAACAGTAACGTTTTTATCTGTTAATCTTAATTAAATTACTTTCACTGTTTATTTGTTTAATCCATCCTTTGTGTTGTAGGATGGAACAAGAACTCCCCAAAAAATGAGTTTCCTGTTAAATTTAAAGAGATAGTAACAGTTTTATCTGTTAATCTTTATTAAAGGAATTTCGCTGTTTATTTGCTTAATCCATCCTTTGGTTCTCAGGATGGAACAAGAACACACATAAATGAGTTACTTTTTAATTTTAAAGAGACAGTAACATTTGTGTAAATTTAAAGAAAAAAGGAAAAAAAAGGATTCTGTCTTTTCTGAACCTTCTCCTACTATGGGAGTCTGTTGACTATGGTCAATCTATGCCACAAATTTCTCCTATAGTGTCCCACAAAATGTTATGGCCCACATGCAGTGCCCTGCGCTTCCTCTAACACTCCGTTTGGATTTACTTTGCATTTCATACATGATAAGTTTTTCCACAAGGTAGAATACATTACTAGAGGAATTAATTTCAATCAGTTAGGGTGATTGATTTAATAGTTGCTATCCCAGCCGTTTCTTCCCTATTAACGAAATTAGGAAGATACTTTGGGATTATCTGATAGAGAATTCTCAGGCTCAGATGGAATAATATCTTTATTTGATCCTGAGGTTGTTTTTCTCTGTTTTTTAGCTTGATTACCTCCATTTGTTACTTTAGGATGTTTTAGCTACCCTGGGCGACTCCAATTCTGCTGGTGTTATCTAGTGCGTCCAGTAGGTTATTAAGGAATGGAAGGAACCGCATTCCCTATAATTAAAAAAATATTTTTTCCATAGTGGGATTTGCTATGGAGGCTGGACAAGCATTCACTAGGGTGGACGGAGTAGTTTCCAGCTTGGCCGAGAGAACTACGATTCCCTTAGAGGATAGTTGGGTTTGAAGGTCCTATGGATAATAAGTAGAAGGGGACGTATACCAGGGCTTATAATGGCAACCAGCTGTGTAGTTTGCTACCGTCACTAGTGCGACGGCATATGGGTCTGATGCTTTTTCTGATGCTGCAAAGTCAGAATCTCCCTGGATAAGGACCCAGGATAGGATGAAAATCTTTGAGTTGGCTACTTCCTTTATTTCAAATTTTTCCCTTCAAGTTATCATTCTGGGAGCATAGGTTTCAGGGTTTTCTGTTCCAGCTCACAGAGTCTTATGGTTAGAGTCTGTTCTATGGATGTATGCTCTAAGTTTAAGCTTTTAGCGATTCCTTGCAAGAGAATACCTTGATGGGATCTGGCTTGATGAAAGTTATATCTTTTGGAATTCACTTAACCTGCTGTTGAATTGGACACAGCTTGAAGGACATGCCTCCGATCCGGGACAGGATTTTGTAGAGGGCAGATTATGTTCAAGATCCCTGGGCTATAGAAATAGTGTCCCAGGGATACAAACTGGAGTTCAAAAATTTTCCTCCTCGAGGAAGATTTCTTCTTTCAAGATTATCTGCAAACCAGATTAAAAGAGAGGTGTTCTTACATTGTGTAAGAAACCTTTCCTCCCTGAGAGTGATTTCTCCCGTTGCTGTATAGGAACACGGGCAGGGTTTTTATTCAAATCTGTTTGTAGTTCCCAAGAAGGAGGGAATTTTCAGACCTATTTTAGACCTCCAGTGTCTGAACAAGTTTCTCAGAGTTCCAACTTTCAAGATGAAAACTATTCGTACTATTCTTCCATTGATTCAGGAGGGTCTATTTATGACGACAGTGGACTTAAAGGATGCATATCTACATGTCCCTATCCACAGAGATCATCACAAGCTCCTAAGGTTTGCCTTTCTGGACAGACACTTTCAGTTTGTGGCTCTTCCTTTCGGGCTGGCCACGGCACCCAGAATTTTCACAAAGGTTCTGGGGTCTCTATTGGCGGTTTTAAGACCGCGGGGCATTGCGGTGGCGCCTTATCTGGACGATATACGAATCCAGGCTCCATCTTGTCAACTAGCAAGGTCCCATACCGACATTGTACTATCCTTCCTGAGAACTCACGGGTGGAAGGGGAATCTGGAAAAGAGTTCCTTAATCTCGAAAGCAAGGGTGACTTTCTTGGGAACTGTAATCGATTCTATATCTATGAGGATTTTTCTGACAGAGGTCAGGAAATCAAAGATTCTAGATGCCTGTTGCGCCCTTCAGTCCAATCCTCGGCCGTCAGTGGCCCAGTGCATGGAAGTAATCGTACTGATGGTGGCGGCAATGGACATCATTCAGTTTGCTCGGTTTCACCTCAGACCTCTGCAGTTAAACATGCTCAGGCTGTGGAATGGAGATTATGCAGACTTGTCTCCTCGAATAACCCTGGAACAGGAGACAAGGGATTCACTTCAATGGTGGTTGTCTCTGGATCATCTATTCCAGGGAACATGCTTTCACAGACCATCCTGGGTGATTGTGACAACAGATGCCAGCTTTCTAGGGTGGGGAGCTGTCAGGTGTCCTCTAAAGGCTCAGGTAGTGTGTACTAAACATCCTGGAACTAAGAGCGATCTTCAATGCTTTTCTGGCCTGGCCTCAGTTGGCTTCGGTCCAGTTCATCAGATTCCAGACGGACATTAAATCAATCGTCAGGAAGGAACGAGGAGTTTCTTAGCGATGACACAGGTAACCAAGATAATCCAGTGGGCGGAGGCCAATTCTCGCCATCTGTCAGCGATCCACATCCCAGGAGTGGACAACTGGGAGGTGGACTTTCTGAACAGGCAGAATTTTCATCTGGGAGAGTGGGAACTCCATCCGGGAGTATTCTCCAACCTGATTCTCAAATGGGGTCGGCCGGATTTAGATCTCATGGCATCTTGTCAGAATGCCAAGCTCCCGAGATACGGGTCAAGGTCCAGGGATCCTCAGGCGGAGCTGATAGATGTTCTAGCAGTTCCTTGGTCCTTCAACCTAGCATATTTTTTTTCCCTGTTTGCTCTTCTTCCTCGGGTCATTGCTCGAATCAACCAGGAGAAGGCATCCGTGATTCTTATTGCTCCTGATTGGCCTCGCAGGATTTGGTATGCAGACCTGGTGGACATGTCTTTCCTGCCACCTTGGAGACTTCCGTTGAGGAAGGATCTTCTCATTCAAGGGTCCTTCCTTCACCTATATCTAGTTTTTCTGAAGCTGACTGCTTGGAAATTGAATGGTTAATCCTATCCAAGCGGGGGGTTTCTGATTCGGTCATAGAGACCATGATTCAGGCTTGTAAGCCTGTAACTAGAAGGTTTTACCATAAGATATGGCGTAAATGTCTTTATTGGTGTGAATCCAAGGGCTACTCATGGAGTAGAGTTAGGATTCCCAGAATTTTGTCTTTTTTCCAAGAGGGTTTGGAGAAGGGTTTGTCAACAAGTTCCCTAACGGGTCATATTTCTGACTTGTCTATTTTATTACACAAACGTCTGGCAGATGTCCCAGATGTACAATCTTTTTGTCAGGCCTTGGTTAGGATCAGACCTGTGTTCAGACCAGTTACTCCTCCATGGAGTTTGAATTTAGTTCTCAAAGTTCTTCAAGGGGCTCCATTTGGGCCTATGCATTCCTTAGATATTAAGTTGTTATCTTGGAAAGTTTTATTTCTTGTTACTATTTCCTCAGCTCGTAGAGTGTCTGAACTCTCAGCGTTGCAATACACTTCGCCTTATCTTATTTTCCATTCAGATAAGATTGTGTGACGGGCTAAACTAGGTTTTCTTCCTAAGGTTGTTTCAGATAGGAACATTAATCAGGAGATTGTTGTTCCTTCCTTGTGTCCTATTCCTTCTTCTCAAAAGGAACGTCTTCTGCACAATTTAGACGTGGTCCATGCTTTATGATTTTACTTGCAAGCGACTAAGCTTTCGTTAGTCCTCTTCTTTGTTTGTAGTTTTTTCTGGAAAGTGTAAGGGGTCAGAAAACTTCGGCTACCTCTTTTTCTTTTTGGCTGAAGTGTATCATCCGCTTTGCATATGAGACTGCTGGACTACAGCCTCCTGAGAGGGTTATGGCCCATTCCGCTAGGGCTGTTGCTTCCTCATGGACATTCAAAAATGAAGCTTCTGTAGATCAGATTTGCAAGACTGCAACTTGGTCCTCTATTCACACATCCTCTATTGATAGACATTCATTTTGAGAAGAAAGATTAGGACAAATGGATGGAACAACAATTTCCTGATTAATGTTTTGATCTGATACTACCTTAGGGAGAAACCCCAATTTAGTACGAAGATAAAAACAGTTAATGATGGATCCGGACTGAAACCTTAAAAACTCAAAGCCAACTCTAGTGTAGACTGTGATCCCTCAAACACAGTTAGAAACTATTAGATAGAAAGTAAAAGAAATAAGAGTGGCGCACTGGGCTGAGTTAAAAATAAATCAAGTAAATATCCAATCTACTTAAGAAGTTAATACTAAATGTTAAAAAGGTAGTGGATTATATGAAATATATATAAAAATAGCTATCATATATACTAATCACTAATATAAAAAATAAATAAATAATTATTGCAAAATAACATAAAAAGGACAAGATAAATGTATCTAAAGAATCATTTAATATAACAGTTATGAAAAATTCCTAAAAGTATTGACTCAAACATAAAATAAACAAATACATTCAATCAAGTGTCAAATCAAACAAAATAACACAACATAGACAGAGGCATTCAATCAAATAGTCAGAGATGTGGCCACATCTAATTGGACTGAACAAATTAATATTATCACTCATAAACTCATATATTTAGAAATAAGATTAAGCAAAACCTGATAAAAAAGTAATATATCGATAAAATATATAGAAATGGCTGTGGAAAAGGCAACTGCACAATATTTACAAAACCGTAATTGGTTCTTTTAATGCCAACCAACAAATGTCCGTTTTTTGTGATAGTTTGAAAAAAGTAGTCTGTTATACTTCAATTTGCAAACAATTGCGGCAAATATAAAAAGTAAGTTTGTCTGCGGTCCAGGTTTAAGTATAGAAACAAACTGTCACTTGGATAGTATCCTATGTATCTCCAATCCGTCTTAAGCCAGATTTTAAGTAAATATTAGCTTATTAAGTAAATTACAGCTTTCATACGTTCCTGAGATGTAACATGTACTGACAGGTCAGTTTAAAAGATATTCCAATATGATTTGAAGAGAGCTTAAACGTACCTGACAGACTTGATAGCTAGAAGCGGCTCCAATGTTGTGTGACCGCTCTGGCAGAGCAATCAGCTACGGGCACTACACGCTGAGTATTGTTTCACTCCTAAGCGCGGCTTCAGCGTCTTCACTGTCGGCGTGTACGTGGCTTCGTCACCTGACTGGATCGACCAATCCAGACACTGGAAAAACGTACCAAATTTGAAAAAGTTCACTGGTGTTTCTCAAATAATCCAATTGAGGGTAGTTCATAGATTGTAAGTCATTCTACGTGTTTCAGCACAACGTGCCTTTATTAAGACTATCTTTGATGTTAGATGTTTATGGAAAGAGAGGACTCTTTACCGATACCACAGGCCCTGAGCCTTTAAAGGTCCCCAAACAGCACCCCAGCATGACAGGCTGGTGTCCGTAGTCACAATTTCCCAGGAAGTTATGAGAATGCAAGTGCTCTGAGACAGATGTTCCTGTGACACCCACCACAAGAGAGAGTCTCTTGTCAGAGGGTCCAGATTTAACCTTTGAGTTAAATCGGAATGGTCTCCATTCTATTGACGGAGCATACAAAGCTGCAGTGGTCATAGATGGAACCGAGCAAAAGGAATGATGTCCATGGATGCCACCATTAGTCCAATCACCTCCATGCATTGGGCAACAGATGGACGAAAGGCAGACTAGAGAGAAAGGCAGGAAGCAAGAATCTTGTCTTTTCTGACCTCCGTCAGAAAAATCTTCATGAACAGGGAATCTATTATAGTCGCTAGGAAACACAATTTGGTAGATGGAACAAGAGAACTCTTTTCCAAATTCACTTGCCACCCATGGGAATGTAGAAAAGACAACAGTATCTCTGTTTGAGATTGGGCTAGTTGAAAAGATGACGTCTGAACCAAGATGTTGTCTAGATAAGGCGCTACAGCAATTCCCTGGGATCTGATCACAGCCAAAAGTGCCCCCAAAACCTTTGTAAATATTCTGGGAGCCGTGGCCAGAACAAATGGAAGTGCAAGAAATTGGAAGTGCTTGTCCAGAAAGGCAAACCTGAGCTACTGATGATGTTTCCTGTGAATTGGAACGTGAAGGTATGCGTCCTTCAGGTCTATTGTCGTCATAAACTGACCTTCCTGTATCAAAGGAAGAATGGAACAAACAGTTTCCATCTTGAAAGATTGAACCCTAAGGAATTAGTTTAGACACTTGAGGTCTAAAATTGGTTGAAAAGTTCCCTCCTTTTTGGGAACCACAAATATATTTGAGTAGAATCCTAGACCCTGTTCTGCAAGAGGGACAGGAACAATAAGTCCCAGAGAGTATAGGTAATTTACACAGTTTAAGAAAGCTTCCTTCTTTATTTGGTTTGAGGATAGTCTTGACAGGAGAAATCTGCCCCTGGGAGGGTAAGACTTGAATCCTATTCTGTAACCCTGAGATACAATTTCCACCGCCCAAGGGTCTGGGACATTGCATATCTAGGCTTGACGAAAAAGAGAAAGCCTGCCCCGCACCCGATCCACAGTGGAATCGGGGGCGGAACCTTCATGCTGATTTAGAGTCAGCAGAAGGCTGCTTGCTTTGTTTTCCCTTATTCCGGGGCTGGTTGGATTTCCAAGAAAATCTGGATTGATCTGGTTTAGATGAGGAAGAGGAGGACTTTTTTCCCTTAAAGTTACGAAAGGAACGAACATTAGAAGTCTGACAACCTCTAGGTCTGTTCTTCTTGTCCTGAGGTAGGAAAGTTCCATTTCCACCTGTAATCTCTGAAATGATTTCTGCCAGACCAGGTCCAAACAGAGTCTTTCCCTTGTAAGATAAAGCCAAAAGCTTGGCCTTAGAAGAGACATCGGCCAACCAAGATTTTAACCACAGAGCCCTGCGAGCTAGGACTGTGAAGCTAGACATCTTAGCTCCCAGACAAATTATCTGCATATTGGCATCACAGATAAAAGTATTGGCCAATTTAAGAGCTTTGATCCTATCTTGGATCTCCTCTACTGTAGTTTCCTCTGAGATAAGGTCAGATAATGCATTGCACCAATAAGATGCAGCTCCTGCAACTGTAGCAATACTCGCTGCAGGTTGCCACTGTAACCGTTGATGGACATACATCTTTTTTAAGTAAGCCTCTAGCTTCTTGTCCATTGGGTCCTTAAATGAACAACTATTGTCTATAGGAATGGCAGTTCTCTTAGCAAGAGTAGAAATAGCTCCTTCTACTTTAGGAACTGTGATTCATGAGTCACGAATAGAGTCAGCCACAGGAAACATCTTCTTAAAAACGGGGTAAGGGGAAAAAGGAACCCCTGGTTTATCGCATTCCTGAGCAATAATTTCAGGCATCTTCCTTGGTACCAGAACAACCTCCTCAGAAGATGGGGAATCATAGACTCTATCCAACTTTGAAGACTTAGTGGGGTTGATAGCAACCGCCGGTTCAGAGTCGTCTAAAGTAGCTAGAACCGCCTTCAATAGTAACCGGAGGTGCTCAAGCTTAAATCTAAAATTAACTTCTTCAGATTCTGAAGATTTTTCTGCTAAAGTGTCAGAGTCTGAGATCTCACCTTCAGAAGCTACTGAAGTATTCTTGTCATCAGACATCTGAGCAAGAGTGGCTAATCCAGTTCTAGACTCAGAAGCCTTAGCATCAGGAAAGTGTTTAGATTTTCTCTTACGCTTACCCAATGAAGGGAAAGCTGACAAAGCCGCTGTTACTGCAGAAGAAACCTGAGCGGCAAAATCCCCAGGTAAATAAACACCCCCAGGTGGATGAGAGGACACAGAAGGTACAGTATGAGAAACAACTAAGGCTTGGGACGTTTGAGGAGAAAGCTGAGGCATGTCACGCACAGCATTATCCTGAGAGATATTAGGCTAAGAAGGGAGTAATTTCTCTTTAAATTTTAAAGTCTTAGATAAACAAGAAGAACAAAATTGCTTAGGCAAAACAATTTGGGCTTCTAAACAAAGTAAACATTTATCCATGGAGCTGGACTGATCCTGTTCTAAGTCCATAGCTAACAATTCCCACAAGTAAAAGGGGCAATAAAATAAAAATAAAATGCTTTAAATTTTATTAAAGTTAAAAAATCAAATGAGGAAAGTAACTTTTAGACAAAAAAAAACTCAGATTGCCTGAGGTTGCTACCGCCAAGATAATACCCCACTAGTAATAGGAATGGAGTCCTGACTTGCTCCGCAATACGATCCGCTCATAGACATCAAATGCAGCCTTCACTTGAAGAGCTGAATTCTATTGCGTATCAGTCTGGTCGCAACAGCACCGCTCCGCTAAACCACGGGTGTCACGTGACTGGACTGAAAATAAAGTGCGTAACATTTCTCGGCAGAGAAAAAATGCGGCAGTTTAAATATACTGTTTGTAAAAAACGGCATTACTGTCTATTGCCCAGAACAAACAAACCGCAAGTAAAAGCACTGCTTGGCTCACAAGCCTTAACATCCCAAAGCCTAACACATGTCTCATAGAAAATAATAAAGATTTCTCACATCCCAGCCAATTGAGAGAACTCTATCTTCAATCACATACTTCAAAATTATGAATGAACTTATCCCATAATAATATGTGCCAATAAAAATGTCCCCATATGAATCCTCATAGTAATCAAGGATTATTATCTTTTGTTAGATAACAACAAAAGGGATCTTTAAGGGGGATTAAACCTTAAGTGCTGCTGTCCTTCGAAACCTAGAAGGCAAAGGCACTTATCTTAGATCCTACTGCATAGAGATGCTGATCCTCAAGGTGTGGCAGGCACTACGGTCATGGACCTGTAGGAAAAGAAAGAACAGAGTAACCAACTCTGGCTTTCCACCAAGAGGTAGCAAAGTGTTAAAAGTAAAGCAAAGGACTGCCTCATCGCCTTTTAACTGCTAAAAGCCACCACTACTCTTATTCAAGAGATTGACGTGGACACAGCTAGACCCCAATCCTTGATTACAGGGAAAAGTACCTATAAAAGGATTAAATTCTTCAGACACTAACTTTGCACAACCTCCATTGACAGAGGCAAAGAGAATGACTGGGGGTTATGGGTAAGGCAGATACACTTAACAGCTTTGCTGGGGTGTTCTTTGCCTCCTCCTGCTGGCCAGGAGTTAAATATCCCACTAGTAATTGGAATGACGTTGTGGACTCTCCATGTCATAAGAATTAAATATTCACAAAAATACTGGATTCTTAAATGTCCTGTTTTTTTTTTTTTTTTTTTTTTAAAGTCCCTGAGTGTTGAATGTAAAAGGCCTCCTACGCCTCAATGCTATACAAATATGGAGCAGAAAGAAGTGAGAGGTTCAAGGAGGTCAACCCACTTCTGTTTATATAACTTATGTGTAGAAACAATTTTGTAAATTGTGTAAAGCACTTCCCTTAATAGAGATCGCTGCCAGCCCAGCTCCTCCTCAACCGTATATAGAGTAATAGATGCAGATATGGCGGCGCTCTATCTGTTGGGAATCAAACTGAATGTCCCTCCTTGCTTCTCCGGTCGAAAAAGAAAGTGGCCCAGAATAGTGTAGTAACATTACACAAAGGGGTGCACTAAATAGAAGATACTAACAAGAAGTGAAGATCAACTTTATTATCGGAATCACCAGCAACATATCAGTGGGATACAGCTTAATAAAAGTTTTATTTAAAACCAAAAGTTAAAAGCTTTTTAGCAATAAAATTGAACTTTTCAAGAGCAAATCAATATCATATAAGATTAGCTGTGCACTAATGTAGCATATGTACATACTCTTTTTCAACAACGGATACCAAGAGAACAGAGTACATTTGAAAATAGAAGTGAATTTAAAAGTGTCTTAAAATTACATTCCGTATCTGAGTCATGCAAATTGCAGAACTGAAAATGCACACTGCAGACGTCTCAGGGATAACCCCGCCACATATATTTTCCTAATTTCCTTTTACATATAAAAACTGCCTAACAATGCACTTTATGCTAACATTATAACCAACCTTGTCAGATGCAGATTTAATCCCAGATTAGCTCCTCCAAATAAGGCAAATGGTGTGTGTGCAATTTCAGCAATCAAGGAGTTCATTTGTTTTAAAACTATTTAGTGTTGATATTCTATAGCAATACAACAATATGTCTTATCATTGTAAGGTGTTTATTGTTGCTTTAAATTTGTAAAACAGAACAGTTTTGCTTTACAAAGGGATCATAATATAATACATTATAATGGCCTTTTTATTTATAGTATTTGGTAGGTAAAGGTCAGTTTAATTTATTCATTTAAAGTTGTCTTCTTTTTAAGTGTAAAATATGATAGTTACTTTACTCTGAAGTATTAAATTGTATTCATACAAATAAAGAGGAAAACGTGTCTGAGCATTTACTTTGACAGATTTATAACAATTTAAATTTGCATTCCTTAGAATCAGTGAATGTATTTTCCTAATCTTTGCACCATCCCCATGTAGCCATTGTTTTCATGGTAGAATCAATACTTAACAACAACAAGGAATTATTAGGCAAAAAATCAATCTTAATGTTGATGTGCTATTTATGTTAGGAGATAATTACAGTTATTTAGATGCTGCTCCACGTGGGATAAAAATCCTTTGCTTCAAAACAATGCTTTCATAATCACTCAAGAATCTTATTTTTTTCTTTTCTGTATCACACTGAGCCACCTTCATGTCCTGCTGACTTTTTCCCCTACTCAACTGTCTAATGTGTTTTTTTGGTTCCTGGAGGTTTTTTAAGATTTATCTTAATGAAATGCATGGCTGGAATGTGAGCCCTTTTATAGTATCAGCTGAGTTTAAATAGTATAAACTCATATTGTTTCGTATTGTTGAAAAATGTAACTACTAATTACAGGACAGCAGTTATGGATGTGGAGTTATGCTATTTACCTTCATGTCAACATTATATTGATATGTGCTGCAATAAGCAAATACATGTGTTTTAACTCCTTGACAATCAGATAGAGATGCAAGGCATAATATCAAACTATTACAGCAAATTACTTGGTTAAACCAGTCATTCTTATACATTATATGGCCAAAATTATGTAGACACTCCTACTAATTATTGAGTTCATGTTTCAGCTACACCCATTGCTAACAGGTGCATACAATCCAGAACATAGCCATGAAATCTCTATAGACAAACATTGGCAGTACAATAGGTTGTACTAAAGAGCTCTGTGACATTAAATGTGCTTTAAATGGGGCACTGTCCTAGGGTGCCATGTTTGCCATAGTCAGTTTGTGAATTTTCTGCCCTCCTAGATCTGCCATGATCAACTGTAAGTGCTATTATTGAGAAGTGGAAGCATCTTGGAGTATCAGAAGCCCAAACTCACAAATTGAGGCTGCAAAGTCCTAAAAATATGTAACGTGTAAAAATCACCTGTCATCTGTTGCATCACTCACTATAGAGTTCCAAACTGCCTCTGGAAGCAACATCCTTACAAGGACTGTGTATCGGGAGCTTCATGAGATGGGTTTCCATCGCCAAGCAGCTGTGCACAAGCCTAACATCAACTTGTGTAATGCAAAGAGGCAGCTGGAATGGTGTAAAGGCACCACTGGACTGGAGCAGTGGAAACATGTTCTCTGGAGTGATGAATCGGGATTTACTATCTGGCAGTTTGATGGAAGGATCTGGGTGTGGTGGATGCCAGGAAAATGCTACCTACCTGATTGCATAGTGTCCACAAGAAGTTTGGTGGAGGAGAGATAATGGTCTGGGGATGTTTTTCAGGGTTTAAGCCAGGCACCTTACTACCAGTGAAGGGTTATCTTAATGCAACATGAAACAAAGACATTTTAGACAATTGTGTGCCTCCAAATTTGAGGCAACAGTTCGAGGAAGGCCCTTTCTTGTTCCAGCATAATTGTGCCTTTGTACACAAAGCAATGTCCATGAAGACATGATTTGTCAAGCTTGGTGTGGAGGAATACGAGTGGCCTGCACAGGGCTATGATTTCAACTCCATTTGATACCTTTGTGTTTGCGAATTGAAAAGCCAATTGCGTGCAAGACTTTCTCCACCAACATTGGTGCATGACCTCACAAATGCTGTTTTGGCTTAATGGGCATAAATTCCCATAGACATGCTCTAAAATCTTGTGGAAAGCCTTCACAGAAAACTGGCCACTGCTATAGCCTAAGGGGGGGGGCTCCATATTAATGACCCTGGTTTTAGAATGTGATGTCCAACAAACTAATATAGGTGTGATGGTCAGGTGCCCACATACTTTTGACCATATTGTGTGTTTTTCTGTATTTTTATCTCCACAAAAGTCTATACAAACATTATTTTCTCCTAATGTTTGCATTGCCCAAGGACCCCTTCTTATCTTGTGAGTCACGTTAGAAAGTATATTTTTGCACCCCCATATACTTACTTACTGGCAACTGAGCCTAATTAATCATTATAACCCCCATTTTGAATCATGCATGTTCAATTTTGACTTTCCTATCTTTTTAAAGGGACATGAAACACAACATTTTTCTTTCATGATTCAGACAGAGCATACACTCTATTATCATATTTGCTTCATTATCTTGGTGTCCTTTGCTAAAGGAGCAATTCACTAATAGGAACTAGCTGGGCACATCAGGTGAGCCAAAGATGAGAGGCATATTTGTTCAACCACAAATTAGTAGCTAGCTACCAGACTGCATGCTGCTTCCAAGCCTACCTAGGTGTGCTTTTTAACAAAGGATTTCAAGAGAATTAAGATAATTAGATATTAGAAGTAAAACAAACAACAATAACTGGCAATGTCAAATTGCCAAATGATTTGGCTTCATTTTGAGGGTCCTGCCTTTCCCCCTATTTGGTTGTTTCATTGTGAGAAGAAATCACCAGGAACCACTCCAGCCTCTGCATAGATTATTGTGGAGGATCATTCACATCTAACACTAAGTTTCCTTATGCCTATGTAAGTATATACACATTTGATTATTTTTATTATATTCCATTGAAAGTATGTGTGTGTGTATATATATATATATATATATATATAAATAACTATATATATATATATATATATAAATATATATATAGTACCACCAGTCAACTGTTTGTACACACCAGACTGAATCTGATCTTAAAGACCTTCTTATCTAAAGGCTAGTTAATTCTTAAATATTTAGTTGTGCAGGCAAATATATATTGGGAAGTTGATGCCTGAATTTCTTTACAAAGCTAATTTCAGTGAAATTTAAGGGGTATTTAACTATACAGTCGTATGCAAAAGTTTAGGCACCCCTGACAATTTCCATGATTTTCATTTATAAATAATTGGATCAGCAATTTAATTTTGATCTATCCAGTGCAGGATCCTCTATAGGAGCACTTGAGCACGTGAACCCCCTGACCCTGATGAACAAAAAAAAAAAAAAAAAAAAAGAGAGTGAGTGAGAAATAAATAAAAATAAAAAATAAAATTTTTAAACCTTTTTTGCTTATTAAAATGAAAAAATCCTCCAGGCTCCACTGCAGTTTTGAATAAAAAACAATAAAAAATGTTATTTTTAAATCTTTAGGCTGAAAGTGGAATGGGCTTTTGCCTAATACTTCTATCTATCGCACATGCTGTGCAGTGCGATAGATAGAAGTATAGGCAAAAGCACTTTCCACTTTAAAACTGCATTGCCTTCAGCGCCACCTACAGGCCAGCCCATAGCCTTCCTAACCGCACAGCTCTTAGTGTGCGGGTGAGAGCCACCTGTCACGTGACACTCGCACACTAAGAGCTGACTGTGTGTGTGGGAGGAGGCAGGGGCGTAACTATTGCAGTTGGGGGGTCGCCATTGCGACCGGGCCCATAGTTGCAGTAGGGGACAGGAGAACTATATGGCTCATGGCTGCAGTCCTGTCCTAGGGGTCGCTTTTCCCTCCCGGTGGATTCAGAGCCTCCTTCAGGTGCTCGGACAAGGACAAGAAGAACCGGAACCCAAATGGCGTCCAACACGGACAGGGAGGTGATCCTGCTAGGCTAACTATCAGGTGAGGGGCCCTGTCCCGCATGGAGGCAGCCGGAGGGAAGGGACCTGTTGCTGGAGACAGTGGAGAGTGAGACTAGTATTAGGGGGCTCCAGCCCCCTGTCTCGGGGGGTTGTTTGGCTCCTCTCCTTAGACATTGTTTGATCAATTTCATGTCCTATATGGCAAAGTGGGAAAAGGTGAGGGAACATGGTGTATTGTGGTTTCTTGCTGGCACAAAGGGAATTCTCCCCTCCCTTTACAATTAACTCTCTTGTTACAATGTAAATAGCAACTAGACTAGTTGAACTAGTGTGTCTGGTTCTTGTGCTGCTATGTGTTTTACCTAGGTTTAGCAGTTATCCTGTGATCACAAAACTTGCTATTTTGTGTGTTTTTGTTCATGGATATATGTGTGTTTATGGGTAACTGTATCTGTGTGTATATGCATTTAGGTATATATCTGTGTATATATATATATATATATATATATATATATATATATATATATATGTGTGTGTGTATATGTGTATGTGCCTGTGTTAGGGACTCAGGCTAAGGAAAGGACCTTGACGTGGTGCCTGAGCTTTCCCATTTGGCCAGATGCGGTGACTAACCTTTCCAGTTGTGATTTTATCTTAGCTGTGAGCTAGCTGGTGAGTGCTGGGTGTTTCTATGTGTTGTATTACTTTTTATTTGTAATCTCCCTTGGTTCTTGCACCCATTCCGGACTGGGGTTAACTGCCCGTGGCTCTGGTGACATCACAGCTTTTTTGGAGTGCTATTTAGCACCCAGGGCTGGATGTTACTGAGTCACAGGATGTGTACCTGATCCGGTCTTGGAGTGCAGTTCCCTTCCATGTTTTGTATTTTCTATGGGTGATTACAGCCACCTGTGCACCCCTTCTTTGTTCTCAGTTTGTTTAGCTTTGCGAGCTCGCATGATGGTGTGCCTGTGTTAGGGACTCAGGCTAAGGAAAGGACCTTGACGTGGTGCCTGAGTTTTCCCATTTGGCCAGATGCGGTGACTAACCTTTCCAGTTGTGATTTTATCTTAGCTGTGAGCTAGCTGGTGAGTGCTGGGTGTTTCTATGTGTTATATATATATATATATATATATACACACACACACACACACACACACATATATATATATATATATATATACACACATATATATTTATATATGTGTGTGTGTGTATATATATATATATATATATATATATATATATGTGTGTGTGTGTGTGTGTGTGTGTGTGTATATATATATATAAAAAAAAAAAAAAATATATATATATATATATATATATATATATATATATATATGTGTGTGTGTGTGTGTATGTCACCAGCCGCCAGTGGATCTATCAAATAACTGAAGGACACAGTAATATTTCAGTAGTGAAATAAGGTTTATTGGATTAACAGAAAATATGCAATATCATCAAAACAAAATTAGACAGGTACATAAATTTGGGCACCCTTGTCATTTTGTTGATTTGAATACCTGTAACTACATAGCACTGATTAATTGGAACACACAGTTGGTTAGGTGAACCCATTTAGCCTTGAACTTCATAGACAGGTGCATCCAATCATGGGAAAAGGTATTTAAGGTGGCCAATTGCAAGTTGTTGTTCTCTTTGTTTCTTCTCTGAAGAGTGGCAACATGGGGGCCTCAAAACAACTCTCAAATGACCTGAAAACAAAGATTGTTCTTAGAAAATCAGTTTATTAACCCATTACTTGGTATACCTAGTGTACTTCTAGCGCCACCTACACTCCAAGTATTAAATTCCTTTTGAACAAAGATTGTTCAACATTATACTTTAGGGGAAGGCTACAAAAAGCTATAGCAGAGATTTGAGCTGTCAGTGTCCACTGTGAGGAACATAGTGAGGATTTGGAAGACCACAGGCACAGTTCTTGTTAAGGCCAGAAGTAAAATATCGGAGAGGTAAAGGATGGGGAGAACAGTCAAAAACAGCCCACAGACCACCTCCAAAGACCTACAACATCATATTGCAGCAGATGGTGTCACTGTACATCGTTCAACAATTCAGAGTATAGGAGAGTGATGCGGAAAAAGCCTTTTCTGCACACACTCCACAAACAGAGTCGCTTTAGGAATGCAAACGCACATTTGGACAAGCTAGCTTCATTTTGGAAGAAGGTGCTGTGGACTGATGAAACAAAGATTGAGTTATTTGGTCATCACAAGGGGCGTTATGCATGGCGGCAAGAAACAGCATTCCAAGACAAACACTTGCTAGCCACAGTAAAATTTGGTGGATGTTCCATCATGCTGTGGGGCTGTGTGGCCAGTGCCGGTACCGGGAATCTTGTTAAAGCTGAGGGTCGCATGGATTCCACTCAATATCAGCAGATACTTTAGAATAATGTTAAGGAACCAGTCACAAAGTTGAAGTTACGCCGGAGCTGGATATTTCAACAAGACAGCGACCCAAAACACTGCTCAAAATCTACTCTGGCATTTATGTAGAGGAACAAGTACAATGTTCTGGAATGGCCATCCCAGTCCCCAGACCTGAATATCATTGAAAATCTGTGGGGTGATTTGAAGCGGGATGTCCGTGCTCGGCAACCATCAAACCTAACTGAACTAGAGATGTTTTGCATACAGGCTATAGGAAGCGTCTAGAGGCTGTTATTTCTGCTAAAGGAGGCTCTACTAAATATTGATGCAATATTTCTGTTGGGGTGCCCAAATTTATACTCCTGTCTAATTTCGTTTTGATGCATATTGCACATTTTCTGTTAATCCAATAAACCTCATTTCACTACTGAAATATTACTGTGCCCTTTAGTTATTTGATAGATCAAAATGAAATTGCTGATCCAAACGCCCAATTATTTATAAATGAAAATAATGATAATTGTCAGGGTTGCCTAACCTTTTGCATACGACCACCGTTTTTGCACTCCACTTATAATCCAATCCATAGTGTTCCACAGTGGCTAGTGTAAAAATTGCACACTCTAATTATAGTATTTAATTTTTTCACTCCAGTGTCCCTTTAATGTTCATTTAACAAATAAAAGAACAATTATATAACCTTTTAAAATACTACTTTTTATGCAGTATCTATTAATGGAATAAAAATGCTACTTTATGTTTCTTTATAAGAACTACTATTTATTTTTAGGAGTGAAGTTTTTTTTATATATATCATTTTAATTGTCATGATATAGAAAAGTCAATAACCTTGTAACCAGTTGAGATAGATTGTGTACCACGTCTATGATATATTTCTCCTTTATTTAGTCTCCCGTTAGCTTTGAAAGAAACAAAAGGACAGCTTGCCTATCACTCAAATGCTTTGTAGCCCTCAGTGGAAACTGTATACGTACTGATAAGCTGTAACAATCAGCTTGCTAATATGACTCATTCATGCTGTTGTACACATTTTTTGTATGGGATCTTTTATAGAGAACCAACCTAAGTAAAAACTCTAGCAGCTGGCGTGGTTTTCACCAAGACAAGAGTGCACATGCAGTAAAATGCATAGTTTCTTTGTTCAGGTATTGGTATCTTATTTGCTATCAGCAGTTGTATTTAAGATAGTCATAACCCTTTAAGACAGAATTGCCAGGAAAAATGGCTCTCCCTGACCCTATGTAGATAACTGTTCTCCGATTTAGCCTTTTTTACTTCCAGTATTTCCCTTATTGTGAGAAAGCTGTTCTGTACAAGAATAAAAGTAAGCTTGTGTTATCTAAGAGTTGATGTAGCAACTTGCTCAATAAAGGCACCAAATTACTTTTTGTTTTCTGTTAAATGGAGTATTAGGTATTTTGCGACTTCAACTAAACATACTAAACGTTCTGAAACAGAAGCAGTGCATTTATAAGTTTTATTGTTATACAATGCAGTGCTCTCCACAGAAAAGTTTGCTACCCGGGTGCCATAATAAAGCAGCCAGGTGGGGGCAGTGTAATACTTTTTAATATAACATTTTCTGCTATCCAAAGCACAAATTAATTGCATAATATAACATACATGTTATAATGATAAGTTGAGCAACAAAAATTGAACACTTTTAATATTGGGTATTTTTAGTTTATTTTTTAATTTTAGCCAGGTGGCAAGTTAAATCAGCTGGGTGGAGCACCCATTTAAAATATCCTGGGGAGAACCCTGCAATGGATTGATATTTTAAGATATTTGTGCTGGTCCTTCTCTTAAAGAAGAGAAGAAACAGATGTTATGTGTTAGAAACCACCGTAAATTAAAGTGGCACGAAAGTCAAAATTAAACTTTAATGATTCAGATAGAGCATTCAATTTAAGACAACTTTCCAATTTTTTTTTTATTTTTTACTGCCTGTTATTGAAGAGCATACTTGTAGCACACACATATCCTAATCACTATATAGCAGCAGTGTTTGTAACAATATGTTAGGTATACTCTTCAACAAAAGATACTGAGAATAAAGCAAATTTGATAATACAAGAAAATTGGAAAGCTATTTAAAATTGCAAGCTCTGTCTGGATCATAAATGTTTAAGGTTAGTTTCTCCAACATTGGTGTGTCCGGTCCACGGCGTCATCCATTACTTGTGGGAATATTCTCTTCCCCAAAAGGAAATGGCAAAGAGCACAGCAAAAGCTGTCCATATAGCCCCTCCTCAGGCTCCGCCCCCCATTCATTCTCTTTGCCGCTCTGAACAAGTAGCATCTCCATGGAGATGGTGAAGAGTATGTGGTGTTTAGTTGTAGTTTTTTATTCTTCTATCAAGAGTTTGTTATTTTAAAATAGTGCCGGTTTGTACTATTTACTCTAAAACAGAAAGGGATGAAGAGTTCTGTTTAAAAGAGGAGTATGATTTTAGCAGCAGTAACTAAAATCGATTGCTGTTCCCACGCAGGACTGTTGAGCCCAGAGAACTTCAGTTGGGGGGAACAGTTTGCAGACTTTTCTGCTCAAGGTATGACTAGTCCATTTCTAACAAGACTGTGTAATGCTAGAAGACTGTCATTTTCCCTCTTGGGGATCGGTAAGCCATGTTCTTAGACTCTTAACAGAATGCAGGCTTATTATGGGCTATACACTGGTTGACACTCTTGTGGGCTAAATCGATTGCTTTATTTATGTTTTTTATGAAGTTTGAAGTGATATTTCTAAACTTTTAGTGTGGGGAACGTTTTTAGATGCCAGGCAGTCATTTAGACACCTTCCCAGTCAGGAAGGGCCTTTCACTATAGTAGGCAGAGCCTCATGTTCGCGCCATAATTGCGCAGTTTCTTTTGGATGCAGTGCATGCAGCTGCATGTGAGAGGGTCTGGTGATCATTGAAAACGTTCCTGGAAGGCTTAATTTGGTATCGTATAACCCCCAGGGACAGGTGGAGTCGCAGCAAACGCTGTGGCTGGGACTGTAGTGGGGTTAAAGCTGTTAATTGATTAAACGGCTCCGGTTTTCTCATTTAAGGGGTTAAAAGCTTGAAAATTGGGGTGCAATACTTTAAAGGCATTAAGACTGGATATTTCCTTCATAGTTTTTCACATATTCAGAAATAAAGTGTGCTCTGTTTAACATTTAAAGAGACAGTAACGGTTTTGTTTAAAAAGTTTTTTTTGCATTATTAGCCTGTTTAAGCCTGTCTAACATGTCTGTACCTTCAGATAGAACATGTTCTGTATGTATGGAGGCCAAGATGGTCCCCCCTTCAAATGTATGTGATAATTGTGCCATGGCGTCCAGATAAAGTAAGGACAGTACTGTCACATTTAATAAGGTTGCCCAAGATGATTAATCAAATGAAGGTAGTGGGGATAGTGCTTCATCCTCTCCTTCTGTGTCAATACCAGTTATGCCCGCGCAGGCGACCCCTAGTACATCTAGCGCGCCAATGCTTGTTACTATGCAACAATTAACGGCAGTAATGGATAATTCCATAGCTAATATTTTATCCAAAATGCCAGCATTTCAAAGAAAGCGTGATTGCTCAGTTTTAAATACAGTGGAGCAAGAAGGCACTGACGATAATTTATCTGTCATACCCTCACACCAGTCAGAAGTGGCAGTGAGGGAGGGTTTGTCGGAGGGAGAACTTTCTGATTCAGGAAGAATTTCTCAACAGGCAGAACCTGATGTTGTGACGTTTAAATTTAAGTTAGAGCATCTCCGCGCATTACTTAAGGAGGTGCTAACTACACTGGATGATTGTGACTCTTTGGTCATTCCAGAAAAATTGTGCAAGATGGACAAATTCCTTGAGGTCCTGGTGCACCCGATGCCTTTCCGATACCTAAAAGGGTGGCGGACATAGTGAATAAGGAGTGGGAGAAACCAGGCATACCTTTTGTCCCACCTCCTATATTTAAGAAATTGTTCCCCATGGTCGACCCAAGGAAGGACACATGGCAAACAGTCCCTAAGGTTGAGGGGGCAGTTTCTACGCTAGCCAAACGCACGGCTATTCCCATTGAGGACAATTGTGCTTTCAAAGATCCTATGGATAAAAAATTGGAGGGTTTGCTTAAAAAGATTTTTGTTCAGCAAGGTTACCTCCTCCAGCCAATTTCGTGCATTATTCCTGTCACTACGGTGGCGTGTTTCTGGTTCGATGAACTAGAAAAGTCGCTCAATTAGGAGACTCCATATGAGGAAGTCATGGACAGAATTCACGCACTTAAGTTAGCTAATTCCTTTATTTTAGATGCCGCTTTGCAATTAGCGAGATTAGCGGCGAAAAATTCAGGGTTTGCAATTGTGGCGCGCAGAGCGCTCTGGCTAAAGTCTTGGTCGGCGGACGTATCTTCCAAGACAAAATTGCTTAATATTCCTTTCAAGGGTAAGACCCTTTTTGGGCCAGAATTGAAGGAAATTATTTCAGACATCACTGGGGGGAAGGGACATGCCCTCCCACAGGATAGGCCTTTTAAGGCTAAGAATAAGTCCAATTTTCATTCCTTTCGTAACTTCAGGAACGGACCGTCTCCTAACTCTGCGGCCTCTAGACAAGAGGGTAACGCTTCCCAGGCCAAGCCAGCTTGGAAACCAATGCAAGGCTGGAACAAGGGTAAACAGGCCAAGAAGCCTGCTGCTGCTACCAAGACAGCATGAAGGGGTAGCCCCCGATCCGGGACCGGATCTAGTAGGGGGCAGACTCTCTCTCTTTGCTCAGGCTTGGGCAAGAGATGTTCCGGATCCCTGGGCACTAGAAATAGTCTCTCAGGGTTATCTTCTAGAATTCAAGGAACTTCCTCCAAGGGGAAGGTTCCACATGTCTCGCTTATCTTCAGACCAGATAAAGAGACAGGCATTCTTACATTGCGTAGGAGACCTGTTAAAGATGGGAGTGATACACCCAGTTCCAACAGCGGAACAAGGTCAGGGGTTTTACTCAAACCTGTTTGTAGTTCCCACAAAAGAGGGAACTTTCAGACCAATTCTGGATTTAAAAATTCTAAACAAATTCCTCAGAGTTCCATCGTTCAAAATGGAAACCATTTGAACAATTTTACCTTCAATCCAGGAGGGTCAATATATGACTACCATGGATTTAAAGGATGCATACCTACATATTCCTATCCACAAAGATCATCATCAGTTCCTAAGGTTCGCCTTTCTGGACAAACATTACCAGTTCGTGGCTCTTCCATTCGGCTTAGCCACTGCTCCCAGAATTTTCACAAAGGTGCTAGGGTCCCTTCTAGTGGTTCTAAGACCGAGGGGCATTGCAGTGGCACCTTATCTAGACGACATTCTAATTCAAGCGTCGTCTCTTTCCAAGGCAAAGGCTCATACAGACATTGTTCTAGCCTTTCTCAGATCTCACGGGTGGAAGGTGAACGTAGAAAAGAGTTCCCTGTCTCTGTCAACAAGAGTTCCCTTTTTGGGAACAATAATAAATTCTTTGGAAATGAAGATCTTCCTGACAGAGGTCAGAAAGTCAAAGCTTCTAAACGCTTGTCAAGTTCTTCACTCTATTCTGCAGCCTTCCATAGCTCAGTGCATGGAAGTAGTAGGATTGATGGTTGCAGCAATGGACATAGTTCCTTTTGCTCGAATTCATCTAAGACCATTACAACTGTGCATGTTCAGTCAGTGGAATGGGGAATATGCAGACTTGTCTCCCCAGATTCAAGTAGACCAGGTAACCAGAGACTCACTCCGTTGGTGGTTGACTCAGGATCACCTGTCTCAGGGAATGAGTTTCCGCAGACCAGAGTGGGTCATTGTCACGACCGACGCCAGTCTATTAGGCTGGGGCGCGGTCTGGGACTCCCTGAAAGCTCAGGGTCTATGGTCTCGGGAAGAGTCCCTTCTCCCGATAAACATCCTGGAACTGAGAGCGATATTCAATGCGCTCCAGGCTTGGCCTCAACTAGCGAAGGCCGGATTCATAAGATTCCAGTCGGACAACATGACGACTGTAGCTTACATCAACCATCAGGGAGGAACAAAGAGTTCCTTGGCGATGAGAGAGGTATCCAAGATCATCAAATGGGCGGAGGATCACTCCTGCCACCTCTCTGCAATTCACATCCCAGGAGTAGACAACTGGGAGGCGGATTATTTGAGTCGTCAGACTTTCCATCCGGGGGAGTGGGAACTCCACCCGGAGGTCTTTGCCCAGTTAACTCAATTATGGGGCATTCCAGACATGGATCTGATGGGGTCTCGTCAGAACTTCAAGGTTCCTTGCTACGGGTCCAGATCCAGGGATCCCAAGGCGACTCTAGTGGATGTAATAGTGGCGCCTTGGTCGTTCAACCTAGCTTATGTGTTTCCACCGTTTCCTCTCCTTCCCAGGCTCGTAGCCAGGATCAAACAGGAGAAGGCCTCGGTGATTCTGATAGCTCCTGCGTGGCCACGCAGGACTTGGTATGCAGACCTGGTGAATATGTCATCGGCTCCACCATGGACGCTACCTTTGAGACAGGATCTTCTAGTACAAGGTCCATTCGAACATCCAAATCTAGTTTCTCTGCAGCTGACTGCTTGGAAATTGAACACTTGATTTTATCCAAGCGTGGGTTTTCAAATTCAGTGATAGATACTCTGGTCCAAGCCAGAAAGCCTGTGACTAGAAAGATTTACCATAAAATATGGAAAAAATATATCTGTTGGTGTGAATCCAAGGGATTCTCTTGGAGTAAAATTAAAATTCCTAAGATTCTTTCCTTTCTCCAAGAGGGTTTGGATAAAGGATTGTCAGCGAGTTCTCTAAAAGGACAGATTTCTGCTTTATCTGTTTTGTTACACAAACACCTGGCAGCTGTGCCAGATGTACAAGCTTTTGTACAGGCTTTGGTCAGAATCAAGCCTGTTAACAGACCCATGACTCCTCCTTGGAGTCTAAATTTAGTTCTTTCAGTTCTGCAAGGGGTTCCGTTTGAACCTTTACATTCCATAGATATCAAGTTACTATCTTGGAAAGTTCTGTTTTTGGTTGCTATTTCTTCTGCTAGAAGAGTTTCTGAACTATCTGCTTTGCAGTGTGATCCACCCTATCTGGTGTTCCATTCAGATAAGGTCGTTTTGCGTACTAAGCCTGGTTTTCTTCCAAAAGTTGTTTCCAACAAGAATATTAACCAGGAAATAGTTTTTCCTTCTCTGTGTCCGAATCCAGTTTCAAAGAAGGAACGTTTGTTACACAATTTAGATGTAGTTCGTGCTTTCAAATTCTATTTAGAAGCAACAAAGGATTTTAGACAAACTTCATCTTTGTTTGTCGTTTACTCTGGTAAGAGGAGAGGACAAAGAGCTACTGCTACCTCTCTTTCTTTCTGGCTAAAAGCGTTATCCGATTGGCTTATGAGACTGCCGGACGGCAGCCTCCTGAACGAATCACAGCTCACTCTACTAGGGCTGTGGCTTCCACATGGGCCTTCAAGAACGAGGCTTCTGTTGATCAGATATGTAAGGCATCGACTTGGTCTTCTCTGCACACTTTTGCCAAATTCTACAAATTTGATACTTATGCTTCTTCTTTTTGGGAGAAAGGTTTTGCAAGCCGTGGTGCCTTCCGTTTAGGTAACCTGATTTGCGCCCTCCCTTCATCCGTGTCCTAAAGCTTTGGTATTGGTTCCCACAAGTAATGGATGATGCCGTGGACCGGACACACCAATGTTGGAGAAAACAGAATTTATGCTTACCTGATAAATTACTTTCTCCAACGGTGTGTCCGGTCCACGGCCCGCCCTGGTTTTCTAATCAGGTTTGAAAAATTTCTTTCTCTATACACTACAGTCACCACGGCACCCTATAGTTTCTCCTTTTTTTCTCCTAACCGTCGGTCGAATGACTGGGGGGTGGAGCCTGAGGAGGGGTTATATGGACATATATGCTGTGCTCTTTGCCATTTCCTGTTCGGGAAGAGAATATTCCCACAAGTAATGGATGACGCCGTGGACCGGACACACCGTTGGAGAAAGTAATTTATCAGGTAAGCATAAATTCTGTTTTTCATGTCCATTTAAAGGATTTAATAAAGTTATGGATAAATGCATTTTATTTTTAAGAATGCCGATTTTAAGAATATTTTTCATAGTAACTTAACAGTTTCACCAGCTTCAGTTGACTGTTTTGAAAAGTTGACTGGATATTCAGTGTTTATAATATAGATCCCACTGTTTTTGTTAGTTTGTTTTAAGGCATGTAGGTATCAGGAGCTATATGGAAGCAACAATTACTCAACTATATTGCTATGGGGCTGGAATACCTACTTTTATGTAAGACCCCATACCTAGGCAAAAAAATGACATATATGCTCGGGTGCTTATGTTTTCACCCTTATTTCTTTATATAAGCGAATATTGAGGCAGACGCAAGAGCGTGCTTGTGTCTTGTGCACTAGCATCAGTGTTTGTAACAATGTCAAGACACAGGTAGGATTGGAAAGTTTGTACGTTCTATCTAAATCCGGAAAGTTGAATGATTACATCTTGTCCCTTTAAATTAAAGCATTATTAAATGGGATACTTAACCCATTTTTTTTTTCTTTCATGATTCGGATAGAGCATGCAATTTTAAGCAACTTTCTAATTTACTCCTATTATCGTTTTTTCTTCGTTTTTTTGCTATCTTTATTTGAAAAGGCAGGAATCTAAGCCAAGGAGCCGGCCCATATTTTGTTCAGCACTCTGGATAGTGCTTGTTGATTAGTGGCTACATTTAGCCACCAATCAGCAAGCGTGACCCAGGTGCTGAACCAAAAATGGGCCGGCTTTTAAGCTTACATTCTTACTTTTCAAATATAGATAGCAAGAGAACAAAGAAAACTTGATTATAGGAATACATTAGATAGTGGCTTAAAATTGCATGCTCTATTCAAATCATGAAAGAAAAAAATTTGGGTTTAGTATCCCTTTAAAGTATTTTTTTACTTTTCACACAATATTATATAAATAAAATCCTGTGGCCAACAGAATACAACTCACAGAATGATAAAATGGATGTCAAGATGCCAATATACCTTAAAATCAAAACATTCAAAAGAACAGAATTAGACATGTTCAGTAATGTGTTGTTTTATTTCCATAAAAAAAGAAATGACCGCAGCTACATAATAAAATGATTATGGATGGGGATACACATACTAACTGCTATTTCAGCAATAAACGTTATCTCTTATCATTAAATGGCTTACTGATGCACCAGCTGCAAACATACAACTGCCCAACTGCTGGCGTAATAAACGCAAAAATGTTTTTGGAGGCCGCCTTGCTACATTAGGCATTTGTTCATAATTAATGTAGTTCTTGCTGAAAATATAACTCATTTTAGAACACAACATTGGATGTGATGTTTACCTTTAATACATTTTGATACCGCTCCAAATATGCCATAATAATTTAGATTGACAGCCACAGCACTCAGTTTCTGCTGCAACTTTTACATTTTTACTTTGAAAATTATTTTTCTTTTAATCTTGTACAATTTTTAGATAAGAAAAAATATAGTTTTTTTAAGAAAAAAAGGCAAATTGATGTTTTTGCTCTTATTAAAAAGTATGATAGATTCTACTTGCTGCTTAAAGGGACACAAAATTAAAGTTTCACGATTCAGATAAAGCATGCAATTTGAAAAAAAAAAGAATTCCACTATACTTCCATTATTAAAACATGCACATTATTTTTATATGCACACTTTGAGGCTACAGCTTCTACTGAGCATGTGCAAAAGTGTGTATATATATATATGCATTTTGTGATTGGTTAATGGCTGCCACATGGTACAGGGAGAGAAAAAATTGGAATACCTTTGACATTTTCAAGAAAATATTCTACTGCTCATTTCAAATTCAAAGTAAGTGCTATTGTATTTACTCCCCATTATTAATTTTGAGACTCCCTTTAAGCATATCAACAAAGCCTTATTATCTAAAGCATATGATAGATTGTGGCAAAGTTTACAAGTCGAGTGCAATTGTTCGATATTTTGTGCCCAGCTTCGTGCAACAATAACTCTTGATCAGGTATTGCAAGTTGTTGGTAAAAAGGCCTTGGTTAAACATTTTAAACGCACCAAATACCATACCTGGATAATATGTCCTATATTTCAACGTGAAGCGCTAGTAGCACACTCACTCCAATTATATAATAAGTCGCTGGTTACACTTTTGCAATATTATTATTTATTATCGGTTATTTGTAGAGCGCCAACAGATTCTGCAGCGTTTAAAAACCAGGTATTGTGCATTTAAACACACATTCAAATACTATACAAATAAATGAAATATATAGAGCGCTGGTTTTCAAAGCAGACCTCCCTAACAGGCCACATTTTGAGGATATCTGAACTGGAGCACAGGAGAAATAATCAGGTGATTAATAAACATGGTTATTTTACCTGCTCTCATCCAAGGTGATCATGAAAACCTGGCCTGTTGGGAGGTCTGAGGACAGGTTTGAAAACCAGTGAGATATATATATATATATATATAAATGGAGGTGAATAAAGGCTAGCTAAATATGAAACAAGGTGCAGGAGCGGGAAGGGTCAAGAGTGTATGTTTGGATGTAAAGTAAAAATTAAAGTTTGATTATTCAGAGTATTTAATTTAAAGCACCTTTACTTCTATTATTACATTAGCTTTGTTCTCTTGGGATCATTTGTTGAAAAGCATACCTAGGTAGGCGCGGGAGCAGCAATGCACTAGTGGGAGCTAGCTGCTGATTGGTGGCTGCTCATATATGCCTCTTGTCCTAGGGTCATCTGACGTATTTAGCTAATTTCCAGTAGTGCATAACTGCTCCTTCAACAAAGGATACTAAGAGAGTGAAGCAAATGTGATAATAAAAGTAAATTGGAAAGTTTGTTTTGGTAGCAGATATTTTGTGAAGTCTTCAAGCAAAGGTGATAGCTGAAACTAAAAGATTTCAGTAATTGTTCAGATTCATATTAACCCCTTAAGGGCAGAGCCAATTCACACCCCTGTGGTGAGCTACTTTGTAGTCTCTTGATGCTGCTCATATTTATGCCCCACTGTAGGGTAATTTTGTAAGTAAGAACCCCACACATATTATAAACTGGTCTGTTTTTTTTCCAGCAGACCCTGCAGATTGAAACTATTCCACTAGTTTATGTGTATATCATGACGTGAGAACTAGTTTATGTGTATATCATGATGTGAGAACTAGTTTATGTGTATATCATGACGTGAGAACTAGTTTATGTGTATATCATGACGTGAGAACTCTACTAGAAGTGTGAAACAAAATGATTTTTATTAACATTTGAATAAACAAGGCTGGAAACAAGTGTGTGTATTTTTTTACCTAAACTCTATAGTCAAAAGAACAAGGGGTTATCCTCATCTAAATTAGTGCCTTTGGGGACGATTTATCAAAGTGTCAAATCGGCCCCAATGCATCTGTTTCCACGCGAGCCTTCAGGCACGCCGGAAACAGGAGTTAAGAAGCAGCGGTCTTAAGACCCCTGCTCCTTAACTCATCCGCCTCCTCTGAGGCTGCGGTCTGCAATCCGCCAGATCGTGTACAATCGGGTTGATTGACACCCTCTGCTAGCGGCTGATTTGCTGGTGAACTGCTTGTGCAACGTTAAATGCTGACAGCGTATGTTGTCGGCATTCAGCGATGTCTGGCGGACATTGATAAAGCGGCCCGTTAATGTTTAGTTATGTAACTTTAATGTGCACATTGGCGCTCCCTTGAGCCTCTACTCAAATAAATGCACATGTATTCATGCCAGGTGATCACTATTACCACAATGAACATTATAAATGCTTTATTTTAAAGGGGACGCTTCTAGGGGGTCTCTAGGTCTTTAGTGATGTCCAGATATGCTACAACACTTGGTTCCCATGTTGGAAAGGCTGCCAGCAGATTTAAAGGGACAGGAAAACCATGTTCTTTATTTCATGATTCAGATAGAGAATACAATTCTAAAATAGTTTCCAATTTACTTCTATTATTAAATGTGCATTGTTCTCATGTTATTCTTTGTGGAACACATATTTAGATAGCGTGCACGTCTGAAGAACTACACGAAAGAAAATAGTGCTGCTGTCTAGTGCTCTTGCTAATGTAAAAGATTGTTGCAAAACTGCTGCCATATCAGTTCTGCAGAGACGTGCACACTCCTGACTTACCTTCCTGTTTTTCAACAAATGATAACAAGAAAAAGAAGAAAATGTTATATTAGAAATAAATTGGAATCATGAAAGAACAATTTAGGGTTTTATATCCCTTTAAAGGGCCACTAAACCCAAAATCTTTCTTTCATGATTCAGATAGAGAATAGAAATTTAAACAACATTACAATTTACTTCCATTATTTATTTTGCTTCATTTTTGAAATATCCTTAGTTGAAGAAAAAGCAATGCACATGGTGAGCCAATCACACAATGCTTCTATGTGCAGCAACCAATCAGCAGCTAGTGAGCATATCTAGATATGCTTTTCATCAAAGAATATCAAGAGAATAAAACAAATTAGATAATATAAGTAAATTAGAAAGATGTTTAAAATTGCATTCTCTTTCTAAATCATAAAAGAAAAAATGTGGGTGGCATGTCCCTTTAAGCCCTTTATAAATGTAGCTGATATTCAAATCTCTAATTATTTGCACTCATCATACTGGGCAGCTGCTAAATATATGGGGAAATGTTATGGTACCAAATTCATTAACAAATTAATAGATCCGTTTTTCTTTCCTTGCACAGTGTAGCAATTATGAATGTCATAAGCTAGACTCTGTATTGCCTCATTTCTAGCAGAAAGTTTAAATGTCACAGTGCTACAGATAAGCTTCTAATTACTGCCGCAGATACAGTGCTCTGCCCTAGTTTGCAAAGCATTATAGTATTTTTCTAAAGATAAAATTGTAATAATGTTTGTGTTAATGGAGTAGTTTGAATATTTTCCAGTGTAATGCCTTTTTCTCATACAAACATTATGTCTTTTAGAAGATAACATAACGAGTAGCCAAAGGTCCAGTTCCGATTTATCTCAGATATCAGTTGCCATCAGCAATCACGATGCAGAAGAAAAGGTAAGCCCTGAATACTGCCAGTTGCTAAAAGGAGCATAAAAGATCAATAATAAAACGCTTTAAAGCGTGACAGGATTTTATTACTGCATTATAGCAAGCATACAATTATGTGTTTAACGCTTGCAGAGGGGTTAAACACATATCTGAAATCAGCTCTGGAGCAGCAATGCATTACTACTGCAGAAGATAACACGGATGGTAAGCCAATAAGGACCATCGTGTGCGTAGTTATGTTGGGCCCTGGAGATGACTTTGCAAACAATAATAAAATGATCTAATGCATTACAATATTTTATTATTGATGTCCTATGTACCAATATAGGAAAGTCAAAATGAAACCTGCATGATTGAAATAGAACATGTTATTTTAAGACACTTTTTAATTCACTTCTATTTTAAAATATGCTTTTTTTCTTTTAGTATCCCTTGATGAAAAAGACTATGCACATACGCACGCCTGCACACATTTGTCTCTGTTAAAAATGCTGGTGCACGGTGCATACCTAAATACACTATGAAACAACTATATCTTTTATTAGAAGCATTTTTGCTAATGCATATATATTACAAAATTGCTTCTGTTCAATACCGAAATGCATCCATGTGGTTTTCAATTTTGGCTGGAATTTCTTTTTAATTTCTTTTAAAAAATGTTTAGACTTGGCTGGTATATCACAGAGGTGTCTTTTAATTACCAAGTGCTTACTGTTTTACACTGCCTGCTTCTAATTTACATGCAGAAGTTTTAGATATCCACAAGGGGTCATACCAAAGGGAATAAAAATAAGTTGCTTTTCTATTCCTATGGGAAAAATATAACTCAAATGTGACCACTCCAGAATCAAATATGCTTAAAGGACCATTCAATGCAGTAGAATTACATAATTAACAAGTACATAATAAAAAGACAATGCAATAACACTGAATTTTAAATAAGCAGATTTTTTTCTGACACATCTATTTGTCTCCCATTTTTCGGGCCCCCTGTATCATGTGACAGATATCAGCCAATCACAGACTAGTATACGTATACCCTGTGAGCTTATGCACATGCTCAGTAGGATCTTATTCCTCAGAAACTGTGAATATAAAAAGACTGTGCAAAATTTATTAAAGGACCAGTAAACACAGTAGATTTGTATAATCAACAAATGCAAGATAACAAGACAATGCAATAGCATTTACTCTGAATTTCAAATGAGTAGTAGATTTTTTTCTAACAAATTTCAAAGTTATGTATATTTCCACCCCCCCTGTACCATGTGATAGCAATCAGCCAATCACAAATGCATATACGTATAGTCTGTGAATTCTTGCACATGCTCAGTAGGAGCTGGTGACTCAAAAAGTGTAAATATAAAAGACTGTGCAAATTTTTTTAATGGAAGTAAATTGGAAAGTTGTTTAAAATTACGTGCTGTATCTGAATAATTAAAATTTTATTTGACCTTAGTGTCCCTTTAATGGAAGTACATTGGAAAGATAGAGCATGTAGTCTTAAAGGGACATTAAACCCAAAAAAATTATTTCATGATTCAGATAGAGAATACAATTTTAAACAACTTTCCAATTTACTTCTTTGGTTTAATTTGCTTCCTTTTCTTGTTATCTTTTGCTGAAAGGTTTATCTATGAAAGCTCAGGAGCAGCAAAGAACCTAGGTTCTAGCTGCTGATTGGTGACTGCAAATACAGTATATACCGATTTGTCATTGGCTCACCCTTGTGTTCTGTTAGAAACCAGTAGTGCATTGCTGCTCCTTCAACAAATGATACCAATAAATGAAACAAATGAGATAATAGAAGTAAATTAGAAAGTTCTTAAACTTGTATTCTCTATCTGAGTTATGAAAGAAAATTTTGGGGTTTCATGTCCCTTTAAGACTACATGCTCTATCTGAACCGTAAGAGTTTATTTTGACTTAACTGTCCCGTTTAAAGGGACACGAAACCTCAAATGTTTCTTTCCTGATTCAGAAAGAGCATTCAAATTTAAACAATTTTCCATTATACTTCTGTGTATCAAATCTCTTGGTATCCTTTGTTAAATTAGCAGCACTAAATAACTGGGAACTAGCTGAACACATCCGGTGAGCCAATGACTAGAGGCATATGTCCAGCCATCAATCAGCTGCTAGCTCCCAGTATTGCATTGCGAATAGCTAGGCTTGCTTTTCAACAAATAATACAAAGAAAATAGAACAAATTAGATAATAGAAGTAAAATTTAAAGTTGTTAACAATTACCTGCTCTGTCTTATCCATAAAAGCTTATAGGGGTAGAAAACCCCAATAATTTATTTCATGATTTGGATAGAACATACAATTTCTCCAACATAGGTGTGTCCGGTCCACGGCGTCATCCTTACTTGTGGGATATTCTCTTCCCCAACAGGAAATGGCAAAGAGCCCAGCAAAGCTGGTCACATGATCCCTCCTAGGCTCCGCCTACCCCAGTCATTCTCTTTGCCGTTGTACAGGCAACATCTCCACGGAGATGGCTTAGAGTTTTTTAGTGTTTAACTGTAGTTTTTATTATTCAATCAAGAGTTTGTTATTTTAAAATAGTGCTGGTATGTACTATTTACTCTGAAACAGAAAAGAGATGAAGATTTCTGTTTGTAAGAGGAAAATGATTTTAGCAACCGTTACTAAAATCGATGGCTGTTCCACACAGGACTGTTGAGAGGAATTAACTTCAGTTGGGGGAACAGTGAGCAGACTTTTGCTGCTTGAGGTATGACACATTCTAACAAGACGATGTAATGCTGGAAGCTGTCATTTTCCCTATGGGATCCGGTAAGCCATTTTTATTACAGACAGTAAATAAGGGCTTCACAAGGGCTTTTTAAGACTGTAGACATTTTCTGGGCTAAATCGATTCATATATAAACATATTTAGCCTTGAGGAATCATTTTAATCTGGGTATTTTGTAAAATAATATCGGCAGGCACTGTTTTGGACACCTTATTCTCTAGGGGCTTTCCCTAATCATAGGCAGAGCCTCATTTTCGCGCCGGTATTGCGCACTTGTTTTTGAGAAGCATGACATGCAGTCGCATGTGTGAGGAGCTCTGATACATAGAAAAGACTTTCTGAAGGCGTCATTTGGTATCGTATTCCCCTTTGGGCTTGGTTGGGTCTCAGCAAAGCAGATACCAGGGACTGTAAAGGGGTTAAAGATAAAAACGGCTCCGGTTCCGTTATTTTAGGGGTTAAAGCTTCCAAATTTGATGTGCAATACTTTTAAGGCTTTAAGACACTGTGGTGAAATTTTGGTGAATTTTGAACAATTCCTTCATACTTTTTCGCAATTGCAGTAATAAAGTGTGTTCAGTTTAAAATTTAAAGTGACAGTAACGGTTTTATTTTAAAACGTTTTTTGTACTTTGTTATCAAGTTTATGCCTGTTTAACATGTCTGAACTACCAGATAGACTGTGTTCTGAATGTGGGGAAGCCAAGGTTCCTTCTCATTTAAATAGATGTGATTTATGTGACACAAAATTTAGAGAAAATGATGCCCAAGATGATTCCTCAAGTGAGGGGAGTAAGCATGGTACTGCATCATCTCCTCCTTCGTCTACACCAGTCTTGCCCACTCAGGAGGCCCCTAGTACATCTAGCGCGCCAATACTCCTTACTATGCAACAATTAACGGCTGTAATGGATAATTCTATCAAAAACATTTTAGCCAAAATGCCCACTTATCAGCGTAAGCGCGACTGCTCTGTTTTAGAAAATACTGAAGAGCATGAGGACGCTGATGATATTGGTTCTGAAGTGCCCCTACACCAGTCTGAGGGGGCCAGGGAGGTTTTGTCTGAGGGAGAAATTTCAGATTCAGGGAAAATTTCTCAACAAGCTGAACCTGATGTGATTACATTTAAATTTAAGTTGGAACATCTCCGCGCTCTGCTTAAGGAGGTGTTATCCACTCTGGATGATTGTGAGAATTTGATCATCCCAGAGAAACTATGTAAAATGGACAAGTTCCTAGAGGTCCCGGGGCCCCCAGAAGCTTTTCCTATACCCAAGCGGGTGGCGGACATTGTAAATAAAGAATGGGAAAGGCCCGGTATACCTTTCGTCCCTCCCCCCATATTTAAAAAATTGTTTCCTATGGTCGACCCCAGAAAGGACTTATGGCAGACAGTCCCCAAGGTCGAGGGGGCGGTTTCTACTTTAAACAAACGCACCACTATACCCATAGAAGATAGTTGTGCTTTCAAAGATCCTATGGATACAAAATTAGAAGGTTTGCTTAAAAAGATGTTTGTTCAGCAAGGTTACCTTCTACAACCAATTTCATGCATTGTCCCTGTCACTACAGCCGCGTGTTTCTGGTTCGATGAGCTAGAAAAGGCGATCACTAGTGATTCTCCTCCTTATGAGGAGATTATGGACAGAATCCGTGCTCTCAAATTGGCTAATTCTTTCACCCTAGACGCCACTTTGCAATTGGCTAGGTTAGCGGCGAAGAACTCTGGGTTTGCTATTGTGGCGCGCAGAGCGCTTTGGTTGAAATCTTGGTCAGCGGATGCGTCTTCCAAGAACAAATTGCTTAACATTCCTTTCAAGGGGGAAAACGCTGTTTGGCCCTGACTTGAAAGAGATTATCTCGGATATCACTGGGGGTAAGGGCCACGCCCTTCCTCAGGATAGGTCTTTCAAGGCCAAAAATAAACCTAATTTTCGTCCCTTTCGTAGAAACGGACCAGCCCCAAGGGCTACGTCCTCTAAGCAAGAGGGTAATACTTCTCAAGCCAAGCCAGCCTGGAGACCAATGCAAGGCTGGAACAAGGGAAAGCAGGCCAAGAAACCTGCCACTGCTACCAAGACAGCATGAAATGTTGGCCCCCGATCCGGGACCGGATCTGGTGGGGGGCAGACTCTCTCTCTTCGCTCAGGCTTGGGCAAGAGATGTTCTGGATCCTTGGGCACTAGAAATAGTCTCCCAAGGTTATCTTCTGGAATTCAAGGGGCTTCCCCCAAGGGGGAGGTTCCACAGGTCTCAATTGTCTTCAGACCACATAAAGAGACAGGCATTCTTACATTGTGTAGAAGACCTGTTAAAAATGGGAGTGATTCATCCTGTTCCATTAAGAGAACAAGGGATGGGGTTCTACTCCAATCTGTTCGTAGTTCCCAAAAAAGAGGGAACGTTCAGACCAATCTTAGATCTCAAGATCCTAAACAAGTTTCTCAAGGTTCCATCGTTCAAAATGGAAACCATTCGAACAATTCTTCCTTCCATCCAGGAAGGTCAATTCATGACCACGGTGGATTTAAAGGATGCGTATCTACATATTCCTATCCACAAGGAACATCATCGGTTCCTAAGGTTCGCATTCCTGGACAAGCATTACCAGTTTGTGGCACTTCCTTTCGGATTAGCCACTGCTCCAAGGATTTTCACAAAGGTACTAGGGTCCCTTCTAGCGGTGCTAAGACCAAGGGGCATTGCAGTAGTACCTTACTTGGACGACATTCTGATTCAAGCGTCGTCCCTTCCTCAAGCAAAGGCTCACACGGACATAGTCCTGGCCTTTCTCAGATCTCACGGATGGAAAGTGAACGAAGAAAAGAGTTCTCTATCTCCGTCAACAAGGGTTCCCTTCTTGGGAACAATAATAGACTCCTTAGAAATGAGGATTTTTCTGACAGAGGCCAGAAAAACAAAACTTCTAAACTCTTGTCAAATACTTCATTCCGTTCCTCTTCCTTCCATAGCGCAGTGCATGGAAGTAATAGGTTTGATGGTAGCGGCAATGGACATAGTTCCTTTTGCGCGCATTCATCTAAGACCATTACAACTGTGCATGCTCAGTCAGTGGAATGGGGACTATACAGACTTGTCTCCGACGATACAAGTAAATCAGAGGACCAGAGATTCACTCCGTTGGTGGCTGTCCCTGGACAACCTGTCACAAGGGATGAACTTCCGCAGACCAGAGTGGGTCATTGTCACGACCGACGCCAGTCTGATGGGCTGGGGCGCGGTCTGGGGACCCCTGAAAGCTCAGGGTCTTTGGTCTCGGGAAGAATCTCTTCTACCGATAAATATTCTGGAACTGAGGGCGATACTCAATGCTCTCAAGGCTTGGCCTCAGCTAGCAAAGGCCAAGTTCATACGGTTTCAATCAGACAACATGACGACTGTTGCGTACATCAACCATCAGGGGGGAACAAGGAGTTCCCTGGCGATGGAAGAAGTGACCAAAATCATTCAATGGGCGGAGACTCACTCCTGCCACCTGTCTGCAATCCACATCCCAGGAGTGGAAAATTGGGAAGCGGATTTTCTGAGTCGTCAGACATTACATCCGGGGGAGTGGGAACTCCATCCGGAAATCTTTGCCCAAATTACTCAACTGTGGGGCATTCCGGACATGGATCTGATGGCCTCTCGTCAGAACTTCAAGGTTCCTTGCTACGGGTCCAGATCCAGGGATCCCAAGGCGACTCTAGTAGATGCACTAGTGGCACCTTGGACCTTCAAACTAGCTTATGTATTCCCGCCGTTTCCTCTCATCCCCAGGCTGGTAGCCAGGATCAATCAGGAGAGGGCATCAGTGATCTTGATAGCTCCTGCGTGGCCACGCAGGACTTGGTATGCAGATCTGGTGAATATGTCATCGGCTCCACCATGGAAGCTACCTTTGAGACGAGACCTTCTTGTTCAAGGTCCGTTCGAACATCCGAATCTGGTCTCACTCCAACTGACTGCTTGGAGATTGAACGCTTGATCTTATCAAAACGAGGGTTCTCAGATTCTGTTATTGATACTCTTGTTCAGGCCAGAAAGCCTGTAACTAGAAAAATTTACCACAAAATATGGAAAAAATATATCTGTTGGTGTGAATCTAAAGGATTCCCTTGGGACAAGGTAAAAATTCCTAAGATTCTATCCTTTCTTCAAGAAGGACTGGAGAAAGGATTATCTGCAAGTTCCTTGAAGGGACAGATTTCTGCTTTGTCTGTGTTACTTCACAAAAAACTGGCAGCTGTGCCAGATGTTCAAGCCTTTGTTCAGGCTCTGGTTAGAATCAAGCCTGTTTACAAACCTTTGACTCCTCCTTGGAGTCTCAACTTAGTTCTTTCAGTTCTTCAGGGGGTTCCGTTTGAACCCTTACATTCCGTTGATATTAAGTTATTATCTTGGAAAGTTTTGTTTTTGGTTGCAATTTCTTCTGCTAGAAGAGTTTCAGAATTATCTGCTCTGCAGTGTTCTCCTCCTTATCTGGTGTTCCATGCAGATAAGGTGGTTTTACGTACTAAACCTGGTTTTCTTCCGAAAGTGGTTTCTAACAAAAACATTAACCAGGAGATAGTCGTGCCTTCTTTGTGTCCGAATCCAGTTTCAAAGAAGGAACGTTTGTTGCACAATTTGGATGTTGTTCGCGCTCTAAAATTCTATTTAGATGCTACAAAGGATTTTAGACAAACATCTTCCTTGTTTGTTGTTTATTCTGGTAAAAGGAGAGGTCAAAAAGCAACTTCTACCTCTCTCTCTTTTTGGATTAAAAGCATCATCAGATTGGCTTATGAGACTGCCGGACGGCAGCCTCCTGAAAGAATCACAGCTCATTCCACTAGGGCTGTGGCTTCCACATGGGCCTTCAAGAACGAGGCTTCTGTTGATCAGATATGTAGGGCAGCGACTTGGTCTTCACTGCACACTTTTACCAAATTTTACAAGTTTGATACTTTTGCTTCTTCTGAGGCTATTTTTGGGAGAAAGGTTTTGCAAGCCATGGTGCCTTCCATTTAGGTGACCTGATTTGCTCCCTCCCTTCATCCGTGTCCTAAAGCTTTGGTATTGGTTCCCACAAGTAAGGATGACGCCGTGGACCGGACACACCTATGTTGGAGAAAACAGAATTTATGTTTACCTGATAAATTACTTTCTCCAACGGTGTGTCCGGTCCACGGCCCGCCCTGGTTTTTTAATCAGGTCTGATAATTTATTTTCTTTAACTACAGTCACCACGGTATCATATGGTTTCTCCTATGCAAATATTCCTCCTTTACGTCGGTCGAATGACTGGGGTAGGCGGAGCCTAGGAGGGATCATGTGACCAGCTTTGCTGGGCTCTTTGCCATTTCCTGTTGGGGAAGAGAATATCCCACAAGTAAGGATGACGCCGTGGACCGGACACACCGTTGGAGAAAGTAATTTATCAGGTAAACATAAATTCTGTTTTTAAACAACTTTCCAAATTTACGTCTATTATCAAATTTGCTTCATTATCTTGTAATTCTTTGCTGAAGGAACAGCTTTGCACTACTGGCAGCTAGAGGAACAGATATCTAGTTAGCCAATCACAAGAGACAAATGTGTGCAGGCACCAATCAGCAGCTAGCGCCCACTAGTGTAGGATATGTGCACAAGAGATTGGCAGCAAATCTTATGCTGCTCAGTGCTACTAACCATCATATACCTTTAAAAAATTCCTCAGATTTATTTACTTTTATTTATGCCTTCTTAAAGGGACAGTCTACAAAAGATTTTTGCATAACCAACACAGTTATATTAATATACTTTTTATCTCTGTGATTACCTTGTATCTAAGCATCTTCTGACAGCCCCCTGATCACATGACTGTGACTATTTATTATATATTGACTTGCAGTTAGTACTGTGTTGTGCTAAATCTTAAATAACTCCTTGGGCGTAAAAAACACATTGTTATCTATATGGCCCACATGAACTAGCAGTCTCCTGTTGTGAAAAGCAAATAAAAAAGCAAGTGGCTTAGAAACAGGCAGAAATTTAGAGGTTTAAATGTTATAAAGTATATTAATCTAACAATGTTGGTTGTGAAAAGCTGGGGAATGGGTAGTAAAGGCGTTATCTATCTTTTTAAACAATAACTATTTTAGTGTAGATTGTCCCTTTAACTAATCTTAGAAAGCAAACAGTGGTGGATAGAAATTGTGTACGTTATTAATGAGGTCATCATGTTTTGAGACTAAATTGAGGGCAAAATATTATACAGCTAACAAACAGATTCTAAATGATTTCATATTGAGCATCTTAAAAACTAAATAACTTCTCAGGGATTTGCTAAGAATATAACAAAATTATTCTGTATCTGTTACGTTAACAAGCAATAGGGAAGTGACTGATTAAACGTGACAGACCCGCTAAATGGCCTGGTGCTCTAAAATCTAAATCGTGTATAGTACAGATGCACTAAATGCGCCACATTATAGAGCTCTATGGTACAGTTACAATAAAATCCATGCGGGATATTGTTCAGCACTAAGCTGATGTTTGCAAGTAGTGGAGTTCTTATAACAAGGTTTTTCTTTAGGTCTGAAAAGCTCTACATTTTTCAGCTGTATTTTTGGTTTCACTTGAGCTCAAAACTTAAAGGGACATGAAACCCCAAACATTTCTTTCATGATTCAGATAGAACATACAATTTTAAACAACTTTCCAATTTGCTTCTGTTATCAAATTTGCTTTGTTCTCTTGGTATCCTTAATTGAAAAGCTGGGGGCTAGCTGCTGATTGGTGCCTGCACAAATATGCCTTGTCATTGGTTTACTGATGTGTTCAGCTAGCTCCTAGTAGTGCATTGCTGCACCTTCAATAAAGGATACCAAGAGAATGAAGCAAACATTAATAAAAGTAAATTGTTTAAAATCTCAATCACTGAAGGAAAATGTGTTTCATGTCCCTTTAACTCACCACTTGTAATACAAGCGCAATGAGTGTACTTAGAGCGCTCCCTGAGATTGTGCTTTATTGTTAATGTGAGACTAAATGCAAGCACACCCTGCGCTATTGATTGTTCTCCACTTGTAATCTAGGCCTTTATGGGGAATTAAAGTTTGGGTTTACTGTCCCTTTAAATAAATACTTAACAGTGTGGTCAATTGTTTTGCCCTTTAGGCCTCTACTAGTTAAAATGAAAAAAATGTTAGAATTTCTTTTTTCAGATGACTTTAAGAAATGAGGATGATGTTGAGTCTGTGGCTGCCGATGAACTAACCTTAGAGGTAAGATAAGTTAGACTACTTAATATATTATTACTATTAAAGAGATATATTGTTTTATATCTATAAATATTATAACTATTTTTTTGTTTCTGAAAGAGCATTAAAAAGTTTAAAGGGGCATGAAACCCTTTTTTATTTTTTTTTCATGACTGAGATAGAGCAATTAATTTTAAACAACATTCTAATTTACTTTTGTTATCTAAATTGCTTTGTTCTCTTAGTATCCTTTGCTTAAAAGCATACCTAGGTAGGCTCAGGAGCAGTAATGCACTACTGTGAGCTAGCTGCTGATTGGTGGCAGCACATATATGCCTCTTGTCATTGGTTCACCAGATATGTTCAGCTAGCTCCCAGTAGTGCATTGCTGCCCTTTCATCAAAGGATACCAAGAGAATACAGCAACTTTGATCATATAAATAAATTAGAAAATTGCATGCTCTGTCTGAATCATAAATGAAAAAACTGTGTGTTTTGTTTACCTTTGCTACCGGGAATATTAGTGAAGAACTTGCCCAAAATACCGGAGAAGTTTTAGCATTTTCTTTCTTTCATGTAATTAACAAGAGTCCATGAGCTAGTGACGTATGGGATATACATTCCTACCAGGAGGGGCAAAGTTTCCCAAACCTTAAAATGCCTATAAATACACCCCTCACCACACCCACAAATCAGTTTTTACAAACTTTGCCTCCAAGGGAGGTGGTGAAGTAAGTTTGTGCTAGATTCTACGTTGATATGCGCTCCGCAGCAAGTTGGAGCCCGGTTTTCCTCTCAGCGTGCAGTGAATGTCAGAGGGATGTGAAGAGAGTATTGCCTATTGAATGCAGTGATCTCCTTCTACGGGGTCTATTTCATAAGGTTCTCTGTTATCGGTCGTAGAGATTCATCTCTTACCTCCCTTTTCAGATCGACGATATACTCTTATATTTACCATTTCCTCTACTGATTCTCGTTTCAGTACTGGTTTGGCTTTCTACAAACATGTAGATGAGTGTCCTGGGGTAAGTAAGTCTTATTTTCTGTGACACTCTAAGCTATGGTTGGGCACTTTATTTATAAAGTTCTAAATATATGTATTCAAACATTTATTTGCCTTGACTCAGAATGTTCAACTTTCCTTATTTCCAGACAGTCAGTTTCATATTTGGGATTATGCATTGAATTTATCATATTTTTCTTACCTCAAAAATTTGACTTTTTTCCCTGTGGGCTGTTAGGCTCGCGGGGGCTGAAAATGCTTCATTTTATTGCGTCATTTTTGGCGCAGACTTTTTTGGCGCAAAAAATTCTTTTCCGTTTCCGGCGTCATACGTGTCGCCGGAAGTTGCGTCATTTTTTGACGTTATTTTGCGCCAAAAATGTCGGCGTTCCGGATGTGGCGTCATTTTTGGCGCCAAAAGCATTTAGGCGCCAAATAATGTGGGCGTCTTATTTGGCGCTAAAAAATATGGGCGTCGCTTTTGTCTCCACATTATTTCAGTCTCATTTTTCATTTGCTTCTGGTTGCTAGAAGCTTGATGTTTGGCATTTTTTCCCATTCCTGAAACTGTCTTATAAGGAATTTGATCTATTTTGCTTTATATGTTGTTTTTTCTCTTACATATTGCAAGATGTCTCACGTTGCATCTGAGCCAGAAGATACTACAGGAAAACCACTGCCTGCTGGATCTACTAAAGCTAAGTGTATCTGCTGTAAACTTTTGGTAGCTATTCCTCCAGCTGTTGTTTGTAATAATTGTCATGACAAACTTGTTAAAGCAGATAATATTTCCTTTAGTGATGTACCATTGCCTGTTGCAGTTCCCTCAACATCTAAGGTGCAGAATGTTCCTGATAACATAAGAGATTTTGTTTCTGAATCCATAAAGAAGGCTTTGTCTGTTATTTCTCCTTCTAGTAAACGTAAAAAGTCTTTTAAATCTTCTCTCTCTACAGATGAATTTTTAAATGAACACCATCATTCTGATTCTTTGGACTCTTCTGGTTCAGAGGATTCTATCTCTGAGATTGATGCTGATAAATCTTCATATTTATTTAAGATGGAATTTATTCGCTCTTTACTTAAAGAAGTACTAATTGCTTTGGAAATAGAGGATTCTAGTCCTCTTGATACTAATTCTATACGTTTGGATAAGGTTTTTAAAGCTCCTGCGGTTATTCCAGAAGTCTTTCCTGTTCCTAATGCTATTTCTGCAGTAATTTCCAAGGAATGGGATAAATTGGGTAATTCATTTACTCCTTCTAAACGTTTTAAGCAATTATATCCTGTTCCGCCTGACAGGTTAGAATTTTGGGACAAAATCCCTAAAGTTGATGGGGCTATTTCTACCCTTGCTAAACGTACTACCATTCCTACGTCAGATGGTACCTCGTTTAAGGATCCTTTAGATAGAAAAATTGAATCTTTTCTAAGAAAAGCTTATCTATGTTCAGGTAATCTTCTTAGACCTGCTATATCATTGGCTGATGTTGCTGCAGCTTCAACTTTTTGGTTGGAAACTCTAGCGCAACAAGTAACAAATCGTGATTCTCATGATATTATTATTCTTCTCCAGCATGCTAATAATTTCATCTGTGATGCCATTTTTGATATTATTAGAGTTGATGTTAGGTTTATGTCTCTGGCTATCTTAGTGTAAGCAAGGAGGAGCGGATTCCCATGTAGTAAGATAAAAAGTTCTTTATTTCAAAAAATAATTAAAAATTGCAAACGGGGCAACAGACAAGGAAAACAGGTGCAAAACAGGCGTGACACCTATGGGCTTACATGTTTCGGCGCTTAGCCGTAATCATAGCCTCAGGTGTCACGCCTGTTTTGCACCTGTTTTCCTTGTCTGTTGCCCCGTTTGCAATTTTTAATTATTTTTTGAAATAAAGAACTTTTTATCTTACTACATGGGAATCCGCTCCTCCTTGCTTACACTACGACTTAACACCAGACTAGGATACCCATTACTACAGCCCTGCTTTCGTTGTCATCCCGGGTGAAGACTACTGCACCACGCCCCCCGATACTCACGCACGTACACGCTGAATGCCGAGGAGAGCAGTTTGGATTGTCGCCAACTTGCACGGATTGCCGTCTGTCTTCTTACTCTGCCATTCCACAGGGACACCAGCGCAGATGCGGATGCGTTTGTATATGCCGAAGATAGGTTCCGGCTAACACGCATTTTTTGGAGTTCCCCAGGTGGCCTTTGGAGTTTCCTTTATTCACGGACGGCTCACCCCCGGGTGGGTGAAGAGAACCAGTCTATCAGCTGACCGGTGAGTGGGGGGCAGTTGGACTCAAGTCCCGGGACCAACCTTAATCTGCATATATATTTGGATATTGATTTGCATCGTTTTGAGATATGCTTACTCCACATGTGAATTACAATTTATACAGCATAGACACATATCTGTGAGTGTACAAACCCTCTGGCTATCTTAGCCAGAAGAACTTTATGGCTTAAGACCTGGAATGCTGATATGGCTTCTAAATCAACTCTACTTTCCATTTCTTTCCAGGGAAACAAATTATTTGGTTCTCAGTTGGATTCTATTATTTCAACTGTTACTGGTGGGAAAGGAACTTTTTTACCACAGGATAAAAAGTCTAAAGGTAAAAACAGGGCTAACAATCGTTTTCGTTCCTTTCGTTTCAACAAAGAACAAAAGCCTGATCCTTCGTCCTCAGGAGCAGTTTCAGTTTGGAAACCATCTCCAGTCTGGAATAAATCCAAGCCTGCTAGAAAGGCGAAACCTGCTTCTAAGTTCACATGAAGGTACGGCCCTCATTCCAGTTCAGCTGGTAGGGGGCAGGTTACGTTTTTTCAAAGAAATTTGGATCAATTCTGTTCACAATCTTTGGATTCAGAACATTGTTTCAGAAGGGTACAGAATTGGTTTCAAGATGAGACCTCCTGCAAAGAGATTTTTTCTTTCCCGTGTCCCAGTAAATCCAGTGAAAGCTCAAGCATTTCTGAATTGTGTTTCAGATCTAGAGTTGGCTGGAGTAATTATACCAGTTCCAGTTCCGGAACAGGGGATGGGGTTTTATTCAAATCTCTTCATTGTACCAAAGAAGGAGAATTCCTTCAGACCAGTTCTGGATCTAAAATTATTGAATCGTTATGTAAGGATACCAACGTTCAAGATGGTAACTGTAAGGACTATATTGCCTTTTGTTCAGCAAGGGAATTATATGTCCACAATAGATTTACAGGATGCATATCTGCATATTCCGATTCATCCAGATCATTATCAGTTCCTGAGATTCTCTTTTCTAGACAAGCATTACCAATTTGTGGCTCTACCGTTTGGCCTTGCTACAGCTCCAAGAATTTTCACAAAGATTCTCGGTGCCCTTCTGTCTGTAATCAGAGAACAGGGTATTGTGGTATTTCCTTATTTGGACGATATCTTGGTACTTGCTCAGTCTTTACATTTAGCAGAGTCTCATACGAATCGACTTGTGTTGTTTCTTCAAGATCATGGTTGGAGGATCAATTTACCAAAAAGTTCTTTGATTCCTCAAACAAGGGTAACCTTTTTGGGTTTCCAGATAGATTCAGTGTCCATGACTCTGTCTTTAACAGACAAGAGACGTCTAAAATTGATTACAGCTTGTCGAAACCTTCAGTCTCAATCATTCCCTTCGGTAGCCTTATGCATGGAAATTCTAGGTCTTATGACTGCTGCATCGGACGCGATCCCCTTTGCTCGTTTTCACATGCGACCTCTTCAGCTCTGTATGCTGAACCAATGGTGCAGGGATTACACGAAGATATATCAATTAATATCTTTAAAACCGATTGTTCGACACTCTCTAACGTGGTGGACAGATCACCTTCGTTTAATTCAGGGGGCTTCTTTTGTTCTTCCGACCTGGACTGTATTTTCAACAGATGCAAGTCTCACAGGTTGGGGAGCTGTGTGGGGATCTCTGACGGCACAAGGAGTTTGGGAATCTCAGGAGGTGAGATTACCGATCAATATCTTGGAACTCCGTGCAGTTTTCAGAGCTCTTCAGTTTTGGCCTCTTCTGAAGAGAGAATCGTTCATTTGTTTTCAGACAGACAATGTCACAACTGTGGCATACATCAATCATCAAGGAGGGACTCACAGTCCTCTGGCTATGAAAGAAGTATCTCGAATTTTGGTTTGGGCGGAATCCAGCTCCTGTCTAATCTCTGCGGTTCATATCCCAGGTGTAGACAATTGGGAAGCGGATTATCTCAGTCGCCAAACGTTGCATCCGGGCGAATGGTCTCTTCACCCAGAGGTATTTCTTCAGATTGTTCAAATGTGGGGGCTCCCAGAGATAGATCTGATGGCCTCTCATCTAAACAAGAAACTTCCCAGGTATCTGTCCAGATCCCGGGATCCTCAGGCGGAGGCAGTGGATGCATTATCACTTCCTTGGAAGTATCATCCTGCCTATATCTTTCCGCCTCTAGTTCTTCTTCCAAGAGTAATCTCCAAGATTCTGAGGGAATGCTCGTTTGTTCTGCTAATAGCTCCGGCATGGCCTCACAGGTTTTGGTATGCGGATCTTGTCCGGATGGCCTCTTGCCAACCGTGGACTCTTCCGTTAAGACCAGACCTTCTGTCACAAGGTCCTTTTTTCCATCCGGATCTGAAATCCTTAAATTTAAAGGTATGGAGATTGAACGCTTGATTCTTGGTCAAAGAGGTTTCTCTGACTCCGTGATTAATACTATGTTACAGGCTCGTAAATCTGTATCTCGAGAGATATATTATAGAGTCTGGAAGACTTATATTTCTTGGTGTCTTTCTCATCATTTTTCTTGGCATTCTTTTAGAATACCGAGAATTTTACAGTTTCTTCAGGATGGTTTAGATAAGGGTTTGTCCGCAAGTTCTTTGAAAGGACAAATCTCCGCTCTTTCTGTTCTTTTTCACAGAAAGATTGCTATTCTTCCTGATATTCATTGTTTTGTACAAGCTTTAGTTCGTATAAAACCTGTCATTAAGTCAATTTCTCCTCCTTGGAGTTTGAATTTGGTTCTGGGAGCTCTTCAAGCTCCTCCGTTTGAACCTATGCATTCATTGGACATTTAAATTACTTTCTTGGAAAGTTTTGTTCCTTTTGGCCATCTCTTCTGCTAGAAGAGTTTCTGAATTATCTGCTCTTTCTTGTGAGTCTCCTTTTCTGATTTTTCATCAGGATAAGGCGGTGTTGCGAACTTCTTTTGAATTTTTACCTAAAGTTGTGAATTCCAACAACATTAGTAGAGAAATTGTGGTTCCTTCATTATGTCCTAATCCTAAGAATTCTAAGGAGAAATCGTTGCATTCTTTGGATGTTGTTAGAGCTTTGAAATATTATGTTGAAGCTACGAAATCTTTCCGTAAGACTTCTAGTCTATTTGTTATCTTTTCCGGTTCTAGGAAAGGCCAGAAAGCTTCTGCCATTTCTTTGGCATCTTGGTTGAAATCTTTAATTCATCTTGCCTATGTTGAGTCGGGTAAAATTCCGCCTCAGAGAATTACAGCTCATTCTACTAGGTCAGTATCTACTTCCTGGGCGTTTAGGAATGAAGCTTCGGTTGACCAGATCTGCAAAGCAGCAACTTGGTCCTCTTTGCATACTTTTACTAAATTCTACCATTTTGATGTATTTTCTTCTTCTGAAGCAGTTTTTGGTAGAAAAGTTCTTCAGGCAGCGGTTTCAGTTTGAATCTTCTGCTTATGTTTTTTGTTAAACTTTATTTTGGGTGTGGATTATTTTCAGCAGGAATTGGCTGTCTTTATTTTATCCCTCCCTCTCTAGTGACTCTTGTGTGGAAAGATCCACATCTTGGGTAGTCATTATCCCATACGTCACTAGCTCATGGACTCTTGTTAATTACATGAAAGAAAACATAATTTATGTAAGAACTTACCTGATAAATTCATTTCTTTCATATTAACAAGAGTCCATGAGGCCCACCCTTTTTTGTGGTGGTTATGATTTTTTTGTATAAAGCACAATTATTCCAATTCCTTATTTTATATGCTTCGCACTTTTTTTCTTATCACCCCACTTCTTGGCTATTCGTTAAACTGATTTGTGGGTGTGGTGAGGGGTGTATTTATAGGCATTTTAAGGTTTGGGAAACTTTGCCCCTCCTGGTAGGAATGTATATCCCATACGTCACTAGCTCATGGACTCTTGTTAATATGAAAGAAATGAATTTATCAGGTAAGTTCTTACATAAATTATGTTTTTTTAATTTAAATGTCAAAACTATTTTTTTTAAAGAAGATAACCCAAGGTATTTAACTAGGCCCATTTTGGTATATTTCATGCCACCATTTCACTGCCAAATGCGATCATATAAAATAAATCACTAACTTTGGGTTTCTCACTGAAATAATTTACATACGCTTGTGCAATCATGGCACAAATGGTTGTAAAAGCTTCTCTTGAATGCCGTTTGTTCAGAACTAGCAGACTTACATGGCCTTGCCATTGGTTTTTGGTAATTAGAATGCCGCTAATTGCAGCTGCGCACCATACGTCTATTATTCCTAGCAGTAAAGAGGTTAATCAGGTAGCTTGTAAGGTTTATTTCTCTTGTTAAGTGTATCCAGTCCACGGATCATCCATTACTTGTGGGATATTCTCCTTCCCAACAGGAAGTTGCAAGAGGATCACCCACAGCAGAGCTGCTATATAGCTCCTCCCCTCACTGCCATATCCAGTCATTCTCTTGCAACTCTCAACAAAGATGGACGTAGTAAGAGGAGAGTGGTGTATTATAGTTAGTTTTTTAACTTCAATCAAAAGTTTGTTATTTTTAAATGGTACCGGAGTGTACTGTTTCATCTCAGGCAGCATTAGAAGAAGAATCTGCCTGTGATTTCTATGATCTTAGCAGAAGTAACTAAGATCCATTGCTGTTCTCACATATTCTGAGGAGTGAGGTAACTTCAGAGAGGGAATGGCGTGCAGGTTTTCCTGCAATAAGGTATGTGCAGTTAATATTTTTCTAGGGATGGAATTTGCTAGAAAATGCTGCTGATACTGGATTAATGTAAGTAAAGCCTTAAATGCAGTGATAGCGACTGGTATCAGGCTTATTAATAGAGATACATACTCTTATAAAAGTGTAATATAAAACGTTTGCTGGCATGTTTAATCGTTTTTATATATGTTTGGTGACAAAACTTATTGGGGCCTAGTTTTTTTCCACATGTCTGGTTTGATTTTTGCCTAGAAACAGTTCCTGAGGCTTTCCACTGTTGCAATATGAGTGGGAAGGGCCTATTTTAGTGCTTTTCTGTGCAGCTAAAAATACTGACAGAGACATTCAGCTTCTTCCTGCATGATCCAGAACATCTCTGAAGGGCTCAAACGGCTTCAAAGTCGTGTTTGAGAAGGGTAACAATCACAGTAGACTGTGGCAGTTGTTGTGACTGTGTTTAAAAAACGTTTTTGTCATTTATTATTCTGTTTTTTTATTAAGGGGTTAATCATCCATTTGCAAGTGGGTGCAATGCTCTGTTGACTTGTTACATACACTGTAAAAATTTCGTTAGTGTAACTGCCTTTTTTCACTGTTATTTCAAATTTTGTCAAAATTTGTTTCTCTTAAAGGCACAGTAACGTTTTTTATATTGCTTGTTAACTTGCTTTAAAGTGTTTTCCAAGCTTGCTAGTCTCATTGCTAGTCTGTACAAACATGTCTGAAACAGAGGATACTTGTTCATTATGTTTAAAAGCCATGGTGGAGCCCCATAGGAGAATGTGTACTAAATGTATTGATTTCACCTTAAACAGTAAAGATCAGTCTTTATCTAGGAATTGTCACCAGAGGGGTCTGTCGAGGGGGAAGTTATGCAGACTAACTCTCCCCACGTGTCGGACCCTTCGCCTCCCGCTCAAGGGACGCACGCTAATATGGCGCCAAGTACATCAGGGACGCCCATAGCGATTACTTTGCAGGACATGGCTGCAATCATGAATAATACCCTGTCAGAGGTATTATCCAGATTGCCTGAATTGAGAGGCAAGCGCGATAGCTCTGGGGTTAGACGAGATACAGAGCGTGTAGATGCTGTAAGAGCCATGTCTGATACTGCGTCACAATATGCAGAACCTGAGGACGGAGAGCTTCAGTCTGTGGGTGACGTCTCTGAATCGGGGAGACCTGATTTAGAGATTTCTAATTTTAAATTTAAGCTTGAGAACCTCCATGTATTGCTTGGGGAGGTATTAGCTGCTCTTAATGACTGTGACACAATTGCAGTGCCAGAGAAATTGTGTAGGCTGGATAAATACTATGCAGTGCCGGTGAGTACTGATGTTTTTCCAATACCTAAAAGGCTTACAGAAATTATTAGTAAGGAGTGGTATAGGCCCGGTGTGCCCTTTTCCCCACCTCCTATATTTAGAAAAATGTTTCCAATAGATGCCACTACACGGGACTTATGGCAGACTATCCCTAAGGTGGAGGGAGCAGTTTCTACTTTAGCAAAGCGTACCACTATCCCGGTTGTGGACAGTTGTTCTTTTTCAGATCCAATGGATAAAAAAATTAGAGGGTTACCTTAAGAAAATGTTTATTCAACAAGGTTTTATTTTACAGCCCCTTGCATGCATTGCGCCTGTCACTGCTGCGGCGGCATTCTGGTTTGAGGCCCTGGAAGAGGCCATCCATACAGCTCCATTGACTGAAATTGTTGACAAGCTTAGAACTCTTAAGCTAGCTAACTCATTTGTTTCTGATGCCATTGTTCATTTGACTAAACTAACGGCTAAGAATTCCGGATTCGCCATCCAGGCGTGTAGGGCGCTATGGCTCAAATCCTGGTCAGCTGATGTGACTTCAAAGTCTAAATTACTCAACATTCCTTTCAAGGGGCAGACCTTATTCGGGCCTGGTTTGAAAGAAATTATTGCTGACATTACTGGAGGTAAGGGTCATACCCTTCCTCAGGACAGGGCCAAATCAAAGGCCAAACAGTCTAATTTTCGTGCCTTTCGAAATTTCAAGGCAGGTGCAGCATCAACTTCCTCTGCTTCAAAACAAGAGGGAACTTTTGCTCAATCCAAGCAGGCCTGGAAACCTAACCAGTCCTGGAACAAGGGCAAGCAGGCCAGAAAGCCTGCTGCTGCCTCTAAGACAGCATGAAGGAGCGGCCTCCTATCCGACAACGGATCTAGTAGGGGGCAGACTCTCTCTCTTCGCCCAGGCGTGGGCAAGAGATGTTCAGGATCCCTGGGCGTTGGAGATCATATCTCAGGGATATCTTCTGGACTTCAAAGCTTCTCCTTCACAAGGGAGATTTCACCTTTCAAGATTATCTGCAAACCAGATAAAGAAAGAGGCATTCCTAAGCTGCGTACAAGATCTCCTTGTAATGGGAGTGATCCATCCAGTTCCGCAGACGGAACAAGGACAGGGGTTTTATTCAAATCTCTTTGTGGTTCCCAAAAAAGAGGGAACCTTCAGACCAATTTTGGATTTAAAGATCCTAAACAAATTCCTCAGAGTTCCGTCATTCAAGATGGAAACTATTCGAACCATTTTACCCATGATCCAAGAGGGTCAGTACATGACCACAGTGGACTTAAAGGATGCCTACCTTCACATTCCGATTCACAAGAATCATCATCAGTTCCTGAGGTTTGCCTTTCTAGACAAGCATTACCAATTTGTAGCTCTTCCATTCGGGTTGGCTACAGCCCCAAGAATTTTTACAAAGGTTCTGGGCTCACTTCTGGCGGTCCTAAGACCGCGAGGCATAGCGGTGGCTCCTTACCTGGACGATATCCTGATACAGGCTTCAAGCTTTCAAATTGCCAAATCTCATACAGAGATAGTTCTGGCATTCCTGAGGTCGCATGGGTGGAAAGTGAACGAAGAAAAGAGTTCTCTATCTCCTCTCACAAGGGTTTCCTTCCTAGGGACTCTAATAGATTCTGTAGAAATGAAAATTTACCTGACTGAGTCCAGGTTATCAAAACTTCTAAATGTTTGCCGTGTTCTTCACTCTATTCCGCGCCCCACGGTGGCTCAGTGCATGGAAGTAATCGGCTTAATGGTAGCGGCGATGGACATAGTGCCATTCGCGCACCTGCATCTCAGACCGCTGCAATTATGCATACTCAGTCAGTGGAATGGGGATTACACAGATTTGTCCCCTCTTCTAAATCTGCATCAGGAAACCAGAGATTCTCTTCTCTGGTGGTTATCTCGGGCCCATTTGTCCAAGGGTATGACCTTTTGCAGACCAGATTGGACAATTGTAACAACAGATGCCAGCCTTCTAGGTTGGGGTGCAGTCTGGAACTCCCTGAAGGCTCAGGGTTCATGGACTCAGGAGGAGAAACTCCTCCCAATAAATATTCTGGAGTTAAGAGCAATATTCAATGCTCTTCTGGCTTGGCCTCAGCTAGCAACACTGAGGTTCATCAGATTTTAGTCAGACAACATCATGACTGTGGCTTACATCAACCATCAAGGGGGAACCAGGAGTTCCCTAGCGATGTCAGAAGTCTCCAAGATAATTCACTGGGCAGAGACTCACTCTTGCCACCTGTCAGCGATCCATATCCCAGGTGTAGAGAACTGGGAGGCAGATTTTCTAAGTCGTCAGACTTTTCATCCGGGGCAATGGGAACTCCATCCGGAGGTGTTTGCTCAATTGGTTCTCCATTGGGGCAAACCAGAATTGGATCTCATGGCGTCTTGCCAGAACGCCAAGCTTCCTTGTTACGGATCCAGGTCCAGGGACCCAGAAGCGGCACTGATAGATGCTCTAGCAGCGCCTTGGTTCTTCAACTTGGCTTATGTGTTTCCACCGTTTCCTCTGCTCCCTCGTCTGATTGACAAAATCAAACATGAAAGAGCATCAGTGATATTGATAGCGCCTGCGTGGCCACGCAGGACCTGGTATGCAGACCTAGTGGACATGTCATCCTTTCCACCATGGACTCTGCCTCTGAGACAAGACCTTCTAATACAAGGTCCTTTCAATCATCCAAATCTACTTTCTCTGAGACTGACTGCATGGAGATTGAACGCTTGATCCTATCAAAGCGTGACTTCTCCAAGTCAGTAATTGATACCTTAATACAGGTACGAAAGCCTGTCACCAAGAAAATTTACCACAAGATATGGCGTAAATATCTTCATTGGTGTGAATCCAAGAATTACTCATGGAGTAGGGTTAGGATTCCTAGGATATTGTCCTTCCTCCAAGAGGGTTTGGACAAAGGATTATCAGCTAGTTCTTTAAAGGGACAGATTTCTGCTCTGTCTATTCTTTTACACAAGCGTCTGGCAGAAGTTCCAGACGTTCAGGCATTTTGTCAGGCTTTAGTTAGAATTAAGCCTGTGTTTAAACCTGTTGCTCCTCCATGGATCTTAAACTTGGTTCTTAAAGTTCTTCAAGGGGTTCTGTTTGAACCCCTTCATTCTATTGATATCAAACTTCTTTCATGGAAAGTTCTTTTTCTGGTGCCTATTTCCTCGGCTCGAGGAGTCTCGGAGTTATCTGCCTTACATTGTGATTCTCCTTATCTGATCTTTCATTCAGATAAAGTTGTTCTGCGTACAAAACCTGGGTTTTTACCTAAGGTGGTTTCTAACAAGAATATCAATCAAGAGATTGTTGTTCCATCATTATGTCCTAATCCTTCTTCAAAGAAGGAACGTCTTTTGCATAATCTAGACGTAGTCCGTGCCTTGAAGTTTTACTTACAGGCTACCAAAGATTTTCGCCAAACATCTAACCTGTTTGTTGTTTACTCTGGGCAGAGGAGAGGTCAGAAGGCCTCGGCAACCTCTCTTTCTTTTTGGCTTCGGAGTATAATCCGTTTAGCCTATGAGACTGCTGGACAGCAGCCTCCTGAAAGGATTACAGCTCATTCTACTAGAGCTGTGGCTTCCACCTGGGCCTTTAAAAATGAGGCCTCTGTTTAACAGATTTACAAGGCTGCAACTTGGTCTTCCCTTCATACTTTTTCCAAATTTTCCAAATTTGATACTTTTGCTTCTTCGGAGGCTGTTTTTGGGAGAAAGGTTCTACAGGCAGTGGTTCCTTCCGTTTAAGTTCCTGCCTTGTCCCTCCCATCATCCGTGTACTTTAGCTTTGGTATTGGTATCCCACAAGTAATGGATGATCCGTGGACTGGATACACTTAACAAGAGAAAACATAATTTATGCTTACCTGATAAATTTATTTCTCTTGTAGTGTATCCAGTCCACGGCCCGCCCTGTCCTTTTCAGGCAGGTCTAAATTTTAATTAAACTACAGTCACCACTGCACCCTATGGTTTCTCCTTTCTCGGCTTGTTTCGGTCGAATGACTGGATATGGCAGTGAGGGGAGGAGCTATATAGCAGCTCTGCTGTGGGTGATCCTCTTTTAACTTCCTGTTGGGAAGGAGAATATCCCACAAGTAATGGATGATCCGTGGACTGGATACACTACAAGAGAAATAAATTTATCAGGTAAGCATAAATTATGTTTTTAGCTGTAGTGCAGAGAATACCCTTCCACCCCTTTATCTCTCACAAACAGCTCTCTCCGCGCCAATCTCCATATTTTTAAGTACTGACAGTCTGCCATTATGCATTTTAGTTTTTATATATATATATATATATATATATATATATATATATATATATATATATATATAATATTATACTGCATATATAAAATTATGTAGTGTAGTGGTTCCCCCACCTCCCCCCTCTTGGTGATTGTTAGCTAGGGACCCCCCCTCATTCCACCCCTTCTCTGTAGTGCAGTGACCGATCCCTCCCTATAAAAAAAAATTCTGCAGTGTAGGGCCCCTCCCCTTCCTCCACCCTCCACCGATGGGCCGACCACCCACCTCCCACTTACCCACACCTCCCACTGGCACCACCAGGTGATCTTTACAGACGGTGACACAAACAGTGTCCCTGTCTGTAACAATCTGGCATCTGCCTTCATATGGCACTGATTGTGCTCCATTTCTTTATGCAGACAGATAACTGCAGCTCAGAAAGAGCAGCTCTGCTGAAGTTTCCTGCAGCTGCGACGTATATATACATTATGCGGTACGATGGGCTTTATACTGCATGATGTATATACGTCATATTAGGTCAAGGGGTTAAAGAGATATAAAGATCAAAATTGAAATGTGCATGGGTGCTTTTACATTTTATTAAAAAAACATTTTTGCAATATATGATTTTCAGCGGCATACACACATATGCTGCGAGTGCCTTATGCACCTGCATACACTATGCCTGCTCAGAGACTCAGCGGGGGCTTGTATGACACAAATTAAGTCTTCACTGACGCAATACACACCACCGCCAGTTTTCTGAGCAGACATGGTGTTTAAATCCTCTCGTCACATGTAGCCTATGAAACAGTAAAACAAATATATTGCAAAAATATTTCTATTTTACAATGGAATGCACACATGCACATTTCAATTTTGATTATTGTATCCCTTTAAGTAAAAGATGCTTAAATTTAAAGTAAAACTAATAGAAGTGCATGATTGTGTCCCACAGAGTCCCTTGGCTGCACTGCTCAGTGGCTGACGACAATTCCTGCAGAAAAAAAGTCAGGGGGAAAAATTAGTATTGTGCCCCTTTAAATTTATTAGAAAATAAATGATCTTATTGACATTTAGCAGTTTGTTTTCAGAGAACAATACATTAGAAAGAGCACAGCCACACAATTGATACCATGGGTAGCATTCAAGTAATACTATAAAACGTTCCTGCTAAATCCCTCTATATGTAACTCGGGCAGTTATAAATATTTGAGCCATCATAAAATGCTTCCTCAATGTGTTCTGAGAACGCAAGGGGATTTAGTGCATAACTGGCTGGTGATGCAAGAAAAGGTGAGTTACCTAAAGTAAAACACATAATCCCTTGTCTCTTATTGCAGCATAAAGAAGGATCAAGGCCGACCTCTAGTGCAGAGCTGCCTGTGGATGATGCCATCGTAGGTTTGGATTTCATTGCCCAGGAGACACCTAGCTCAGCAGCTGAGATCCAGCACTTCCGCCCTCTGTACAAAGGGAATGCGACTGCCTTTTGCATTCAGCTGTTTTGTATTGATGAAAAACATGAGACAAGGCAAGTTCCAAAGGTTTATTTGTCTATCACAGTGAATACAAAAGGATATGGATATAAAGAATGTCTCAAGCGTACAGGAAGACTTAAAGGGATATTAAACAGTAAATAAATGCTAGCTGTAAATTCAAAGCAAAGATTAGCCTAAAAATAATATGTAGATGCATTTTATTAGTTGTTTAAAGGAACAGTAAATACAGTAGAATTGCATAATCAACAAATGCATAATAAAAAGACAATAGCACTTAGGTCCAATGATCAAAAATGCTGCAAGCCGGTGGAATATTCCGAAGGGATCCGCTGCAATGTCAAGCAAGCTGGCAAAATATTCCAAGCTGTTGACATCATTGTTAACAGGCTGCATTGCCGAGAGGCATTTTACTATACATCCCAATGGGTGGCGATGCTGGCGATATATTCCAACCAGCATCACCACCAGCATTGATGATGTATAGTAAAGGATCCCATTGAAATATAGCAACAAATCTAATAAATACACCTATTTTCCCCTAAACCGCCACAAGCCCATCACAAACACCCCCTAACCTATTAACCCCTACACCACCAAAAGCCCAACGCAAACACCCCTATACCTCCACAAGCCCACCACTATCTCTATAAACAATAACACTTTTCAAGTAGACTGTCTCTTTTACAGAGTTTATAGTCCCTTAACTATTCCACATAGCCATTGTTTGTTTACTTTTTCTGTCCCTAATTGTCTTCAGGAAAAGAGATCAGATAAGAGAAACCTTGGTTTCAACATGGCAGTTCGCACTCTATAGAAGCTCACGGAAAGTGGAAATTCCTTCATTTTAATTTTACTGGAAAGCTGAGCAAGGAAAGCTGAGCAAAATACATATTAGAGGAAATAGCAACTTTTTTTACTACTTGTAATTAAAACATTTTTATCACAGTCTAAAAGTGTTCAATGCCCCTTTAAAGGACCAATAAAGTCAAATAAGTTTTATATTACATGTTTGTTAACAGAATGCTTCTTTTAGAAGTTCTGATTTTACATGTGCTAACTTTTATTGTGTATATAAACCACTATTAATAAGATGTGAGCATGTGAATTTTCCTCTTATTTTTGCTCCAAGAGCCAACAATGGTTTGTTAGATGGATTGCCAACAAAGCGCTAGATTTTTGCGCTTTTTGGAAATAGCGTGCATATTACAAGTTGAAACTTGTGTGGTCATGCGCAATCGAGATTTGTGCTTGTTGAGTTAGCATGACTAAAGAACCTGTGTAAAGGGTAGTGAGCTAAAAAAAGTTACTTAAAACACAACATATTATACATATCATACACTCATATAAACACTATCTGATAAAATGTATTAAATCAAAAATGTATAAAGAAAGTTATAAGGGCTCAAAGATATATGGTATAAGGTGTATGACAAAAAAAGGGTTCTAACATATATATACATACATACGCATGTCTAAATATGTATGTATATGTGTGTATATATATATATATATATATATATATATATACACATATTTAGACATGCGTATGTATGTATGTATATATATATATATATATATATATATATATATATGTCCAAAATAAAAAAGGAAAAAGATGAGTTAATTAATAGATGAACTCATCTTTTTTTCCTTTCTTATTTTGGACATACAATTTTTATATGAGTTCCGTGCACTGGTTCACCTGCATATATTTTTGTAAGTCAGGTGGTCCATTACTTACCTACCCATATATCCTTAAGAGCGGGTTCTATTTGTACATACATATATATATATATATATATATATATATATATATATATATACATAAATGCATATTTAGACATGCGTATGTATGTATATATATGTTAGAACCCTTTTTTTGTCATACACCTTATACCATATATCTTTGAGCCCTTATAACTTTCTTTATGTGTGTGTGTATTTGTACAGATGTATTTATATGTGTATATATGTATGAATATACATATATACACATATAAACATATATATATATATATATATATATATATACACACACACACAAACATACACATATATATATATATATATATATATATATATATATATATATATATACACGCACAAACATACACATATATATATATATATATATATACAGTACACACACACACACACTTTGGGGCTCTTTGAATACCTGAAAACATGAATAATAATTTTTATTCAATATTAACATTTTATAATGTGTTCAACTTTTTATTTACTGTAAGTATTTTACATTCCAATGTTCTTCACATAGTAGATAATGTTATATGTATTGTTCAGTATATATATAAACTGTATATATCTATACCTATATATAATCACGTGTGTGTGTATATGTATATATATATATATATATATATATATATATATATTACTAAAAAAATCATATATATATATATATAAATATCTATTTAACAATACATAGAACATATTCTTCTATATGGAGAACATTGGAATGGGAAATATGCATAATTCATGTCGGATTCAGCTCTCTTAGTTTAAACATGATCGGGTATTACTTTCAACTTGTAATACAAGTTACCATACGTGCAAAAAGTTAGCTTCTAGTGAAGTTAACACTCAAGTGGGAGCACTAAATAGCACGCCACTTGTAATCTAGACCAAACTGGGCACATACGGAGGAGAATGTGCGGACACACTGCATGCCGCCATAGCTACAGAGGGTAACCTGCATGATAAAGGTTATTACAAGCAGTAATAATGTTCTTAAAAATAATTTTTGAAAAATATATCTTGCAAGAATGTTTCTTATCAAATTTGAAGAGCTGTCATACAGGGCCCTCCAGGCTTAGGATGGTAATCAGTAGGTTAAACTAATGTAATTTTTTTGGAAACAGAAGACCTTTTAAGTGGCCAGAAACCAATCTGTTACTTACTTTTCAACCAGCCGCCTCATAATTCCAGAAAATGTATAAGTCAATGGCAGATAATCAGCTGATGCATCAGCTGTGGCAGACACTATTTATAACACTGTACCAACCATTATGCATTTCCTTGATTGCAGTTATTATGTCACTGGTTGGCTTAAAGTTATATATATATATATATATATATATATATATATATATATATATATATATATATACACAGTATATATAACGTATAGCATTTAATATTTATAAAGATAAAAATCATAAGTTAACCTTAAAAACTTTTGCTTCCACAATTTAAAAAAATTGATTTTGTACTGCTTTATTGCTCTCCTTCTTTAATTATTCCCATATTGGCTCTGGATTTCAGTATTACATGGCAATCTTTTCTCTAAAGAGAAGCATTTTTTTTGCAATATGTTCATTCTGCACAGCGGTGCGTTTCATATTCACTTAGAAGCATTTTTGTAATACGCTTGCATTTGTAAGAATGTTTATGAGAAAAGCTTTTGTGTTCATTTTTCTCATTCTCGTACACATTTAACTGATTGGGTCTGATCTGGGGTCCAATAGGGACATATAGTTGCAGTGTTCTCTCCAGGACCTTTTTAGGGGTGCACCTCCTGGTCAGGGCTGCAAGGAATGGGTCTGGTCTGATGTCTCATGTGGGAATATGGTTGATAGTGATTACAGGGTGATTGGTCTAATCCACTGTTTTTCAAACCGGAGGTCTCCCTAACAGGACAGATTTTGAGGATAACTGAACTAGATTACAGGTGAAATAATCAGCTGACTATTAAACATGGTTATTTTACCTGCTCTCAACTAAGGTAATCCTGAAAATCTGACCTGTTAGGGAGGCCTGAGAAGAGGTTTAAAAACAGTGGTCTAATCTGAGGTCCTAAAGGGCATTTAATTCACAGAGGCCTAGATTTGGAGTTTGGCGGTAGCCGTGAAAACCAGCGTTAGAGGCTCCTAACGCTGGTTTTAGGCTACCTCCGGTATTTGGAGTCATTAAAAAAAGGGTCTAACGCTCACTTTTCAGCCGTGACTTTTCCATACCGCAGATCCCCTTACGTCAATTGCGTATCCTATCTTTTCAATGGGATTTTTCTAACTCCGGTATTTAGAGTTGTGTCTGAAGTGAGCGTTAGAATTCTAACGACAAAACTCCAGCCGCAGAAAAAAGTCAGTAGTTAAGAGCTTTCTGGGCTAACGCCGGTTCATAAAGCTCTTAACTACTGTACTCTAAAGTACACTAACACCCATAAACTACCTATGTACCCCTAAACCGAGGTCCCCCCACCTCGCCGCCACTCGATTAAATTTTTTTAACCCCTAATCTGCCGACCGCCACCTACGTTATACTTATGTACCCCTAATCTGCTGCCCCTAACACCGCCGACCCCTATATTATATTTATTAACCCCTAATCTGCCCCCCACAACGTCGCCGCCAGCTACCTACACTTATTAACCCCTAATCTGCCGTCCGCACGCCGCCGCCAGCTACATTATAGCTATGTACCCCTAATCTGCTGCCCTAACATCGCCGACCCCTATATTATATTTATTAACCCCTAACCTGCCCCCCACAACGTCGCCGCCACCTACCTACAATAATTAACCCCTAATTTGCCGACCGCAAAGAGCCGCCACCTACATTATAGCTATGTACCCCTAATCTGCTGCCCCTAACACCGCCGACCCCTATATTATATTTATTAACCCCTAATCTGCCCTCCCTAACATCGCCGACACCTAACTTCAATTATTAACCCCTAATCTGCCGACCGAATCTCGCCGCTATTCTAATAAATGTATTAACCCCTAAAGCTAAGTCTAACCCTAACACTAACACCCCCCTAAGTTAAATATAATTTAAATCTAACGAAATTAATTAACTCTTATTAAATAAATTATTCCTTTTTAAAGCTAAATACTTACCTGTAAAATAAATCCTAATATAGCTACAATATAAATTATAATTATATTATAGCTATTTTAGGATTAATATTTATTTTACAGGTAACTTTGTATTTATTTTAACCAGGTACAATAGCTATTAAATAGTTAAGAACTATTTAATAGCTAAAATAGTTAAAATAATTACAAAATTACCTGTAAAATAAATCCTAACCTAAGTTACAATTAAACCTAACACTACACTATCAATAAATTAATTAAATACAATACCTACAAATAACTACAATGAAATAAACTAACTAAAGTACAAAAAATAAAAAAGAACTAAGTTACAAAAAATAAAAAAATATTTACAAACATAAGAAAAATATTACAACAATTTTAAACTAATTACACCTACTCTAAGCCCCCTAATAAAATAACAAAGCCCCCCAAAATAAAAAAATGATCTACCCTATTCTAAATTACTAAAGTTCAAAGCTCTTTTACCTTACCAGCCCTGAACAGGGCCCTTTGCGGGGCATGCCCCAAGAAGTTCAGCTCTTTTGCCTGTAAAAAAAAACATACAATACCCCCCCCCCAACATTACAACCCACCACCCACATACCCCTAATCTAACCCAAACCCCCCTTAAATAAACCTAACACTAAGCCCCTGAAGATCTCCCTACCTTGAGTCGTCTTCACCCAGCCGAGCCGAATTCTTCATCCAAGCGGGGCAGAAGAGGTCTTCCATCCGATTGAAGTCTTCATCCAAGCGGGATCTTCTATTGTCATCCATCCGGAGCGGAGCGGCAGGATCCTGAAGACCTCCGACGCGGAACATCCATCCTGGCCGACGACTGAACGATGAATGACGGTTCCTTTAAATGACGTCATCCAAGATGGCGTCCCTCGAATTCCGATTGGCTGATAGGATTCTATCAGCCAATCGGAATTAAGGTAGGAATATTCTGATTGGCTGATGGAATCAGCCAATCAGAATCAAGTTCAATCCGATTGGCTGATCCAATCAGCCAATCAGAATCAAGTTCAATCCGATTGGCTGATCCAATCAGCCAATCGGATTGAACTTGATTCTGATTGGCTGATTCCATCAGCCAATCAGAATATTCCTACCTTAATTCCGATTGGCTGATAGAATCCTATCAGCCAATCGGAATTCGAGGGACGCCATCTTGGATGACGTCATTTAAAGGAACCGTCATTCGTCGTTCAGTCGTCGGCCAGGATGGATGTTCCGTGTCGGAGGTCTTCAGGATCCTGCCGCTCCGCTCCGGATGGATGACGATAGAAGATCCCGCTTGGATGAAGACTTCAATCGGATGGAAGACCTCTTCTGCCCCGCTTGGATGAAGACTTCTACCGGATGGAGGACCTATTCTTGCTCCGCTTGGATGAAGAATTCGGCTCGGCTGGGTGAAGACGACTCAAGGTAGGGAGATCTTCAGGGGCTTAGTGTCAGGTTTATTTAAGGGGGGTTTGGGTTAGATTAGGGGTATGTGGGTGGTGGGTTGTAATGTTGGGGGGGGGGGGTATTGTATGTTTTTTTTTACAGGCAAAAGAGCTGAACTTCTTGGGGCATGCCCCGCAAAGGGCCCTGTTCAGGGCTGGTAAGGTAAAAGAGCTTTGAACTTTAGTAATTTAGAATAGGGTAGATCATTTTTTTATTTTGGGGGGCTTTGTTATTTTATTAGGGGGCTTAGAGTAGGTGTAATTAGTTTAAAATTGTTGTAATATTTTTCTTATGTTTGTAAATATTTTTTTATTTTTTGTAACTTAGTTCTTTTTTATTTTTTGTACTTTAGTTAGTTTATTTCATTGTAGTTATTTGTAGGTATTGTATTTAATTAATTTATTGATAGTGTAGTGTTAGGTTTAATTGTAGGTAATTGTAGGTATTGTATTTAATTAATTTATTGATAGTGTAGTGTTAGGTTTAATTGTAACTTAGGTTAGGATTTATTTTACAGGTAAATTTGTAATTATTTTAACTATTTTAGCTATTAAATAGTTCTTAACTATTTAATAGCTATTGTACCTGGTTAAAATAAATACAAAGTTACCTGTAAAATAAATATTAATCCTAAAATAGCTACAATATAATTATAATTTATGTTGTAGCTATATTAGGATTTATTTTACAGGTAAGTATTTAGCTTTAAATAGGAATAATTTATTTAATAAGAGTTAATTAATTTAGTTAGATTAAAATTATATTTAATTTAGGGGGGTGTTAGTGTTAGGGTTAGACTTAGCTTTAGGGGTTAATACATTTATTAGAATAGCGGTGAGCTCCAGTCGGCAGATTAGGGGTTAATAATTGAAGTTAGGTGTCGGCGATGTTAGGGAGGGCAGATTAGGGGTTAATACTATTTATTATAGGGTTAGTGAGGCGGATTAGGGGTTAATAACTTTATTATAGTAGCGCTCAGGTCCGGTCGGCAGATTAGGGGTTAATAAGTGTAGGCAGGTGGAGGCGACGTTGAGGGGGGCAGATTAGGGGTTAATAAATATAATATAGGGGTCGGCGGTGTTAGGGGCAGCAGATTAGGGGTACATAGGGATAATGTAAGTAGCGGCGGTTTACGGAGCGGCAGATTAGGGGTTAATAATAATATGCAGAGGTCAGCGATAGCGGGGGCGGCAGAATAGGGGTTAATAAGTGTAAGGTTAGGGGTGTTTAGACTCGGGGTACATGTTAGAGTGTTAGGTGCAGACGTAGGAAGTGTTTCCCCATAGGAAACAATGGTGCTGCGTTAGGAGCTGAACGCGGCTTTTTTGCAGGTGTTAGGTTTTTTTTCAGCTCAAACAGCCCCATTGTTTCCTATGGGGGAATCGTGCACGAGCACGTTTTTGAGGCTGGCCGCGTCCGTAAGCAACTCTGGTATCGAGAGTTGAAGTTGCGTTAAATATGCTCTACGCTCCTTTTTTGGAGCCTAACGCAGCCTTTATGTGGACTCTCAATACCAGAGTTATTTTTATGGTGTGGCCAGAAAAAAGCCAGCGTTAGCTACGCGGGTCCTTACCGACAAAACTCTAAATCTAGCCGAGAGGCTGCAGATAATGAGGTATGATTGTAAGTTCTTTGTTGCATATATCTAACAGGCCCATGGTATCTACCTCTACCATTTTTCCCTGGGATACTGGCTGCTTAATGAACATTTGTGTGGAAGACAACCCTAACTGCTGTTTATTTCAGAATCATTTTTATATCTCTTTAACAAACAAAGGTTTAAAATAGTTACATGGGATTAAGACAAAAAATCACATAGGTAAACAAAGAGATAGAACGCATGTTTAACCCCTTTACTATCGGGAATTATAGAGAAAAAATTGCCCAAATACTGGAGAATTTTAAGCATTTTCACTCCATTTAAACAGAAATAGAGGCGTGTTTTTATTTTTTATTTACCTATCAGAACTATATATTTTTTTAACCCCTTAAGTACTTCCCCAAAAAAACAGAGCATTTTTAGCATTTTTGCCATCACTACATTTAAACAGAAATAGAGCCTTTTCTCCAACATAGGTGTGTCCGGTCCACGGCGTCATCCTTACTTGTGGGATATTCTCTTCCCCAACAGGAAATGGCAAAGAGCCCAGCAAAGCTGGTCACATGATCCCTCCTAGGCTCCGCCTACCCCAGTCATTCTCTTTGCCGTTGTACAGGCAACATCTCCACGGAGATGGCTTAGAGTTTTTTAGTGTTTAACTGTAGTTTTTCATTATTCAATCAAGAGTTTGTTATTTTCAAATAGTGCTGGTACGTACTATTTACTCAGAAACAGAAAAGAGATGAAGAATTCTGTTTGTATGAGGAAAATGATTTTAGCAACCGTAACTAAAATCCATGGCTGTTCCACACAGGACTGTTGAGAGCAATTAACTTCAGTTGGGGGAACAGTTTGCAGTCCCTTGCTGCTTGAGGTATGACACATTCTAACAAGACGATGTAATGCTGGAAGCTGTCATTTTCCCTATGGGATCCGGTAAGCCATGTTTATTACGATTGTAAATAAGGGCTTCACAAGGGCTTATTTAAACTGTAGACTTTTTCTGGGCTAAATCGATTGATTATTAACACATTTTTAGCCTTGAGGAATCATTTTATCTGGGTATTTTGATATAATAATATCGGCAGGCACTGTTTTAGACACCTTATTCTTTAGGGGCTTTCCCAAAGCATAGGCAGAGTCTCATTTTCGCGCCGGTGTTGCGCACTTGTTTTTGAGAGGCATGGCATGCAGTCGCATGTGAGAGGAGCTCTGATACTTATAAAAGACTTCTGAAGGCGTCATTTGGTATCGTATTCCCCTTTGGGTTTGGTTGGGTCTCAGCAAAGCAGATACCAGGGACTGTAAAGGGGTTTAAAGCTTAAAACGGCTCCGGTTCCGTTATTTTAAGGGTTAAAGCTTCCAAAATTGGTGTGCAATATTTTCAAGGCTTTAAGACGCTGTGGTGAAAATTTGGTGAATTTTGAACAATTCCTTCATGTTTTTTCGCAATTGCAGTAATAAAGTGTGTTCAGTTTAAAATTTAAAGTGACAGTAACGGTTTTATTTTAAAACGTTTTTTGTACTTTCTGATCAAGTTTATGCCTGTTTAACATGTCTGAACTACCAGATAGACTGTGTTCTGAATGTGGGGAAGCCAGAATTCCTATTCATTTAAATAAATGTGATTTATGTGATAATGACAATGATGCCCAAGATGATTCCTCAAGTGAGGGGAGTAAGCATGGTACTGCATCATTCCCTCCTTCGTCTACACGAGTCTTGCCCACTCAGGAGGCCCCTAGTACATCTAGCGCGCCAATACTCCTTACTATGCAACAATTAACGGCTGTAATGGATAATTCTGTCAAAAACATTTTAGCCAAAATGAACCCTTGTCAGCGTAAGCGTGGCTGCTCTGTTTTAGTTACTGAAGAGCATGACGACGCTGATATTAATATCTCTGAAGGGCCCCTAACCCAATCTGAGGGGGCCAGGGAGGTTTTGTCTGAGGGAGAAATTACTGATTTAGGGAACATTTCTCAGCAGGCTGAATCTGATGTGATTACATTTAAATTTAAATTGGAACATCTCCGCATTTTGCTTAAGGAGGTATTATCCACTCTGGATGATTGTGAAAATTTAGTCATCCCAGAGAAACTATGTAAAATGGACAAGTTCCTAGAGGTGCCGGGGCTCCCAGAAGCTTTTCCTATACCCAAGCGGGTGGCGGACATTGTTAATAAAGAATGGGAAAGGCCCGGTATTCCTTTCGTCCCTCCCCCCATATTTAAAAAATTGTTTCCTATGGTCGACCCCAGAAAGGACTTATGGCAGTCAGTCCCCAAGGTCGAGGGAGCGGTTTCTACTTTAAACAAACGCACCACTATTCCCATAGAGGATAGTTGTGCTTTCAAAGATCCTATGGATAAAAAATTAGAAGGTTTGCTTAAAAAGATGTTTGTTCAGCAGGGTTACCTTCTACAACCCATTTCATGCATTGTCCCTGTCACTACTGCCGCATATTTCTGGTTTGATGAACTGCTTAAGGTGCTCGATAGTGACTCTCCTCCTTATGAGGAGATTATGGACAGAATCAATGCTCTCAAATTGGCTAATTCTTTCACTCTAGACGCCTCTTTGCAATTGGCTAAGTTAGCGGCTAAGAACTCTGGGTTTGCTATTGTGGCGCGCAGAGCGCTTTGGTTGAAATCTTGGTCGGCTGATGCGTCTTCCAAGAACAAGCTACTAAACATTCCTTTCAAGGGGAAAACGTTGTTTGGTCCTGACTTGAAGGAGATTATCTCTGATATCACTGGGGGTAAGGGCCACGCCCTTCCTCAGGATCGGCCTTTCAAGGCAAAAAATAGACCTAATTTTCGTCCCTTTCGTAAAAACGGACCAGCCCAAGGTGCTACGTCCTCTAAGCAAGAGGGTAATACTTCTCAGGCCAAGCCAGCTTGGAGACCAATGCAAGGCTGGAACAAGGGAAAGCAGGCCAAGAAACCTGCCACTGCTACCAAGACAGCATGAAATATTGGCCCCCGATCCGGGACCGGATCTGGTGGGGGGCAGACTCTCTCTCTTCGCTCAGGCTTGGGCAAGAGATGTTCTGGATCCTTGGGCGCTAGAAATAGTCTCCCAGGGTTATCTTCTGGAATTCAAGGGACTTCCCCCAAGGGGGAGGTTCCACAGGTCGCAGTTGTCTTCAGACCACATAAAAAGACAGGCGTTCTTACATTGTGTAGAAGACCTGTTAAAAATGGGAGTGATTCATCCTGTTCCATTAAGAGAACAAGGGATGGGGTTCTACTCCAATCTGTTCATAGTTCCCAAAAAAGAGGGAACGTTCAGACCAATCCTAGATCTCAAGATCTTAAACAAATTTCTCAAGGTCCCATCGTTCAAGATGGAAACCATTCGAACTATCCTCCCTTCCATCCAGGAAGGTCAATTCATGACCACGGTGGATTTAAAGGATGCGTATCTACATATTCCTATCCACAAGGAACATCATCGGTTCCTAAGGTTTGCATTCCTGGACAAACATTACCAGTTCGTGGCGCTTCCTTTCGGATTAGCCACTGCTCCAAGGATTTTCACAAAGGTACTAGGGTCCCTTCTAGCGGTGCTAAGACCAAGGGGCATTGCAGTAGTACCTTACCTGGACGACATTCTGATTCAAGCGTCGTCCCTTCCTCAAGCAAAGGCTCACACGGACATTGTCCTGGCCTTTCTCAGATCTCACGGCTGGAAAGTGAACGTGGAAAAGAGTTCTCTATCCCCGTCAACAAGGGTTCCCTTCTTGGGAACAATTATAGACTCCTTAGAAATGAGGATCTTTCTAACAGAGGCCAGAAAAACAAAGCTTCTGGACTCTTGTCGGATACTTCATTCCGTTCCTCTTCCTTCCATAGCTCAGTGCATGGAAGTGATCGGGTTGATGGTGGCGGCGATGGACATAGTTCCTTTTGCGCGCATTCATCTAAGACCATTACAACTGTGCATGCTCAGTCAGTGGAATGGGGACTATACAGACTTGTCTCCGAAGATACAAGTAAATCAGAGAACCAGAGACTCACTCCGTTGGTGGCTGTCCCTGGACAATCTGTCTCAAGGGATGATGTTCCACAGACCAGAGTGGGTCATTGTCACGACCGACGCCAGTCTGATAGGCTGGGGCGCGGTCTGGGGATCCCTGAAAGCTCAGGGTCTTTGGTCTCGGGAAGAATCTCTTCTACCGATAAATATTCTGGAACTGAGAGCGATATTCAATGCTCTCCAGGCCTGGCCCCAGCTTGCGAGGACCAGGTTCATACGGTTTCAATCAGACAACATGACGACTGTTGCGTACATCAACCATCAGGGGGGAACAAGGAGTTCCCTAGCGATGGAAGAAGTAACCAAAATTATTCTTTGGGCGGAGTCTCACTCCTGCCACCTGTCTGCTATCCACATCCCAGGAGTGGAAAATTGGGAAGCGGATTTTCTGAGTCGGCAGACATTGCATCCGGGGGAGTGGGAACTCCATCCGGAAATCTTTGCCCAAGTCACTCACCTGTGGGGCATTCCAGACATGGATCTGATGGCCTCTCGTCAGAACTTCAAAGTTCCTTGCTACGGGGCCAGATCCAGGGATCCCAAGGCGGCTCTAGTGGATGCACTAGTAGCACCTTGGACCTTCAAACTAGCTTATGTGTTCCCGCCATTTCCTCTCATCCCCAGGCTGATAGCCAGGATCAAGCAGGAGAGGGCGTCGGTGATCTTGATAGCTCCTGCGTGGCCACGCAGGACTTGGTATGCAGATCTGGTGAATATGTCATCGGCTCCACCTTGGAAGCTACCTTTGAGACGAGACCTTCTTGTTCAGGGTCCGTTCGAACATCCGAATCTGGTTTCACTCCAGCTGACTGCTTGGAGATTGAACGCTTGATTTTATCGAAGCGAGGATTCTCAGATTCTGTTATCGATACTCTTGTTCAGGCCAGAAAGCCTGTGACTAGAAAGATTTACCACAAAATTTGGAAAAAATATATCTGTTGGTGTGAATCTAAAGGATTCCCTTGGGACAAGGTTAAGATTCCTAGGATTCTATCCTTCCTTCAAGAAGGATTGGAAAAAGGATTATCTGCAAGTTCCCTGAAGGGACAGATTTCTGCCTTGTCGGTATTACTTCACAAAAAGCTGGCAGCTGTGCCAGATGTTCAAGCCTTTGTTCAGGCTCTGGTTAGAATCAAGCCTGTTTACAAACCTTTGACTCCTCCTTGGAGTCTCAATTTAGTTCTTTCAGTTCTTCAGGGGGTTCCGTTTGAACCCTTACATTCCGTTGATATTAAGTTATTATCTTGGAAAGTTTTGTTTTTAGTTGCGATTTCTTCTGCTAGAAGAGTCTCAGAATTATCTGCTCTGCAGTGTTCTCCTCCTTATCTGGTGTTCCATGCAGATAAGGTGGTTTTACGTACTAAACCTGGTTTTCTTCCAAAAGTTGTTTCTAACAAAAACATTAACCAGGAGATTATCGTACCTTCTCTGTGTCCAAAACCAGTTTCAAAGAAGGAACGTTTGTTGCACAATTTGGATGTTGTTCGCGCTCTAAAATTCTATTTAGATGCTACAAAGGATTTTAGACAAACATCTTCCTTGTTTGTTGTTTATTCAGGTAAAAGGAGAGGTCAAAAAGCAACTTCTACCTCTCTCTCTTTTTGGATTAAAAGCATCATCAGATTGGCTTACGAGACTGCCGGACGGCAGCCTCCCGAAAGAATCACAGCTCATTCCACTAGGGCTGTGGCTTCCACATGGGCCTTCAAGAACGAGGCTTCTGTTGATCAGATATGTAGGGCAGCGACTTGGTCTTCACTGCACACTTTTACCAAATTTTACAAGTTTGATACTTTTGCTTCTTCTGAGGCTATTTTTGGGAGAAAGGTTTTGCAAGCCGTGGTGCCTTCCATTTAGGTGACCTGATTTGCTCCCTCCCTTCATCCGTGTCCTAAAGCTTTGGTATTGGTTCCCACAAGTAAGGATGACGCCGTGGACCGGACACACCTATGTTGGAGAAAACAGAATTTATGTTTACCTGATAAATTTCTTTCTCCAACGGTGTGTCCGGTCCACGGCCCGCCCTGGTTTTTTTAATCAGGTCTGATATTTTATTTTCTTTAACTACAGTCACCACGGTACCATATGGTTTCTCCTATGCAAATATTCCTCCTTAACGTCGGTCGAATGACTGGGGTAGGCGGAGCCTAGGAGGGATCATGTGACCAGCTTTGCTGGGCTCTTTGCCATTTCCTGTTGGGGAAGAGAATATCCCACAAGTAAGGATGACGCCGTGGACCGGACACACCGTTGGAGAAAGAAATTTATCAGGTAAACATAAATTCTGTTTTTTTATATTTACATATCAAAACTATCAATACAACCTAAAGTATTTATCTAGGCCCATTTTGGTATATTTCATGCCACCATTTCATCGCCAAATGCGATCAACTAAAAAAAAAAATTGTTAACTTTTTCACAATTTTCTCACTGAAATTATTTACAAACAGCTTGTGCAATAATGGCTATGAAAGGGATATGAAACCCAAACTTTTTCTTTCATGATTCAGATAGAGCTTGCAATTTTAAACAACTTTTTAATTTACTTCTATTGAGAATTATATGCTCTCTTGGTATCTTTTGTTGAAAAGCAGGGATGTAAGCTAAGGAGCCAACCCATTTCTGGAGCACTATATGGCAGCAGTTTTGCAAGAATGTTATCCATTTGCAAGAACACTAGATGGCAGCACTATTTCCTGCCATGTAGTGCAGATGCCTTCCTAAATATCTCTTTAACCCAGAATATCATGGGTACGAAGCAAATCTGATAATAGAAGTAAATTGGAAACTTTTTTTTTTTAAATGGTATCCTCTGTCTGAATAACAAAATGTTTGTTTTTCATATCCCTTTAAGTAGACATCCCAAGGTTGTGATCTAGGTCCATTTTCACAAACCTCACTAAAATTATTTACATGCCGCTTGTGCAGTCATGACACAAATGATTGTAAAAGCTTCTCTGGGATCCCCTTTGTTTGGAAATAGCAGATATGCATGGATTTGCCATTGATTTTTGGTAATTAGAATGCCGAGTCTTATTGCATCTTCGCATCACACTTCTGAAAATTCCTGGTAGTGAAGGGGTTAATTAGTTAGCTGGTGAGGGAACTATTATAGTAACGTAGGTATTACCCTCCTACCTGAAACCTCACACCTCCCAAACAGCTCCCCCCCACCCACACTCATCTCTACCATCTTAGGTCCTGACAGACAGTGTGCCAGTATGCAGTTTAGGTCTTCTTTTTTTTTATTGTTATTTTTCTGCAGTGCAGTGATCCCTCCTCAATTCTCCTAAACCGCTCTCTAACCCTCCCCCCACCCCCTAGTGGCTTCCATCGTTGGTATTGGCAGCTGTCTGCCAGTACCCAATTTATAGGGTTTTTGAAGAAAAAAATGTTTACATTTTTTTCTTGTAGTGTAGTAGTCCTCCCAACCCTTGATCTTTACTTGCGGCGCCCCAAACCAACCATCCCAAACTTTTTCTTTAGTGCAGTACACATCCCTCCCTCTCCAAAATATTTTTTTATGTAGGGTACGGCCCCTCCAATTCCCACCCCTCTGCCACTGGGCCGCTCATTTGCCTCCCACCTTCCCTATCACACCTCCTTCCAGCACCAATTAAGTTCTTTACAGTGACACAGACCATATGAAGGCAGATGCTGGAAAAGCAAGTCTTGGTTGTCACTTGACAACCGAGACTGCTTGGGCTTCCAGCAGTATGGACATAGATCTACTTTATACGGTACACTGGGCTCTCAAGCACACAGCTAGATTAAAAGCTAAATGGAAGTTAGTTACAGCATTTGGCCAAATGGTGATAGGCCCAGGACTACGTCAAGGTCTCCTCCACCCTGGTTCCCTAACCTACAGCCATACAATGCATGCCTTCGACCAAACATACTGAGATACAAACAAGGGGGACACAGGCCCTTTGTAGTTTCCCCAGACATACAAAATGCAGAAATTAACTGCACTCTCAAACTTGGCTGGGTACACATCCCATGTGAGTTTTGCAGGCTCATGGGATATATATACCCCGTCCAGGTACCAATGCCAGACTTCCTATATGTATGCGTAAAAATACAGTTATAAAATTTGATTGCAAACTGTTTGATAAGCAATTTTATACTGATTTATACTTTTTATGAAAACTCACGTCTCTTAAATCTTTGTTTCATTTTATTTTAAAGGTCCATGGATTTCTTGAAATATGTTTTTTGTCTTTTCCCTGTAAGTATACATTCATTATAGTTTAAAAATAATAAAGAACATTTCAAAATGAAACTATATTTTTTTTTTCCCAAAAGTACATCATTTATTGAGGGAAAATGAAGTAAATATGCCCTTGGCAGGTTTAGGAACCTGGGTTTATTTCTAAAATGTTTTAGTTTTTTTTAATGAAGTTAGTTTTGTGCGAGAATAATAGGATCTGGGCCTTTTGATAACTGATGGATTTTGATGAATTATTTTTGTATTTCCTGGTGTTTAGTTTGCATTCATTCAGGTAATATGTTTTTACTTTTCATTGTCAAGGATAAAGACTTTTGCATCATCACAGTGCCTCACAACATACCGGAATTTCCTTTGCTCCAAACCTTTGTGCGTGTCGTCCCATTGAGCACAAGTACATTATCTCAGGAGCTTTACGTTTTCCATCGTTGCGGATTGCTAAAGTAAGTGGAAAACTGGTTCTAAGAACCTAAAGTGGCATTAAAGGGATATTCCAGCCAGAATTGGAAACAACATGGGTGCATTCCGGTATTGAAGAGAAGAAATGTTGTAATATATATGCATTAGCAAAAATGCTTCTAATAAAACCTATAGCTGTTTCAAAAGTGTATTTAAGTATGCACCGTGCACCAGCATTTTAAACACAAGACTTGTTCAGAGAGCCTAAGGTGCTTGTACCATCTTGTAATGACTCAATTTGTTAATTGCTGACATGATACAGCCCCACTGATGATCTAAGCAGCTGCATTATTTAAAATGTGGGTGCAGTGAAAATATCTAGCTATGCTTCACATGCACGTGCAGAGAATAATGTTAACACTAAAACAGTGATTACTCTTAACAGAAGCATTTTTGCCAATACATGTATATTGAAAATATGTTTCTATTCAAAGATGCAATATATCTATGTGCATTTATATTTTGACTGGAATGTCCCTTTAAGAAGCCGGGTGGGGGCAGTGTAATACTTTGTAATATTATAACATTTTCTGTTATTTATAATTGTTACTTAAAGGGACAGTCTACACCAGAAATGTTATTTTTTTAAAAGATAGATAATCCCTTAATTACCCATTCCCTAGTTTTGCATAACCAACACAGCTATATTAACCCATTAGTGACCGGACCATTTTTAAATTTTCTTACCGTTAGGGACCAGGGCTATGTTTAGTTGTATTTGTGTTTAGTTGTAATTTTCCTCTTACTCATGTATTATACCCACACATATTATATACAGTTTTTCTTGCCATTAAATGGACTTTCTAAACATACCATTATTTTCATCATATCTTATGATTTACTATAAACATTTTTTTATAAAATATGATGAAAAAAATTGAAAAAAAACACACTTTTTCTAAATTTGACCCCCAAAATCTGTTACACATCTACAACCACCAAAAAACACCCATGCTAAATAATTTCTAAATTTTGTCCTGAGTTTAGAAATATTAGGGTTGCACCGATACTGATACTAGTATCGGTATCGGTACCGATACCAAGTATTTGCATGAGTACTTGTACATGAGTACTTGTACTCGTGTAAATGCACCGATACTTAAACCGATACCTCCACTTCCTACCCATATGCTATCTTGTGACATTTTTTCATACTGCATGTTCCCATTTCATTTTAAGCTGGAATGGAGACTAAACTAAAAATACTACTATTGTTCTGCCAATACAAATTGTTGTTATTTGTATTTTTGTAGGAGAGATCACTGTACCCCATTCAGACAAACCCCTGAAGTACTGGGCAGTTAATAAACTAAAATTTCCAGCACTGGATAAAATGGCCCAAAAATATCTTTCTGCCCCATGCAGTAGCGTGGAAAGTGAAATACTGTTCAACTTAGAGTCAAACCTCCTTACTGATAGCAAAAACAGACTAATAGCTGAACATGCAGAGATGCTTCTGTTCTGTTCCTTAAAAAGAACTTGCCACTAACTTTTGAAAAATTATTCTTATTGCTAGATTGTCCTTTTTACTGCTAGTTCTCATTTTGCACAATTATGTTCAAAACATAGTGTACTCTGAGGAACATCCATAGCCTTAGATTATATAATTGCAGGAAGAGTACTCATAGGACAAATTAAGTTAATTCCAATGAACACTCATCCTGAAATTATAGGACTAGATTTAGATTACATTTGATTGGTAAGCTTTACCAATGCTCTGTTCACATTTCCAATTCCATAGACTTTAATGGAGTAGGACATGTAATGAGATCATTGGTAAAGCTTGCCAGTCAAATGTAATCTAGCCCATAGTGTTGTTCCCCATGATTAAACAGTGCGCTGTTCTATTTTTTACTGTATTGCACTTTTGGTTGGTTGTAATTTTATATTTGTTATTTATTGTTGTTGTTATTAATATATTTTATTGTAATATTTTTATTTATAAACATGTTCTGTGAACTTTGTGACAAATAAAACTGTTTTATTATTTCATAATGTTTTTTGAGTTACAGTCCTTCATAATTATAAAGAAGGAATCTTAAATAGTTAGTCTGTATTGTGCTTGGTAAACTATCACATGACAGAAAAAAAAAAAAAGTATCTGTAATTGGTATCGGCGAGTATTTGAAAACAAGTATCGGTACTTGTACTCAGTCTTAAAAAAATGGTATCGGTGCAACTCTAAGAAATATCCAATGTTTACCATTAACCTTGAATTAATGCTTGAATTATACACCTTTTCCTCTACCGTATGACAGTAGAATAAAATTATAAGATCCTGCAGAGGACTGCGATAGCCAAGGAAATCTGCTCAGCGGAAGAGGATCCATGCAGTCACGTGACCACAATGAAAAAACAGATGCGACACAGGGGAAAAAAGCACTCGAATACTCCACTATCCACAGAAAGCTTAATAACATATAAAGTGCAAAAGCCCCATTTTATAAGATGCCTTCTTAAAAATAAATATTAAAATAAATAAATACAAAAGGTATACAGATCCTCCTATAACCCTGTTTATATTTTAACCTCCCAAGTTTAACTCCCTTATAATTTCCTTAAGTAACATAGTGCCCTGCTTCTGCTGCCCAGAGAAAAATATCCCCAATATGAAGAGTTATATAAGTCTCCTTACATCCACTTGAAGGAATTCACCCCCAAAAGTGCCATATCCTTCTCACCTAGAAGTCAAACAGCACTTACCTGTGGATTCAGCTGCAGGGCAGGAACAGCTTCTCAGTTATGACAGACTCAGCTGACCTCTGACAGGGACCTGTAGAAAAAGAAAAGCAGAGTAACCAACCCTGGTTTTCTATATAGGGGTAGCATAAATGTTGGAAGGGAAGCAAGGACTACCTCGCCGTATTCCAACTGCTAAAAGCCACCACGACTCTTACTAAAGAGGACTACATGAAGACAGCATAGCCCCAATCCTTACTTTCAGGGAAAAGTACCCATTAAAGGATTAAATATCTTCAGACACCATCTTCACACATCCTCCTGATGTACAAGTCAAAGAATGACTGGGGGTTTATGGGAAATGGAAGTGATACTTACAGCTTTGCTGGGGAGTTCTTTGCCTCCTGGTGGCCAGGAGTTGAATTCCCACTAGTAATTAGAATGGGTTTGTGGACTCTCCATGCCACTGGAAAGAAAGTTTATTTTGGACTAGACTGTTTTTTTAAGCTATACAAAGTACAAATTAATTGCACAATTTAACATAAATTGATTAAATGATAATTTGAGCCGAAAACATAAACATTTAATGTTAACTAATTCTAGCTTAAATGGACATAATACTCATATGCTAAATCACTTGAAACGGATGCAGTATAACTGTAAAAAGCTGACAGGAAAATATCACCTGAGCATCTCTATGTAAAAAAGAAAGATATTTTACCTCACAATCTCCTCAGCTTAGCAGAGTAAATTCTGTGTAAAAAGTTATACTCAGCTGCTGCCCAGCTGCAGGTAAAAAAAAAAAATATATGAAGAAATGAAGAGCAGCCAATCAGCATCAGCACTGCTGAGGTCATGAACTCTGTGATCTCATGAGATTTGACTTAACTCTCATGAGATTTCATAGTAAGCTTCCTTTAAACTGAATAGGGAAATAACATGAGAGTGCACAAGGCTCAACCCCTAAGCTGTCCCAGGACAGACATACTAATATGCTGCTTAGAAATCCTTTACAATGGGAGGTGGCTTCTGAGAAACTTTTGAGGTAAAATATCTTTCTTTTTTACATAGAGATGTTCAGGTGATATTTTCTAGTCAGCTTTTTACAGCTGTACTGCATCACTTTCAAGTGTTTAAATATGTGGAAGAAGTTTTATTATTATTTTTTTGTTTCCTCTAAGACGCCTTCATATTTTAAATTGTGATTTTTAGCAGGTACTTTCCATTCAGTATTAGCAATTTTATGTATATTTTTTATTTAGTTATTGCAGTTTGAGTTTGACAGTTCCTTAATAGGTTTCCATCTTGTTTTATATATTGTTTCTTTATATTGTAGTTTGTGGGAGACAAAATTATTTTATTAAATGAAATCTATGCAAAGTGTGGGAATGGCTTATCGGAAACAAAGAGATATTATAGAATAGTATTTGTTGTAAATGACGAACATGTTAGAAAGGGAAGCTCTTTGCATATTAATAGGACTGGAATTTAGAATATGCTTTAACATATGTGTATTTCTGAATTATGACTTTTATCTATATAGTGTGATAAATAAACCACATAGCAGCCTATAGAAATTTTAGCATAGTGATAACTCAGGAACCATATACATATGAAAAATTGACCAATTTGTTCTTCATATATGAATTTTTAAGCCTTTTGTCAAACAGACAATATCTGCTTAAAGAAACACTAAATGCAATAGAATTCCATAATTAACAAATGCACAATAAAAAGACAATGCAATAACACTCTGAATTTCAATTAAGCAGTAGATTTTTTTTCTGGCAAATTAATTTTTTCTCCCAATTTTCTCCCCCCAGTATCATGTGACAGACATGAGCCAATCACAGACTAGTATACATATACCCTGTGAGCTTGTGCACATGCTCAGTGGGAGCTTGTTCCCAAAAAGTGTGTATATAATAAAAACTATGCAATATTTGATAATTGAAGTAAATTGGGAAGTGTCTTAAAACTGCATGCTCGTTTTGAATCATAAAATGTTATTTTGACTTGAGTATCCCTTTAAATAATCCAGACAAATTTGTTCTTTATTGAAAAGATATCATGGTTTGGTAATTAGCTGAAAGAGTGATGCTTATCAAGTCTTGGAAAATACATGGAAATTTAGTAATGGCGGTTATTGTTTTATATTGTGTGTGTATAGACCAGTCCTTTTCAAACACAAACATATATCAAAACATACAGTATTATAAAAATGTATGTCTCAGGTACAGTGGTGTATTTATGTTTTGAGCTGCCCTGGGCACTCAAAATTCTCTCCCCCCCCCCCCCCCAAGGTTTGAGGCCATTTTTGGCTATAATACTTTTATCCTTTTTGGTCAGGGTGTAATGTGCTCAGGTACAATATAAACATTGTTTACTTTGAAATTCATTGAATGTTTATTATTTATTTTCTACAGTTCTACCACTGGTGTCACCTATGTAAAAAAATGGTTGCAATTTTGTGCTATTAGATGTATTAGATGGATATAGAGAAAATATATATTTAAAAAAAAAAAATGAAAAAATTCCTAATTTAATTTCTTTCCTAAGACATGGAGAGTCCACAACGTCATTCCAATTACTAGTGGGATATTCACTCCTGGCCAGCAGGAAGAGGCAGAGAGCACCACAGCAAAGCTGTTAAGTGTCACTACCCATAATTCCCAGTCATTCTCTTTGCCCTGCGATTCCTCTCAACCTCCTGGAGGAGTTTTTTTGCCATCAGATTTTGCTGCACAGATATCTTCTGCGGTATCTGCTGCATTATCTGCTTTTCCCATGTTGGTTAAACGCATGAGGAAATCTAAACCTTTTTCAGATAGTAAGGTGTCTGTTGCCTCTGCTGCTGCAAAGGTTGACCTCCATCCTAAGTCTGATGAGGAGGATTCTTCGGTAATCCTTTTTACTGTCTCTAAAGAGGTAAACTTCAGATTTAAGCTTGAACACCTCCGTGTACTATTAAAGGAGGTACTGGCTACTTTGGACGACTCCGATTCTTCTGTCGCTGTCAACCCTAAGAAATCTAGTAAACTTAACAAATACTATAATGTTCCTTCCTCTGTGGAAGTGTTTCCTGTTCCACATTGTGTGTCAGAGATCATTGCACAGGAGTGGGATAAGCCAGAGATATCTTTCTCCCCATCTCCCGTTTTTAAAAGATGTGTCCTGTTGCTGACTCCATTCGAGACTCATAGCACACAGTGACTAAGGTAAAAGGGGCTATTTCTACTTTGGCTAAGAGAACCACAATTCCTATTGAGGATAGCTGTCCATTTAAGGATCCTAAGGACAAAAAGCTGGCGGCTTATTTAAAGAAAATGTATGTTCATCAGGGTCAACAATAGCAACCTGCAGTCTGTATTGCGACAGTGGCAAGTGCAGCATCTTATTGGTGCAGTGCTTTGTCATAATTGGTTTTATAGGAAACTCAGTTGGAGGAGATCCAAGATAGGATTAAGGCCCTCAAACTAGCCAATTCCTTGATTTCTGACGCAAGCACGCAAGTCATTAAACTGGGAGCCAAGATGTCTGGCTTCACTGTTCTAGCCCGCAGGGCTTTGTGGCTAAAATCTTGGTCAGCTGATGTTACTTCCAAGTCCAATCTTCTGTCGCTACCTTACAAGGGTAAGACCCTGTTTGGTCCTAGTCTGGCAGAGATAATTTCTGAAATTATGGGTGGAAAGGGGTCTTTTCTACCACAAGACAAGAAGAATAGACCTAAGGGGCGTCAAAATTCTAATTTTCGCTCCTTTCGTAACTTCAAAGGTCAGAACTCTTCCTCTTCCAAGCCGGAGCAGTCCAAGTCCTCTTGGAGACTCAATCAGTCTTGGAATAAGGGGAAACAATCAAATAAGTCCTCATCTGAGACTAAGTCAGCATGAAGGGTCCGCCCCCGGTCCAGTACTGGATCAAGTGTGGGGGGCAGACTTTTCTTGTTTCAGCAAGCTTGGATATACGATGCCCCAGATCCTTTGGCTGTGGATATAGTATTGCAGGGTTACAAAATAGTCTTCAAGACTTGTCTTCCCAGGGGCAGATTTCTCCTCTCAAGATTATCTGCATACCAGGTAAAAAGAGAGGCATTCATGAACTGCGTTCAGGTCCTTTTCTTCCTGGGAGTGATTGTTCCAGTTACACTAACGGAACAGGGCCTAGGATTTTATTCAAATCTGTTGGGGTTCCCAAAAAAGAGGGAACTTTTCATCTCATTTTAGACCTGAAGTGTCTCAACAAATTACTCAGGGTAGAATCCTTCAAAATGGAAACCATTCGTTCTATTCTCCCTTTGGTCCAAGAGGGTCAGTTCATGACAGCCATAGATCTGAAGGACGCGTATCTTCATGTTCCCATACACAGGGATCATCACCAGTTTCTGAGATTTGCTTTTCTAGACAAGCACTTTCAATTTGTTCCTCTTCCATTTGGCCTTGCCACAGCTCCCAGAATCTTCTTAAAGGTTCTGGGGGCTCTCTTGGCAATTATCTGGTCCCAGGGAATTGCGGTGGCTCCTTACCTGGAAGACATATTGGTTCAGGCGCCGTCTTTTCAACAAGCAAACTCTTTTGTTGTGTTTTCTCGGTTCCTAGGGATGAAAAGTGAATCTGGAGAAGAGTTCCATTGTTCCAGCTACAAGGGTGGTTTTCTTAGGGACCATCATAGATTTCCTATCTATGAAGATTTTTCTGACGGAGGTCAGAAAATCCAAACTTCTCTCTTCTTGTCTCTCTCTCCAGTCTTCTGTTCGGCCATCAGTGGTTCAGTGCATTAAAGTAACTGGTCTGATGGTTGCTTCCATGGACTTCATTCACTTTGCGCGATTCCATCTGAGAGCTCTAGAATTATGCATGCTCAGGCAATGGAACAGAGACCATTTAGATCTATCTCAGATGATAGATCTGGACCAGTTGACAAGAGACTTTCGTGGTGGATTTCTCAGCATCATCTGTCTCAGGGCACATGCTTTCGGAGACCCTCCTGGGTGATTGAGGCCATGGATGCCAGCCTGCTGGGCTGGGTAGAAGTCTGGGACTCATTAAAGCCTCAGGGCCTATGGACTCGGGAGGAGTCTTCTCTCCCAATAAACATCTTGGAGTTGAGAGAGATCTTCAATGCCCTGATGGCTTGGCCTCAGTTGTCCTTAGCCCAGTTTATCAGGTTCCAATCGGACAACATCGCCCCAGTGGCTTACATCAACCACCAGAGAAGAACTCAGAGTTCCTTGGCTATGAAGGAGGTGACTCGCATTCTGCAGTGGGAGGGGCTGGCCGGGCTCCTCGAACTCCCGGTTGGCCGCGTCACAACGGACACCCGCCTAACCCCTCTCAGACTGGCCGGGCTCCTGGAACTCCCGGTCGGCTACAGGACAGCAGGACACCCGCTAACTTTACCCCTGGTCGCCCCAGCAGCCCTTTGCCCCAGAGCTCCGCTCTTTTGGGGATTGGTAGCACCTAGGGAGGACAAGAGCAGGGGGAATTATCGGAGGGGAGCTCCTTTGGAAACCGGGGGTTTTAGACACCCCTATCCCGATAACTTCAACGGACTGTAACTCCGGTCCCCAGTAACGAATCAGGCTGATTTTTGGACTGTGGCAGCCAATGTGATGGATACCCCGGCTACCCCGACTGGTTAGCTCTGCCAAACTGGTCCTGCTTCCTCCCTGCCAACTGCAGCTATGTAGCTGGCAAGTGACCACAGCCTGTAGCCACCCCTGATGCCCGACAGCACCAGTACTCAGGGTCCCACCTTGTGGCAGACTCTGGCTACCCAGACTAGATAGCTCTGCCAGAGGGTCCTTCCTCTGCCTGGAACAGGCTGCTATGTAGCCCAGGAAAGTAATTTTAGGAGGAGCCCACCCAAATAACTAGACATACTAGCATTCAGGTGAAACAGGAACTCTCTTTATTGTAAAAAATACACTCCTTTTATGCACACAGCTCATCTTGATAAGACCCTGGATAATCCCACAATTTTCCCGCCATTCCCGCCCCTCCAGACCGACCGGCACCTCCATAGCAGCCACAGTCCCACAGAATCCCAGTACCTAGGGGTGGCGGTTTCGGTGTGATCCCGGTGAAGCAGCGGCACTTCCAGTGTGTCATTTTAAAGCTCCCGGTCCCCAGATGCCACAGTCCAAAAATCAGCGTGATTCGTTACAGTCAGTTGAAGTTATCGGGTTAGGGGTGTCCAAAACCCCCGGTTCCCAAAGGAGCTCCCCTCCGTTAATTCCCGCAGCTCTTGTCCTCCCTAGGGGCTACCAATCCCCAAAAAAGTGGAGCTCTGGGGCAAAGGGCTGCTGGAGCGACCAGGGGTAAAGTTAGCAGGTGTCCTACTGTCCTGTGCAAGACCGGGAGTTCCAGGAGCCTGGCCAGTCTGAAAGGGGCTAGGTGGGTGTCCATTGTGAGGTGGCCGACCGGGAGTTCCAGGAGCCCGGCCAGCCTAGGAGGGTTTTCCCGGTCATAGACCAGCTCTTCTCTTAACAAGTTTAGAACACAAAAACAAGCCAACAAAAAGCAAACAAAAAGCTTCCAGCGATTGTGGTTGCTCTAAGGAGCCCAAAACCACCCCCTAAACTAAACTACCAATAGCCGTTAAAAAGACCTTTTGTATGGCATTGCCCTAAGTTAAACAGCTCTTTTAAATTTAAAAAATACTAAGTCCCCCCTAACAGTAAAGGCCCCCCACCCACCAAACCCCCCAAAATAAAAAAAACTAGCACTAAAAAAAAACTAAACTACCCATTTCCCCTAAAGGGGCATTTGTATGGGCATTACCCTTAAAAGAGCATTCAGCTCTTTTACTGCCCTGGGCAATCAGCTTTTTTACAGCCTATTAAACTCCTAAACTTAAAAATAAAAAACAAAATAAAATTAAAACAAAGATTCTAAGACTAAGCCCCAAACAGGTACTCACCGTTCTTGAAGTCCAGCAGAGAAGGTCTTTTTACAGGAGGCTCCATCATCTTCTATGTTTATCCGGAGCGAATGCGGAGCTGAGGTGCGGAGCTGGATTCCCTAATGCACGGATCCTCCGCGGCAGACCTCAGCAGCGGCCCTCAGCGGTCGTGGAGGCTACTCTTCATGCGATCGTCCGTCGCACACTGAAGATTAAATGCAAGGTACTACCTCATATTTATTAGGGTACCTTGCATTCCTATTGGCTGAAATTTTGAAATCAGCTAATAGGATGAGAGCTACTGAAATCTTATTGGCGGATTTGAACAGCCAATAGGATTTCAGTAGCTCTAATCCTATTGGCTGATTTCAAAATTTCAGCCAATAGGAATGCAAGGTACCCCAAATTGAATGTGGTACCTTGCATTCAATCTTCAGTGTACGACGGACATCGGATGAAGAGGAGCCTCCTCGCCGCCGAGGAACGCCGCCGCCGAGTACTGCCACTGTTGAGGACCGCCGCTGAGGATCCATGCATCGGGGACGACAGCTCCGCGCCGCCCTCGTTCCAGATGAAGATAGCAGATGATGGAGCCGTCTGGAAGAAGACCTTCTCTGTCGGACTTCAGGAACAGTGAGTACCTATTTGGGTTTTAGTCTTTTTTTTTTTTTTTTTTTTAGATTAGGGTTTTTTGGGCTGGAAAAGAGCTGATTTTTATTTTTGGGGGGATTTTTTTATAGGGGTATTAGTTTAGGTTTAATTTTTTTATTTTGGTTAGCTTTGTTTATTTTTTTCTGTAATTTTACATTTTTTATTTTGTGTCATTTTGCTTTAGGGTTTGTAGTTTTTTTTTGTTTTTTTTTTTAAATAGGCTGCCCTCTGGGCAGGCTTATCGCCTAGTATAACAATAAACTGAGTCACACCAATGTTTTTGTTTCCCAGTGTATATAAAAGTTATATTTACTCTATAATCTAATCTATTAAGTGTGCAATATCATTATGTCTAAAAAAAAACAATGTACATACCTTAATTATACTGGTGGTGTGTATATATAGGTGTGTATTGATTTGCAATTATGTGTTTATATGTGTATTTGTGTTTTTTTGTTTATGTGTGTATTTATGTGTTTATATGTATATTTGTGTTTATATATGTTGGAAAAATGGCGCAGATAGACTTGCTCGACACAAGGTTGCCACAAACCTGCAAAGCGCAATAAAACAAGGTATATTACCATTAAAGAAAATCTCTATAAAAATCATACAATAATGCATAAATACCAGAAGTGACACCTATCCCTTAACCATGATAATTACGGTGGCTTTATCAGTTTTGTAGGCCATTCCTTAAAAAAAATGATGTGTTTATCTCCATGCAGTCTTCTATCATAATATAAATTTGTAGCAAATCTTTAATGGAAGTTTTTTTTTCTTCTTCTTCAAACACTATAAATTCAAGCAGAAAGCCAATGCAAAAATCAGTAATCAAATGCATAATATGTTCCAGACATCCATCAGGGACACAGCACTGTGCTTTAATTAATGATGCAGATTCTAAAGATAAGAACCCTGAACATAATTAATATTATGTCTTATGCTGATTATGTTTCCCTGGTGGTTTACTGAAGTATAGTATGTGATGAAAAAAATATATCTTTAGTCCTAGTTCACAGAAACCCATCATTTGTAACCACAAGAATAAAAGAAGCCAGTAAAACTCAAGCAAAAATTAATTATCTTACAGTCACTCAACAAGATGTACCAGACCTAGTATCCCATTTTAGTATTCATTATTTTATGGATTATATTTTTTCACTTATTCTGATGATTGACCTAATTTAATAAATGTAAACTGAATTATATACATAAAATTGGATTAATATTGTCAGCGTGTCTGGTGGGAACAAATTTTAAAGATATAGTGATAATCTATAAAGAGACCAAGCACCGGCAAGCTGAGCAATCTTTATATATTTCCTTTAATTCAGTACTGTGTCATGTTCATTCAATATCCACCAGCCTTTTGATTTTAATGTAGCCTACTTGTGGTGTATTAATGCACACTAGAAAGATTGAATGACACCACAGATTTTTTTTTTTTTAAATATCTACTAAATTGTAATTACCAAAAGAAAGCAGGAATAAAAGTGCAATAGTATACATTTATGTACATATACACAAAAATCACATATTAACAGAAAAACACATATTTCTTTCATGTAATTGGCAAGAGTCCATGAGCTAGTGACATATGGGATATACAATCCTACCAGGAGGGGCAAAGTTTCCCAAACCTCAAATGCCAATAAATACACCCCTCACCACACCCACAATTCAGTTTTACAAACTTTACCTCCTATGGAGGTGGTGAAGTAAGTTTGTGCGAAGATTTCTACGTTGATATGCGCTTCTCAGCATTTATGAAGCCCGTTTCCTCTCAGAGTACAGTGAATGTCAGAGGGATGTGAAGGGAGTATCACCTATTGAATGCAATGGTTTTCCTCACGGGGATCTATTTCATAGGTTCTCTGTTATCGGTCGTAGAGATTCATCTCCTACCTCCCTTTTCAGATCGACAATATACTCTCATATTCCATTACCTCTGCTGATAACTGTTTCAGTACTGGTTTGACTATCTGCTATATGTGGATGGGTGTCTTCAGGTAAGTATGTTTTCATTACTTAAGACACTCTCAGCTATGGTTTGGCACTTTATGTATTTATATAAAGTTTTAAATATATGTATTGTACTTATATTTGCCATGATTCAGGTTTAAGTATATTTCCTTTTGCAGACTATCAGTTTCATATCTGGGAAATGCATTTTTTAAAAATGTATTTCTTACCTGGGGTGTAGTCTTTTTTTCAATTGACTGTCTTTTTTCTAAATCTTGGGCAGAATTAGGCTTGCGACAGTGCAAAATGCTAAAGTTTATTGCGTCATTCTTGGCGCGAGATTTTTTTCACAAGGTTGCGTCATCTATGACGCGGGTGTGTTGTTCCGGACGTTTTTGGCGCCAAAAAATATTTGGCGCTAAATATTTTCATTATTTTAGACCCCATTCTTATTTGCCTCTTGCCTTTTTTTCTATGTCAGAGGGCTATTCTGTTTGCATTTTTTCCCATTCCTGAAACTGCCATATAAGGAAATTGATAATTTTGCTTTATATGTTGTTTTTTTCTCTTACATTTGCAAGATGTCTCAATCTGTTCCTTTTCTTAGAATTCACTGCTGGATCCCTGCTGCCTGATAACAGTTCTACCAAAGCTAAGTGCATTTGTTGTAAACTTGTGGAGATTATACCTCCAGCTGTGGTTTGTAACAGTTGTCATGATAAACTTTTACATGCAGATAATGTATCCATCAGTAGTAGTTCATTACCTGTTGCTGTTCCCTCAACATCTAATGCACAAGATATACCTGTAAATTTAAAAGAATTTATTTCTGATTCTATTCAGAAGGCTTTGTCTGCCATTCCACCTTCTAATAAACGTAAAAGGTCTTTTAAAACTTCTCATAAGGGTGATGAAATTTCAAATGACCAGCAACATACTGAATTATCCCTCTCTGATGAGGATCTATCTGATTCAGAAGATCCTGCCTCAGATATTCACACTGATAAATCCTCTTATTTATTTAAATTGGAGTATATTCGTTCTTTGTTAAAAGAAGTGTTGAATACATTGGATATGGAGGAAACTAGTCCTCTTGATATTAAAACTAGTAAACGTTTAAATTCTGTTTATAAACCTCCTGTGGTTATTCCAGAGGTTTTTCCAGTTCCTGATGCTATTTCTGATATTATTTCTAAGGAATGGAATAAGCCTGGTACTTCTTTTTTTCCTTCTTCAAGGTTTAAAAAATTGTATCCTTTGCCAGACGTTAGATTGGAGTTTTGGGAAAAGATCCCCAAAGTTGATGGGGCTATCTCTACTCTTGCTAAACGTACTACTATTCCTACGGAAGATAGTACTTCTTTTAAAGATCCTTTAGATAGGAAACTTGAATCTTATCTAAGGAAAGCTTAATTATAATCAGGTCATCTTCTTAGGCCTGCAATTTCTTTGGCTGATGTTGCAACTGCTTCAACTTTTTGGATGGATACTTTAGCGCAACAAGTATTGGATCATGATTTGTCTAGCATTGTTACGTTGATTCAACATGCTAATAATTTCATTTGTGATGCCATTTTTGATATTATCAAAATTGATGTTAAATCTATGTCTTTAGCTATTTTAACTAGAAGAGCTTTGTGGCTCAAATCTTGGAATGCTGATATGACTTCTAAATCCAGATTGCTATCTCTTTCTTTCCAAGGTAATATATTATTTGGTTCTCAGTTGGATTCAATAATTTCAACTGTTACTGGGGGGAAGGGAGTTTTTTTGCCTCAGGATAAAAAACCTAAGGGTAAATCTAAAGCTTTTAACCTTTTTCGTTCCTTTCGTCAAAATAAGGAACAGAAACCTAATCCTTCCTACAAGGAATCTGCTTTATTGGAATCCTTCAAATTGGAATAAATCCAAGCCGTTTAAGAGATCAAAACCAGCCCCCAAGTCCGCATGAAGGTGCGGCCCTCATTCCAGCTCAGCTGGTAGGGGACAGATTAAAAATTTTCAAAGATGTTTGGATCAATTCGGTCCAAAATCATTGGATTCAGAGTATTGTCTCTCAGGGGTACAGAATAGGATTCAGAGTAAGACCGCCTGTGAGAAGATTTTTTCTCTCACGCATTCCGGTAAACCCAGTAAAGGCTCAGGCTTTTCTGAAGTGTGTTTCAGACCTGGAGTTATCAGGGGTAATCATGCCAGTTCCGTTTCAGGAACAGGGTCTGGGGTTTTATTCAAATCTATTCATTGTCCCAAAGAAAGACAATTCAGACCAGTTTTGGATCTAAAGATTTTGAATCGATATGTAAGAGTACCAACTTTCAAAATGGTGACTATAAGGACTATTCTGCCTTTTGTTCAGCAAGGGCATTATATGTCCACAATAGACTTATAGAATGCATATTTTCATATTCTGATTCATCCAGATCATTATCAGTTCCTGAGATTCTCTTTTCTAGACAAGCATTAGCAATTTGTTGCTCTTCCTTTTGGCCTAGCGACATCTTTTCAAAGGTTCTAGGTGCCCTACTCTCTGTAATCAGAGAGCGGGGTATTGCTGTGTTTCCTTATTTGGATGATATCTTGGTACTCGCTCGTCTTTACGTTCTGCAGAATCTCACACGAATCAACTAGTGTTGTTTCTTCGAAGACATGGTTAAAGGATCAATTTACCAAAAAGTTCTTTAACCCTTTAAGGACACAGCTTTCAGTTTGCTCAATTGTTTTATGACGGAAAAATTCTGTCATATGTCCTTAAGAGGTTAATTCCTCAGACAAGGGTGACCTTTTTAGGTTTCCAGATAGATTCAGTGTCCATGACTTTGTCTCTAACAGACAAGAGACGTTTGAAATTGGTTGCAGCCTGTCAGAACCTTCAGTCTCAATCATTCCCTTCAGTAGCTATGTGCATGGAAGTTTTAGGTCTCATGACTGCAGCATCGGACGCGATCCCCTTTGCTCGTTTTCATATGAGACCTCTCCAGCTTTGTATGCTGAAACAATGGTGCAGGGATTATACAAGGATATCACAATTAATATCCTTAAATCCCAATGTTCGACTTTCTCTGACTTGGTGGTTAGATCACCATCGTATAATTTTAGGGGCCTCTTTCGTCCGTCCAACCTGGACTGTGATCACAACAGATGGGAGTCTTTCAGGTTGGGGAGCTGTTTGGGGATCTCTGACAGCACAAGGAGTTTGGATATCTCAAGAGACGAGATTGCCAATCAATATTTTGGAACTCCGTGCAATTCTCAGGGCTCTTCAATTTTGGCCTCTATTGAAGAGAGAACCGTTCATTTGTTTTCAGACAGACAATGTCACAACTGTGGCATATGTCAATCATCAGGGTGGGACTCACAGTCCTCAAGCTATGAAAGAAGTATCTCGGATACTTGTTTGGGCGGAATCCAGCTCCTGTCTAATTTCTGCGGTTCATATCCCAGGTATAGACAATTGGGAAGCGGATTACCTCAGTCGTCAGACTTTACATCCGGGAGAATGGTCTCTCCACCCAGATGTGTTTTTCTCAAATTGTTCAGATGTGGGGGCTTCCAGAAATAGATCTGATGGCATCTCATCTAAACAAAAAGCTTCCCAGGTACCTGTCCAGGTCCAGGGATTCTCAGGCGGAAGCAGTAGATGCATTGACACTTCCTTGGTGTTATCAACCTGCTTATATTTTCCCGCCTCTAGTTCTTCTTCCAAGAGTGATCTCCAAGATCATCATGGAGCAATCGTTTGTGCTGCTGGTAGCTCCAGCATGGCCTCACAGGTTTTGGTATGCGGATATTGTCCGGATGTCCAGTTGCCAACCTTGGCCACTTCCACAAAGGCCAGACCTTCTATCTCAAGGTCCATTTTTCCATCAGGATCACAAATCATTAATTATGTTATTAATTAGTGCTTAGTCATAGAGGTTTCTCTGATACTATGTTGCAGGCTCGTAAATCTGTTTCTAGAAAGATTTATTATCGAGTTTTGAAGACTTACATTTCATGGTGTTCTTCTCAGAAATTCTCTTGGCATTCTTTTAGAATTCCTAGAATTTTACAGTTTCTTCAGGATGGTTTGGATAAAGGTTTGTCTGCAAGTTCCTTGAAAGGACAAATCTCTGCTCTTTCTGTTTTATTTCACAGAAAGATTGCTAAACTTCCTTATATTCATTGTTTTGTGCAGGCTTTGGTCAGTATCAAGCCTGTCATTAAATCAATATCTCCTCCTTGGAGTCTTAATTTAGTTTTGAAGGCTTTGCAGGCTCCTCCGTTTGAGCCTATGCATTCTTTGGATATTTAATTGCTTTCTTGGAAAGTGTTGTTTCTTTTGGCCATCTCTTCTGCTAGAAGAGTTTCTGAATTATCCGCTCTTTCTTGGGAATCTCCTTTTCTGATTTTTCATCAGGATAAGGCGGTTTTACGGACTTCATTTAAATTCTTACCTAAGGTTGTGAATTCTAACAACATTAATAGAGAAATTGTCCCTTCCTTGTGTCCTAATCCTAAGAATTCTTTGGAGAGATCCTTACATTCTTTGGATGTGGTAAGAGGTTTGAAATATTATGTTGAAGCTACTAAAGATTTCAGGAAGACTTCTAGTCTGTTTGTTATATTTTCTGGTTCTAGGAAAGGTCAGAAGGCTTCTGCTGTTTCCTTGGCTTTGTGGTTAACGTTTTTGATTCATCAAGCTTATTTGGAGTCGAGTCAAGTCCTGCCTCAGAGAATTACAGCTCATTCTACTAGATCAGTCTCTACTTTGTGGGCTTTTAATAATGAAGCTTCAGTTGATCAGATTTGCAAAGCAGCAACTTGGTCTTCTTTGCATACATTTACTAAATTCTACCGTTTTGATGTATTTGCTTCTTCAGAAGCAGTTTTTGGCAGAAAAGTTCTTCAGGCAGCTGTTTCAGTTTGATTCTTCTACTTTTGATTTATGAGAATAAACTTATTTTTTGGGTTGTGGATTAATTTTTATTTTTATCCCTCCCTTTCTAGTGACTCTTGCGTGGAGTTCCACATCTTGGGTATTGCTATCCCATACATCACTAGCTCATGGACTCTTGCCAATTGCATTAAAGAAAACATAATTTATGTAAGAACTTACCTGATAAATTCATTTCTTTCATATTGGCAAGAGTCCATGAGGCCCACCCTTTTTATGGTGGTTATGATTTTTTTGTATAAAGCACAATTATTTCCAAATTCCTTTGTTGATGCTTTTTACTCCTTTCTTTATCACCCCACTACTTGGCTATTCGTTAAACTGAATTGTGGGTGTGGCATTTTGAGGTTTGGGAAACTTTGCCCCTCCTGGTAGGATTGTATATCCCATACGTCACTAGCTCATGGACTCTTGCCAATATGAAAGAAATTAATTTATCAGGTAAGTTCTTACATAAATTATGTTTTCTCACAGTCAAACAGTAATAAAAGGTATTACTCATTGGTGTAACAGAAGTAGTACCCGATAGTTTGTCAGGTAATTAGAGGTGGGAAAATTGAGGGATTACACTTATATAAGAATAATAATGTAAAGGTTAACTAGTTGTAACTATTAGGGAAATTGTTGAATTGTAAAGATGGGGTTGGAAGAAAAGGGAGGGGGTGTCTTCCTTTAGAGGCCAATATTGGGAAGCCATTGGGTGTTAAACATAGATTTCCCGTCAGACCATATCATTTTAAATAGGTCAGCATTTTCGAGGGAGTAGAAAACACTTTTTTTCCATAGAGTATATGTACACCATGATATTAATTATTACCGGCCAGGTAGGGGGAGTTGCTTTCTTCCATGATCTGGCAATGGATCATTTTATAGCAGAGAAAAGGTAAATGCATAAATAGCTGTGATGTTTAGGTAAGGTGCATGTGCCTAGATGCAGCAAGGCCACAGCTGGTGACTTGGCGAGGGCTATCCCTATTCTGGTTAATGTGGTGAAGCAAGTGTTCCACAGTGGCTTAAGTTTCGGGCAGTCCCACCATGTATGTGTCATGTCACCTATATGGTCACAATTTATCCAGCATTTAGGAGAGAAGGTAGGGAACAATTGGGCCAATCGTGCAGGGACATAGTACCAATGCGTAAGGAGCTTAAAATATGTCTCATATAGAGTGATGCAATGGATAGCTTTTTTGGAAAGCAGGAGCGTACGTTGCCAGGTTTGAGTAGGGACGGATAATATCAGTTTTTTCCCCATTTCAGTATATGTGGGGGTTTATCCAAAGGCAGAGTTCCTTTCATTAGGTTGTAGTGTATGGACATAGGTCTACATAGTTTCCCTTCCTGCTGCCATCTAGACTCCCAAATAGTTAACTGGCGTGAGGATGTAGGTTTAAACCCCCAGCTAGTAAGTAGACTTATTACTCAAATGTATTAAAATGTCATAAAAGGTGGTACATATGTGTGGATTCTCTTATTTGGTTTAATGTGAGGTAGTGGCCTTGTGGAGAAGTGGACCATAAGTCGAATACCTTCACAAATCCTAAACCTACCCAATTTTGGGGGTGAGAGTCAGGTAGGCCTGTAAAAAGACCTTGAATGGAAGTGATAGGGGAAGGATGGGGAGCAATTGGCTTATAATGTCTGATTTTGTCCCAGGTAGCGAGGCACTCTATAATTTTTGGGTTATTAATTGAGAGATACCTGCGGTAGTGAGGTGGAGTCCAAATTATGTCACGATAGGTGGATATGGAAAGGTAATAAGGCCTGCTCAATTTCCCTCCACTTGCTTTGGGATTTTTTTTACCCCCCCATTGTGTGATGTGGGTAAGCATCGCCGCCTCTAAATATCTTGTGACACATGGGGAGGCCACCCCCCATGTTGCCTAGGGTATTGTAACATCTTGTGAGCTATGTGTAGAGGTTTACCCTGCCATATATATTTTGTGCATTCACTTTGGAATTGTAGTAATAATTGTTTGTGTACTTTAATTGGGAGGCAGCGGAAGAAATATGTCAATTTTGGTAGAAAGCTCATTTTAAGAGCTGTGATTCATAGTAAACAGGACCATGAGAGTTCTCAATTCAGACAGTAAAGGGTGATAGTTGTCACTAATGATTTGATGTATATTACTGGATATTTTAATCCCTAAGTGTGATTTTAAAATATGATTTTCCTTCATTGGGTTTATAGTTAGTGCATAATAAGGGGTCTGGACCTGGGGCTTTGAAAGATTTTAGCTTTTTGATTACATGTTTGATCTCTTGAATAGTGAATTGATTAGTTAGAGCCTCCTTCTGATCAGTATTGAGGGTCGGTAGTTTGAGGGAGTGTAGGAAGTAACTGATTACTACCAGAGAGGCTGGGATTATTGATTCGTGTTTCTAAATATTATATAAAGCAGGATAAAATTCACCACATTTTTGGCCAATCTGGGAAGGAAGTCTCAAAGCTTGGTCACCCTGTTTTAGTGTGTGTATACGTGTATCCCCTGTGCATTGTCTCATCCTATTTGCTAACAAGGTGCCAGCCTTGTTGCTCTTAGAATAGAAAATTTGTTTCCGTTTAATAAGATGGGATTGTGTTCTCTTGAGCTCTAATTGACAGATGTGTTGTCTAAGTTTTGTAATTTGGTCTCTAAGATCTGGGGAGTTGGAGGTGCAGTGTAATTTTTCTAGATCTCTCAACTTACAGTGGGCTTGAGAGAGTGAGAGGCCTGCCTGCTTCCTTAGGTGGGCTTGCTTTCTAATAAAATAGCCTATAGTTGCAGCCCTTAATTGCTCCCCATATTATATCATCCAGAAGTGAAGGGCTATCATTTATTTGTATGAGGAATTTTAATTATGTTCTTAACTCTTCTCTGAATGGTATATCTGATAGTACATGGTGGGGACAAACGCCATCTAACAGTGTTCATAGATTGCAGGTCTAGTATAACTAGGTTGTGGTCCGACTATAGACAAATAGATATGTCTGTCGGTTGTACTATGTCGAGGGTGTCAGAATGGCATAACAGGTAGTCTAGTCTGGAGTACGTCCTGTGGGGATGAGAAAAGTTAGTGTAATCCTTATCTAGTGAATGGTGAGATCTCCAGATGTCATAATAACCATATTGTATCATTAGGGTTCTATATTTGAGGCTTAAAGGGTCAGGAGTTCTGGACTTCTTGTTAGGAGTGTAAGACTTCCTGTCCAGTCTGTTATCCCAGACCATATTGAAATCTCCCGCTAAGATTACCCTGCCCTGTTTAACCTGATCTACCTTTTGTAGGATCTTTTTTAGAAATTTGGGTTGATGGACATTGGGGAGATAGGTGTAGACTAGGGTATAGGTGATATGGTCCAGATTGCATATTAAAATAACATATCTGGCTTGTGGGTCTCTAACAATATGCAACAGTTCATAGGCCAATAGGTTATGAATCAGTATGGCTGCTCCTCTAGCCTTTTTAGAGAAAGGGGCTGATTCTATTGATTGGGCCAGCTGACGAGAAATGCATTTTCTGGAAGAATCTGCTCTATGAAATTTGAGGTATCTAATAAGTATGCTTCGTTTTCCTGTAGCGTTTAGACCTCTGACATTGTGTGTTAAAAATCTAAGGGAAGATATGTGTGGGTTTAAACTCTAACCCTACGGAGGTTTTAGTGAAAACGTTATGTTACAGAAAAGAAACAGAAGAGGTAGGGATACAGGGATGTGAGTTGGGGAGGGGGGTTGAATGGGGAATGAGTATTGTCGGTGGAAGTAGTCCACCAATGTGGAACCCAAACGTGGGCTCGGGGGGGGGGGGGGAGCTAGTGCTATTGAAAGGTGATTCTGAAATTATCAGCCCAGCTCTAATGCAAACAAATAAGTATTAACTTTTAAATTCTAACTGAACTCTAGGTAACAACACAAGATTGATACAATATTTACATTATGATCTCTATATGAAGAAATATTCCCATTTCAAGGGTGAGTTTCAATTCAAGTCGGCAAGGCTTGAGGCCGTAAAGAGTCATTAAGTTGGCCAGGTTTCTGGCATTTAGATCTTTGTTCTCTTACAGTCCATTCAGGTGCTGTTGCCCTCAATTTAGGATGAGGAGTGACAGATGGAGGTATCGGGTCATTTTGCAGTGCCCAATTTGCCAGGAGGGCATTGCCTTGAGAGAGTGAGGTCACCACATTGTTTTGATTAACCTTCGTTATCATGAGTTTTGTGGGGTATCCCCCATCTATACTTGATGTTGGCCCTTCTGAGGGAAGTGGTTATAGGATGTATACCTTCGTTGCTGTAGAGTATGTGAGGATAGATCCGGTAGCAGTTGGATGTCTTTGAAGTTGTCTGAAAGGGTTGGATTTGCCACTGGTATGCTCTCACTGCTCCCGACTCCGGAGCGGAGTTTAGCCAGATTAATATACACGGCGAGTTGCTAAGCAACAGCGCCGCCTGATGACGCACTCACAGTGCTGCACACCTGCCGTGTTTGGGTGTATAAGAGGTGAGTAGGGTATAAGTTTGCTCTAAATGTTGGGTATGATGGTCTGAAGACGGGGATAAAACCCCGAAACGTCACTTGGGATTAAATTTACCCTTTGTTAAATCCAGAGAGTGTCTTCCTTCATTTGGAAATTATATAAATATATATATATATATATATATATATTTATATATATATATATATTTTATTTTATATATATATATATATATATATATATATATATATACATACATACATACATACATACACATATGCATGTGTTTTGTGACACTGTTTTGTTTTGCGAAACAGTTAACTAGAGCTCTAGGTCACGCTATCCTGATGTGCGTTTAAATTTAATTGCGCTCAATCGATCAACTTGTAATAAGTGCACTACATCCGATGTGCAAACAGCAGCAATAAACACGATATCGCTTTTGTGTAACTGTTAGCGTGCCAGTTGTATCTGGCCCATTGTATTCAATCCCTGTAAATGGGTGAAATACATATTTAAATTCAGCTCCAGGGTAGCACTGTATTGCTGGGAACTTGCTAACCATATCTTGTTTGCCAATGACAAGATGGTTATGTATGTTGCCACCAATCACCAGCTAGCTCACAGTAGTGCCTTGCTGCTTCACAGTCTACTGTTTCAACAAAGGATGCCCAGAGAACTAAGTTAATTTGGTAAAAGAAGTAAATCGAAATGTCTCTTAAAATTGCATGTTCTGTCTGAATTTTGGCTTCAATGTTCCTTTAAAGGCACATTCAACTAAAAAATAACTTCTAGATAAAATGTTTAACTATGCATAATTAAAAAAACAACAACTTTGCAACGAACTTTCATTATCTCTTGCTTCTCCTGTAATTTAACTCTGTAAATTGCATTCTCTGTAATACAGGACCATGGCCTTCTAAATGCTGCACAATGATTGTTTGATATGCAGGAGATAATTTATATCATTCCCCAATTGGCCACAGCAAAGGCAGTAAGATAAACAACATACAAGAGGCTTTTCAAAGGGTGTCTCCCTGAATTGCAAAACAATGTATATGTTTCTTACAAATTACAGTTTTAAATTCTAACAAAATATGTATTTTTTATGCATATAATTTACAATGCTGGGAATAACGTTGGATGAGCAATAAATTAAATCACTTTAATGCTCTTTTAATAAATGTCCTTAACGGTTAATTCATAATGATGGGTTATATATTATTTATTTGTCTTGCTTTGCACTTTTTTCCACTCTGGTTCACGGAGTGTATAATTAGTAAAAATATGAAAGGATTAATGTGCTAATAGTTTTGTAACTGCTTCCCCAGGACTTTCACATGATAGTGTTTCAGATAAAATGTTATAACGGTGTTATAAATAGGTTTTATGCGTCTTCATAAAGAATGTCACATTTTCCTGTGTGTGCATTATATAAAGTCAGTTTAGTACATTTAAACCTGCAATTACATTGTATTTGATCAGATGTTGTTCATTTTCATTTATCTTTTGTCTTCAGCTCATTACAAGTTAGGGCAGCAAAATCCAGAGACGTACCAGCTGTCCAGAATCTTGTTGAGACACTAGATCTTCAGCAAAGTATATTGGATGATTTGAACATCTATAACCAAGCACGGAGAGATTCTGTAAGTGTTGTAAGAAGCTATTTTAAACCTTTGTTCATAGGTTAGTTGTAACGTCTGTAAGACCATTACTTATGGGAGATAATTTGTGTTAAATGTCCTTTTAAAGTGACTTGTAAGTCAAAATTAACATTTCTTGATTCAGATTTAAAGTGTACAATAAAAGAAAGCTTTTTTTTTTTTTTTCAAATTTACTTCTTTCTCTTGGTTTGCATTGTTAAACTGTGTTTTTTTCAGTCACAGCATACTGAGGTAGAATCAGGAGCACACTGAGGTAGGCTGTTGAACTGTTTAAAAGATACATAATCCCTTTATTACCCATTCCCCAGTTTTGCATAACCAACACAGTTATATTAATATACTTTTTACCTCTGTGATTACCTTCTGACCGCCCCTTGATCACATGACTGTGGCTATTTATTATATATTTACTTGCATTTAGCATTGTGTTGTGCTAATTCTTAAATAACTTTATGTGCCTGAACAGTGTTATCTATATGGCCCACATGAACCATCAAGTCTTTTGTTGTGAAAAGCAATTTAAAAAGCATGTGATTTGAGGCAGCCCTCAAGGGCTTAGAAATTTGCATATGAGCCTACCTAGGTTTAGTTTCAACTAAGAATACAAAGAGAAAAAAGCAAATTTGATGATAAAAGTAAATTGGAAAGTTGATAAAAATTACATGTCCTAATTATTAATAATGAATGTTTAATTTTGACTAGACTGTACCTTTAAATAACTTTTAATAATATTTTAAAATGTTACAATGAAGGGGAATACAGATTTTGCTCAATAATCATGCGGTACACAAATGCAAAGCAGTATACCAATTATCAGTACATATAGGTATAATCATAGTAAATTCCCCTTCTAACTGAAACTTCCCTTGTGAAACTCAATAGGCCATTTTTGGACCTAACCCAAACATTAACAAATAGGAGATGGAAGAATTGACTTGAGACATCTCTCTTAGAGCTCAATAGGCCACTTTTGGACCTAACCTAGATATTATAACACTTTAACAACGTAGTATAGCGTTAAGAAATTATAAGTAGGGCTCTACCTGCAATGTAACTGGAGTAGAAAATTTAAGTTCTTAATATAAGTTGGAGCTACGCTTAAACTTGAAGAATATATCTATATAGGATGTAAGGGCTTATAAATAAAAGAGAATTGTAGGTAACATTTAGAGAACCAAACCAAGTATAGATTACATATTTCTATTGAAGAGAGACCCAACTGCTACCAATACAGAATAGAAAGAAGTGGGTACATAATAAAGTATTTTTTTAATTGTACCCTCTGAATTGTGAACATTTTACTTTAATAAATAGAGACTGAACTTGAAAAGATCAGGAATGGAACTTATGCATTTAAAACATGCCAAATTTCTTTTAGTTGTTTAATATCCCTTTAAGCAAGCCAAAAATTTAATAGATGAATATTTAGAAGGGTCAGTGGAAAAAGATGGCTATAAAGCTCTGGAAGAAAATAAGACACCACTGCAATATTATCAGTTTTTCTGGTTTTACCATTTATAGGTATGTGTTTCCGTAAAATGAACATTTATAAACTACTGATAATATTTCTCCAAAATTCCGAATAAAAATATTGTAATTTGGAGCATTTATTTGCAGAAAATTAAAACTGGTCAAAATAACAAAAAAGATGCAGTGTTTTCGGACCTTGAATATTGCAAAGAAAACAAGTTTGCATCTATTATTAAACAACACAATACTAATGATTTAACTTAACAAGAGTCTAGACATGCTCTCCACCAGTCGTTCTTTCCACTCCTGGTGCAAAAACCTCAAGCAGCTCGGATTTGTTTAATGGCTTATGACCATCCACCTTAGTCTTCATTACATTCCAGAGGTTTTCAATAGGGTTCAGGTCTGGAGATTGGGCTGGCCATGACGGGGTCTTGATCTGGTAGTCCTCCATCCCACCTTGATTGACCTGGCTGTGTGGCATGGAGCAATGTTCTGCTGATAAAAAACAATCCCCAGAGTTGGGAAACATTTTCAGAGCAGAAGGAAGGATGTTTTCTTTAAGGATTACCTAAGATGTGGCTTGATTCATGTGTCCTTCACAGAGATAAATTTGCCAAATTCCAGCCTTGCTGAAGCACCCCAAGATCATCACTGATCCTCCACCAAATTTCATAGTGGGTAGGAGACCCTTTGGCTTGTAGGCCTTTCCAGTGCTCTGTCTTACCATTAGACGACCAGATGTTGGGCAAATCTACAAATTGGACTCATCCGAGAAGATTAAAGGGACACTGAACCCAAATTCTTTCTTTTGCGATTCAGATAGAGCATGCAATTTTAAGCAACTTTCTAATTTACTCCTATTGTCAAATTTAATTCATTCTCTTGGTATCTTTATTTGAAAAGCAAGAATGTAAGTTTAGATGCCGGCCCATTTTTGGTGAATAACCTGGGTTGTTCTTGCTGATTGGTGGATAAATTCACACACACCAATAAACAAGTGCTGTCCAGGGTCTGAACCAAAAACTGTCTGGCTCCTTAGTGTAGATGCCTTCTTTTTCAAATAAAGATAGCAAGAGAACAAAGAAAAATTGATAATAGGAGTAAATTAGAAAGTTGATTTAAATTGCATGCTCTATCTGAATCACGAAAGAAAAAAAATTGGGTTCAGTGTCCCTTTAGTTGAAATAATTTTTATTCGCTTTACATTATAAACAACAGGTACAGATCACATTGTTCATTGAGTACAAGCTGTATCGCCTTTACCAACTCTTTTACATAGGTCCTAGTCCGTTAATTAGTAATCTCTTGTAAGGTTGATATCTTCAGAGTCAGTTATTTTACAACAGTAAACTAGTATAATGTCTGTGATGCAACCTATCTGATCCATGTTGCTGCAAAGAGAATTATCAATTCACATTTATGTGAGCATGGTAGAGGTAATAACAAAAGAAGGCATCTTGAACCATTTCTCACTGCTCCCTCCTCCAAGCTCAACATGTTTGTATAGCCTACATTTCCCCCCCCCCAAACAACTAAACAACAAAAAATAAAACAACTCAGCAATTAAGAAAAAAAGAACAAACTTCAACTTGCCTGTCGACTCTTCCCAAGTGTAGCAGATCCAGGAAAGGGGTCCCCACCAATTTTAAGGTCACTCCGAGAGGTTTTCTAGTCAATATTGGTTGGTCTTCCCCACCCAATCCAAACATTAGTTCCTCACCTTCCATAGTCAGGGTGCACCCCTCAACCCCACTGTCATCACTAATAACCCGCTAATAACCAGAAGTACCATATCTTGGAAAATTGATTGTGGTTATTTTGAATATGTGCTGCTGTTTCCGACAATTTATATGTAGCCTTTATTTTATCCGTCACCTCGCCCCACGAGGGTGCCCCTGACTTCCAGTGTCGTGCCACACATATTCTAGTAGCCGTACACAGAATCCGTATAAAGGTGTTAATGGGTGCATTAAAGGGTTCTATATGTTCGTTTAGCAGCGCCTGTGGAGCAGTCAGAGAGATAGATGTCGTCAGGACCTCGCTAAGTAGTGTAGACAGCCTAGACCATATCTGTTTAATTTGCGGGCATTCCCACCACATATGAATATATGTCCCCCTGTCTGCACATCCCCTATAACAGAGTATGCTGCCCCCCTGCGTGTAGTGGGAGGTGATAATGGGGGTCAAGTACCACCTGAAAGATGTTTTTAGGCAATTTTCTCTAAAGTCCGCACTGATCATTCCTTTGCTCGATGTGTATAGGAGTGTGTCCCACTCATCGATTGAGTATATTTTGTTCAGTTCCCTTTCCCACTGTTCCATTAGTTTAGTTTTAGAGGTATGTTTAGCCTTTTGTATCGCTAAGTATATAGCTGAAATCAGTTTTTTGTGTTGATTAGGTGAGTTGCATAGACGTTCGAGTGTTGTCAACAGTGTCGCTGAGCTATGTTTCCTAAATTTAGTGATAGTTGAAGATATTTGTAGGTACAGGAACCATTGCATTTTCTCTGGATATATCTTGTCTTGAATTTGTTGATATGTAGCTAGTTTATTATTGTGTAAAAAGTCTGCAACCCTATATAGCCCTTTATTGTCCCACTTCCCCATGTGTAGATGAAACTCTGGATTTAGGAGAGTCTTAATTGGTCTCACTACTGAGTCTATTGGAATTAGGTTTAAAGATCTGGACAACACGGTCCAAGTCTGCATCATCTCTACCGTAAGTCTGGAGGCCGGCTTTCCCTTAAAGGGTTGTTTCGAGTGATCCCATAGGATATCGTCTGGGTTGCTATACTCTGTCATTAGCGTCTCCACACGGATCCACACCCGATCTGCTGGGTTTTTGCTAAATAAGGTGGTCTGAGCTAATCTAGCCGCTTGATAGTACTGTAACAAATTTGGCATTCCCACCCCTCCCAATTGTCTGTGTTGCTGTAAAACATGAGATGGGATCCTAGCTGTTTTAGCACCTCTGAAAAAGCTCACTAAATCCTTTTGAAGTTTACTAAGGTCAATCAATGGCACTTTAATAGGTAGGGCTCGGAAAAGGTAGAGAAGCCTTGGTAGGATATTCATTTTAATTGATGTTAGTCGGCCATACAAGGAAAACCTGCCTTTTTTCCAGACATCTAAGTCTTTCCTAATCGATCTGTATAAAGGGACATAATTCAGATTGTATAAGTCATCAATGTTATTCGAAAGTTTAATCCCCAGATATTTAATCGACCCCTTATTCCATGTAAACTCAAAATTCGTTTCTATAAGTTTTTTGGTATGGTTGGGGAGGGCAATAGGGATAGCCTCACATTTTTCTAGATTAACCTTGTACCCTGATATATCTGAGTAATCTTGTAGAACCTTATATAGATTTGGTAGGGAAACGAGTGGTCTAGTCAATGTGAGAAGGACATCGTCTGCAAACAGCGACACTTTAAATTCCTGTCCCCTGAGTGAAACCCCATGGATATCTGGTGATATGCGTATCTTCTCTGCTAATGGCTCTATACATATTGCAAATAACAGGGGTGAAAGTGGACAGCCTTGGCGAGTACCATTCAAAATGTCTATCAGTTTTGACTGATAACCTGCCGCTCTGACACTAGCTGTAGGGTGAGAATAAATGCTTTTGATGGCTTGAACAAATGAGCCCTGAATATTTAATCTACCTAAAACTTCTAACATAAATTCCCAATCTATTCTGTCGAACGCCTTCTCCGCATCCAAGGATAGGACCAGAGAAGGCGTTCTCGTTTTGCTAAGATACTCTATCAGGGAGATCGCACGCCTCGTGTTGTCTGGGGCTTCCCTATCTGGAACAAAGCCCACCTGGTCAGGATGAATTAGCTTGGGTAAATATAATTTGAGTCTATTCGCAAGAATCTTAGTAAAAATCTTAATGTCCTGATTGATGAGGGAAATGGGGCGATAATTTTGACATAGTTTTGGGTTTCTGCCTGCTTTGGGGATAACTACTATTTTTGCTTGTAAAATTTCCTCGGGGATCTCATTACCTTTTAAGATATCATTGCATAGGGAAACTACATGTGGGATGAGTACCGATTTGAAAAGTTGGTAATAGTCCCCTGGGAACCCATCTGGACCCGCTGCTTTTCCTGGCTTAAGCTCTTTAATGGCATTATGGACCTCTCGAGTCGTAATTTCTGCATTTAATTCATCCCTGTCCTCGTCCCCCAGGGGAGTCAGTCTAGTGTCATCTAGGAAGTCAGACCGGAGTCTGGTCATCTGGTCAGAATGTGTAACTTTTTTTCCGTCATAGAGTTGAGCATAGTATTGAGCGAAACTATCCGCTATCTCCTGGGGATCAGATGTACAAGAGCCATCAGATTTTTGTAGAGAAGGTATCGTAAAAGACTTAGTCCTTTCCTTCAGCTTATGAGCCAAATATCTGTCGGGCTTGTTTGCATATAAAAAATAATGTGAGTTTAATCTGTGCGCTGCCCTAACTGATGTCTTGTTCATAATTGTAGCTAGTTCTAATCTTTTAGCCTGTAATTGCGTAAAGATGATGGGATTGGAGGTGGTTCCCTCGTTTAAGCCCCAATATTCTGACAGTGCCTTAGATATAGATTCTCTCGTCTTAACGTCTTGAAGAACATATGGGTCAAAGTTCCAGGACCGTGTTGCACTAGTGTGGAAAGTTTGTTTGATGTCTACTTGAACTATAGAATGATCCGACCATGCACATGCGTGTATCTTAGAAGAGGCTAGGTCTGGGATCAATGTCTGACTCAGATAGATGTAGTCTAACTTTGAGTAGGAACCATGTGCAAACGAATAGTATGTATAGTCATTTGTTTTACCGTATAAGGTGTCCCAGGAATCCAAAATATTATGTGATAAGAAAGTATCTTTTATTTTTTAACTGTAGAGTTGTGTCTCATTTGTTTTCGGGTTAATGGAACCTTGTCTTTGTCTTGGTGTGCATACATTGACACATTAAAATCCCCCCCTAAGATTATCCGGAAATGCGACCAATGTGTCAGTAGATCTGAGACATGAGAGAAAAAGGGCGCTTGTGATTCATTGGGCGCATAAACATTACAAAAGACTATGTGCTTATCCCGTATTCTACCTTTAAGTATCAAAAACCTGCCTTCTGGATCCCTAATTGTTTCTTCCATCACAAACCCCACCGAGTGATGAATTAGTATTGATACTCCCCTTTTATTCCTATCTGTTATAGAGTGAAAATGTTGAGTGTACCCTCTGGCACAATATTTGGGAATGGCTTCCCTGGTAAAGTGTGTCTCTTGAAGGTAAATGATGTTAGCCTTCAATCTAATGTATTGGCTCATCGCTATTCTACGCTTTGGGTCAGTGTTGAGGCCCCTGACGTTGTGTGAAATTAGTCGAAGATTAAAAGTCATTACTTACTATTTTGTGTGTGGGGGACCCCCCCCCCCGGATCCGCTGTCTCCTCAATCATTCTTGTTGCCCATAGGCATTGTGGATAAGGTTTTCTTTGGTTAAATGATTCATGCATAGAAATGAGGCGAGTCGACAGGACATAAACAAAAACAAGAACACATAAAGTAACAATCAAATACAAATTGTCAAATGTACAAATGAAAGCATAATAGCCAAGGATCAAAGATCCCTGTCTCCTGTAGGCAAAAAAAGAAAATAAACAAAATAAACATAAAACAAAAACATCCCCAACCTTTACCTCTTCCCCACTCAGGTTGGTTGTAGTTACATACTGTCTGTACTATAACAATAGGCAATCTAATGAAAAAAAAAAAAGAGGAAGGGATACACCCCCTTTTCCTTGAGAGTATCTGGAAAGATAACATTTAACATTTTCTTAACAATCACCTCCTAGCCTTTAAATGCTTTCTGACCCCATTCCCTCCCGAATCTACAGCTACCCTGACTTTCGCTAGTAGGAGTCTAATGTTCTCCCAGGTATCTGGTATATCAGTTCATACCCTAAAAAAGTGTCACTGGATACAAAAAAGGATACATTCTTCACGTCTCCCTCCTCCTAGAGAGATGTAGAAAAGCTCAGCTTAGTCAGGAACAAGAAGATAAAAAAGCACTAAGACTTAGCCTTTCTTTTTGGAACTTTGGTCCACTTCTGTCTCTGTTGAAGAGGTTGATTTGCCAATATTTGAGAGGAACTCTCTGTCTGGTTTAGTTGAGGAATCTCAGGAGTGTCCAATTGTAGTCTGCGGCATATCTCTGGAATCTCTGACGCTTCTTTCAAACTGAATGATCTTCCATTATACTGAATATATAAGCTGAAGGGGAATCCCCAGCGGTATACTATTTGATGTTTTCTCAGGAGTGTGGTAAGGGGTCTCAGATAACTTCTTCTTTGTAGAGTCCTCACACATAGATCCTGAAAGAATTGTATTACCACCCCCTGAAATTTGAAAGTAGGGTTCTTCCTGGCTGCCGATAGGATTTCTTCCTTTTCTGGAAATCTAAGAAACTTCACTATGACATCTCTAGGTGGCGCTTCTTCTTTTGGCCTTGCTCTTAATGCACGGTGTGCCCTTTCCAGTTGGAATTTTTCTTCACCCGTTTCTCCCGTGATGGCCTGAAATAATTGGTGTAGATAAATGGGAAGCTCCTCAGCTGAGATTGTCTCTGGGACCCCTTTTAGACGTATATTACATCTACGGCCTCTGTTCTCGAGATCTTCCAGTTTGTCATGCATCTCATTTACTTCCTGCTGCTGCGTGGAGATCTTTTGAGTAATATCAGAAAGGTCTTCTGTAATAGTGGTTTCATTTTCTTCTAGGGTTGCAACCCTAGTACCCAACTCCAAGATGTCTTGCTTTATGTCTGCTAGGCTATTCGTGACAGTATTTTGAAAAGCGTCAAATTTTTCCCAGAGCTTATCAAAATTTTTACTAATATCCTGTTTAGATACCAGTGCCTTCAAGTCAGCTTTTGTAGCAGGAGTTGCATCTTCTTCTGTATATTGTGAACCTGCATCAGAGTCGTTATCTTCTTCCAGCGCCATGTTAGCAGACTCTAAATGTTTCTCTCCTTTAGCAGGTTTGAAAAACAGGCTGGCTGCTGCTGATTTAGGCCCCTGGGAGGGTTTATTCTGTTTCCTCACTGACATGGTTCTGATAGATTTAGCCAAATTTCCAATGGTATATTAGTTTGGAAGTTTATAGTAGAATAGATGCATTGATAAAAGGAGGTTAATGCAATAAATGCAAAAGGCACTTATGTCAGTACTTAACCAATGTAAGAGGCTAGTGGTAGAGAGACAATGCTGTAGGTTTCTGAGTATATTCCAGCTTTTTGATGCTCCTCCACCCTTATCTCTATCAGCATTATATATGTCGACAGCGCTCTCTGATAACGAAATCAAAGCTTTTATTTCTCTCTAATATCGTATCTCAGGCTTATAAGATAGATGGCAGGATTGATTTAGACCCCTTGTCAGCATGTAGGTGTCCTTGTCGCCTTACTTGATGTCTGATAATGGCTGTATAAGAAGTGCTTTCATTGGTATGTGTCCCCTTTAGTATCTGTGGCTGTGAAGTGCAGGATTCTTTAGTCTGGGTCCCAGCATTATTAGAAAATGGCCGTTACATATGCTCTATATTTATATGCATTGTATATGCATTAATAACTTCCATCCCCTTCAGGGGTTAATATGGGCTCATGAAAACATAATGTGGACTTTGAATGGTAGCCCCACACATATCGCCCAGCTCAACTTTCAGTCTCTCAGATCAGCTCTGACTAGCGTGTCATTTTCAAATACCCTTCTTACCGCCACTGGTTTATGCGCCTCTAGGCCCTCTATGTCAGCCCGCTCCTCACCGGGTCTTTTTTTGAAGCCTTGCTGTCCTCCGTTAGAGTCGCTAGATGTCCGGTGTAGCTGCTAGTCTTAGGAGTCGTTTAAAGGGTATGCGCTTATTCCTGGTAGCATCCCCAGCAGCTAAATCTCTTAGAAAGTTGCTCCGGTGTTGCGTTAACACGCCACTAAAATGGCGCTCGGCATCTATCTGCTCCTGTGCTCCACCGCTAGCAGACAGGTTTGTGGCTCCCAGCAGCAGTTCCAGCCAATTTCGGGAGTGTGCACTTCTTTTCCCCACAAAATGAGGCAAAACTTTTATGTTTATCCCCTCAGCATATCGTCCTATGCCATAGTACTGCACAGAGCTCCAACTCTAAGCAGCCATCTCCTAACGGCTCCAGGCTCCGCCCCTCCTCAGTGTCCCTTTAAAGGGACAGTTTACTCAAAAAAATGATCCCTTTTAATTTGTTCCCAATGATCCACTTTACCTGCTAGAGTGTATTAAATTGTTTACAAGTATTTCCATTACCCTTATATTGGCAATTGAAATATTTTATTTAGTTTGTGGTAATAGAAGAAACTACACTCCCAGTGGGTTATAGAAGAGATAAGGTAATAAAATGTTAATTTTCCATTGTTTTCTTCAAGCATTTGTTATTGTTTTATGGACAGATATAAGATAAAGAAGCAGGCATATGTACACAATGTGATAAAGTAATGAGATCTGATTATACCTACAAGTTCAACCCATTGTATTAGGTTGTGGCTTCAAAACACAAAATCAGCTAATTCATATACACAAATAAACCTTTTAAAAAGCAAATCTCATACATTTTATACTCTGCAGCTGGTAATTTTTTTTATTGGAAACACATTAAGGGAAAAACAATTTTATAGTATACTGTCCCTTTAAGTTACTTCAGTCCTCTGTGGTTCAATCCTTATGGTCCTCAGCCTGCCTCTTCATTGCTTCTTATTAATGAAGGCCTTTTTTTTGCTTTGCATGAATTCAGCCCTGGTCCTAGGAGCCTGTTACGAATCGTCCTTGCTGTGCACTTCACCCCAGCTGTCATTTGCCATACTTTCTGTAGGTCACTTGATGTCATCCTTTGGTTGTTTATTGACATTCAAATGAGTCAGAGGTTATCCCAGGCAATAAAGGGTCATTTTTGCCCTAAACTGGTCGGTAGCTTTGTTGTTCCCAATGTCTGTTGCTTGAACTTTTTCTTATGAACTGCTGTCTTTGAAATTTTAAGGATGAAAATGACCTGATGCTCACTGTATCCCTCTCTGCCAGTAAAGCCTGAATTGAACCCTTGCTCGCTCAAAACTTTTCTTTTCAACTCTTTTGGCATGGTCTATATTTTTTTTTTTTTAATTCCAATGAAAGGTTCTACTGACTCTGTTTTTGCCATCCATCTGATCCTATTGCAAGAGGATAGTGATGACCACAGCATCGATATATACAATACAATATAATAAATGCTCTAAATGGCAACATTTTTATTTGGAAGAAATGTTGTCATTAGTTTATAGAATAAAACAAAAATGTTCATTTTATGCACTCACTTTTATGCCCGGGTGCTTCCTCCACATAGTAATAAATAAAACAGATAATTTTAGGGCGCTCACCGGTCCTTGAAATCACTTTTTATTCATATATCATTAATAAAATTGGTCAACGTTTCGGCTTACATTCAAGCCTTTTTCAAGACATCCTACATAGAATATACATCTTTTGACATTATAAAAAAAACATAATTAACCCCCATCAATTGATACAGCAAAGTTATACAAACTCCTTATCAAAAAAGTGCAAATTAAAAATGCCATCCACTATTAGTTAAAATCCTTGGCTTTGTATCCATAACATCTATTCCCATAAGAGCTGTCTGTTTAACCCTCACCTTTGTATCTATAACATATATTCACATAAAAACTGTCTGTTTAACCCCATTAATGGGTAGATTTATTATCCCAATAAGAGTGAAAAACTTTGTACGGTTTGCAGCATACCAAACATTTAATCTCTACAGTGTTTACCCAGTTTGTCTTAATTTATGATAATTAGCCTCACCAGTGTTTTAGAATACGTCATCAAAGTAGGCGATTCAAACACCCGGCTATCCCACAACCACTGGTAGCCATCATTGTCATCCAGACAGTGTCCCCACATGATCTCTTCAAAACTATAAGTGTACAGTTTGTTAAATCAACATATACATGTAAACCATAGGACATTCTTCTTGCGGCTAATATTTCAATTTACAAAATAAAACGTTTAAACTGAATGTCACAAGAATGTTAGAACATTAAATACAATACAACTTATACTCCAGCAAGTTCAACAATAAACAATAATTTGATTGCAAAGGACCCTACTTTACCATTTATTAGTGTAACTTCCCCCAGGATGGTATATAGGAGGGGATGTAGCCTGAAGAGCTTGTTGCTTAAGACAGGTGCCAGATTAGCACAACGTACCTGGCTATCAAAGGTCAAACCTGTCTGTTTTAGATTTGGCAGCTGTGTCCCTTGTAGTACACTAATACCAGGATCCAAATGTGATCATCCACATAACATAAAAACATACAATGTACATCTGATTTTGTAATTTATTTTATCCCTTGCCCATGTGGGGTTTTCTACATTGGAAAAACAAATACCACCTTCAAGGAAAGGTTTGCGAACCACAAAAGTACAATAAGGGCAGCACTTAAAGATGGACACTGAGAGGTGGGGGAGACAGGGATCATGATTTTTGGAAAAGAGAAGCCCAATGTATATACAGATATACAAAGTTAACTTTTTCACAAACTTTAGGTTTCTCACTGAAATTATTTACATACCGCTTGTGTAATCATGGCACTAATGGTTGTAAAAGCTACCCTGGGATCCCCTTTGTTGAGAAATAGCAGACATTTATGGCTTTGCCATTGCTTTTTGGTAATTAGAAGGCTGCTAATTGCAACTGCGCACCACACTTTTGTTATTCTCAGCAGTGAAGGGGTTAATCATGTAGCTTGTAAGGTTAATTTTAGCTTTAGTGTACAGATTACCCTCCCACCTGACACTTCCCACCCCCTGACCCTCCCAAATAGCTCTCTTCCCTCCCTCCCCCCCCTCCCCCCATTGGTCACAACCATCTTAAGTACTGGAAGACAATCTGCAGTTTTAGACCCTATTTTTAAAAATTAGAATTACTTTCTTCATTGTATGATTACCCCCTTACCTTCACACCTCCCTGATCCCTCCAAAAAAAGCTCTCTAAAAGCCTGCCTCCCTCCTAACCCTCCCACACCACCAACAATCGGCACCACCACTGCCCTATGCAGAGAGGGTAACTCTGCAACTCTATTTCTGCATTGCCCCACTCGTGTGGCATACAGAAATAGCGCAATCTTGCTTCTTTTAGCGAGATTGCGGCAGAGAGAGGCCCAGCACCGGTCATTAAGGGGTTAATGATGCATGAATAAAAAGTGATTTTAAGGGCCAGTGAGTGCCCTCAAATGATCTGTTTTATATATATTAAATATATACTTTACACATACACCCATATATACATTTCTCTTACATGGTGTATCCAGTCCACGGATTCATCCTTACTTGTGGGATATTCCCAATCCCTACAGGAAGTGGCAAAGAGAGCACACAGCAGAGCTGTCCATATAGCTCCCCTCAGGCTCCGCCCCCCCAGTCATTCTCTTTGCCGCTCTAACAAGTAGCATCTCCACGGGAGGGTAAAGAGTATGTGGTGTTAGACAACTGGGAGGCGGATTTTCTGAGTCGTCAGACTTTCCATCCGGGGGAGTGGGAACTCCATCCGGAGGTTTTTGCTCAGCTGACCCAGCTATGGGGCATTCCAGAATTGGATCTGATGGCGTCCCGTCAGAACACCAAACTTCCCCTTTACGGATCCAGATCCAGGGATCCCAGGGCGGCATTGATAGATGTTTTAGTAGCGCCTTGGTCATTCAGTCTAGCTTATGTCTTTCCACCGTATCCTCTTCTCCCTCGGCTAGTAGCCAGAATCAAACAGGAGAAGGCTTAGGTAATTCTGATAGTGCCTGCATGGCCATGCAGGACTTGGTATGCAGACCTAGTGGACATGTCATCGGTTCCACCATGGAAACTGCCATCGAGGCAGGATCTTCTAATTCAAGGTCCATTCAAGCATCCAAATCTAGTTTCTCTGCAACTGACTGCTTGGAGATTGAACGCTTAATTCTAGCTAAGCGTGGGTCTCTGAATCAGTTATAGATACTCTGATCCAGGCCAGAAAGCCTGTCACCAGGAAAATTTACCATAAGATATGGCGGAAATATCTTTGTTGGTGCAAATCCAAGGGTTACTCGTGGAGTAAGGTTAGGATTCCAAGGATATTGTCTTTTCTCCAAGAAGGATTGGAGAAAGGTTTGTCAGCTAGTTCCTTAAAGGGACAGATATCTGCTCTGTCTATCCTGTTACACAAGCGTCTGGCAGCTGTACCAGACGTTCAGGCATTTGCACAGGCCCTAGTTAGAATCAAGCCTGTCTACAAACCTGTGGCTCCTCCATGGAGTCTAAATTTAGTTCTTTCAGTTCTTCAAGGGGTTCCGTTTGAACCTTTGCATTCCATAGATATTAAGTTATTATCTTGGAAAGTTTTGTTTTTGGTAGCTATTTCTTCTGCTCGAAGAGTTTCTGAATTGTCTGCTTTGCAGTGTAATTCACCCTATCTGGTGTTCCATGCAGATAAGGTTGTTTTGCGTACCAAACCTGGTTTCCTTCCAAAAGTGGTTTCTAATAAGAATATTAACCAGGAAATAATTGTTCCTTCTCTGTGCCCTAATCCAGTTTCTAAGAAGGAACGACTGTTACACAATCTTGATGTGGTTCGTGCTTTAAAATTCTATTTAAAGGCAACTAAAGATTTCAGACAAACATCATCCTTGTTTGTTGTCTATTCTGGTAAGAGGAGAGGTCAGAAAGCGACTGCTACCTCTCTTTCCTTCTGGCTGAAAAGCATCATCCGATTGGCTTATGAGACTGCTGGACAGCAGCCTCCTGAACGAATTACAGCTCATTCCACTAGAGCTGTGGCTTCCACATGGGCTTTCAAGAATGAGGCTTCTGTTGAACAGATTTGTAAGGTAGCAACTTGGTCTTCACTGCATACATTTGCCAAATTTTACAAATTCGATACTTTTGCTTCTTCGGAGGCTATTTTTGGGAGAAAGGTTTTGCAAGCAGTGGTGCCTTCCGTTTAGGTTACCTGACTTGTTCCCTCCCTTCATCCGTGTCCTAAAGCTTTGGTATTGGTATCCCACAAGTAAGGATGAATCCGTGGACTGGATACACCATGCAAGAGAAAACAGAATTTATGCTTACCTGATAAATTACTTTCTCTTACGGTGTATCCAGTCCACGGCCTGCCCTGGCAATTAAGTCAGGTCCAAATTTATTTTTGGAAAACTACAGTCACCACTGCACCCTATGGTTTCTCCTTTTTCTCCTAACCGTCGGTCGAATGACTGGGGGGGCGGAGCCTGAGGGGAGCTATATGGACAGCTCTGCTGTGTGCTCTCTTTGCCACTTCCTGTAGGGATTGAGAATATCCCACAAGTAAGGATGAATCCGTGGACTGGATACACCGTAAGAGAAAGTAATTTATCAGGTAAGCATAAATTCTGTTTTTACAGAGTAGTAGTTTAGTCAGTTTAAGCAATTAAAAATGTTTTATTATTTTATATTTATAAAATATATTACCTAAAAAAATTGTTAATGATAAACTTGAGAATGTCGGATTTTCTCTTGTCATTGAGATTTTGCTTTATATGTTTTAAATTTAAACTGTAACTTTTTGTAGGATGGAACTCCTGTTCAGGCATTTGTAGCTGAAGTTGGGAATCAGATCGTTGGCATTTCCATCCTCAGAAATGAAGAGGTACTGTGTGTTTTTTTTTCTTGTTTGTCGTGTGTAGAAATGCAAATGTTGGGGTTTTACTGCTAAAGAAATCAAAATAATGAATGAAGCACAGCGAAGAGAACATTTTTTAATGAGAATAAAGTAAATAATTTGCAGAGCCAGATTCTCAAACCTATAGAACTACTTTCTCAAACCTACTAGTACATAAAGACAGAACACATTTTAAAGATGTATGAGTGCAGGATCTTTCATACAATTCACAACTATTAGTATTAGTCTAACTCCGTGTGACATTTAGCACAGGGACGTGCAGGCAGGGGAGGCAGAGCTTCACCTGTCATGTAAAGAAAAAAGAAAATTAATGTAAAAGTAAAATGAAATAAAAAAAAAAAACTCACCAAATTATCTGAGCTACACTGCAAATACAGGGAGAGAGGCAGCAATGAGCTCAGACTCCCTTAATTGCACAACTGCAGATGGTGCTGGATGGATTGTGGACTCACTATCTGAAAGGCGTGTCCTAAGACATATTTAGGCCAATCATGAAAAAGCCCCTGCTAAGGCAGCTATCATTTCTGCCTCTTAGGGGGGGGCGTGTCTTTGAAGCACACTCTCTGACAATCTGTGGACAGGAGCTACTTAGAAGAGGGAACAGTGCGGCTGACTCGCAAGTGAGCATTGCAGGAGCTACTAGCTGATCCAGCCAGCCACTCCCAGCCCCAGCACAGCCTAGTCTGCCTACTTCTGGACACTCAGGCCCTGGTGTCAAGTTTCAGCCTTCACTCAGTCTAGTCTGCACTGCTGGTAAGGGGCTTTGGCTTTTGGGAACTTGTCCCTTTCTGCCCCACTCTTCAGACCATCTCCTTTTCTTCACTCCCTCTCTCTCCCTCAGGAGAGATCTCAGCTCTACCACACCCCTTATTTTACGGCTGGTGACTGACTGTTCCTACTCCCAGGGGGGGGCTCTTCTTGTCATCAGTTTTCCCACTAATTTTTAGTTAGGTGCTGTGGCAATTTTTTATGGGAATTCTTTTTTTACATGGCTGCAGTCTGTACTGCTGCCGGTACTTATTTATCACTTTATCCTTAAAAAGTTCATGGGGTCTATTTAACAAGGACCAAATGGCTCCTGTTCCCCTTGTTTCCGCGCGAGCCGTTAGGCTCGCTGGAAAAAAACTGTTAAGAAGCAACGGTCTTAAGACTGCTGCTCCTGAACTCATACGCCACCTCTGAGGCAGCATATAGCAATCCGCCCAATCATGTACGATTGGGCTGATTGAGCTTGTGTGCTAGCGGCCGATAGGCCGCAAATCTGCAGGGGGCGGTATTGCACAAGGTCACAAGAACTGCTGGTGCAATGATAAATGCCGACAGTGTATGCTGTCGGCATTTATCGATGTGCGGCGGATATGGTTCGCTATAGCGGATCATGTCCGCTTGCACATATATAAATAGACCCCCATGTGTTAAATAAATAGTTAGCATTAGTGCAGACCGCCACCTTTAAAAAAAAAAAAAAAATACTCCCTTGCTGTGTAAGTAACAGTGACAGACGAACCGAGGATGTACACATCCCCTCTCATCTGGCCCAGCGCAGGACAAGTGCATTCAATGCTTACATGAAATGCTTATACATATACAAAAAGTATGTCCTTTTAATTTAAACCATGTTGCAACCATCATCGTCAAAGAGGATTGGCAAATAATGTTTAATTTTCCTACAAATCTCTCTAAAATGATTACTATAGTTTGTGAGAAATACCAGAGAGTTCTGCAACATTTTCCGGTTCTTTGGAGACTTCCTAGAATCATGAAGTAAATCATTTCTTTCTTTAGCCACTACTTCTTTGATAGCCCTATCTATCAAACTTGTAGGATAACCCTGTTGTTTAAACCATTCTCTAAATTCTGCAGATTGTTCCTAGAAGGCTGTAACTGTTAAGCAGTTGTTTTTTAACCTTGTGAACTCTCCTTTTTGAAAATAACATATCTAGTATGTTTCGGGAGATACTCCTAGAGTGCAGAATACTGTTGTCCGCTATGGGTTTTTCTATGCAACTCTGTCTCAATCCTATTGTCTTCACTCATCAGAACTAAATCCAGGTAATATATCCTTTGGGAATCCTTCACATATGTAAATCTTAAACCCGTAGTGTTGGTATTAAGATGTTCACTCTTGGACCTCTCCAATATAGAACAGGTGCACAATGTGAAAGAACATAAATAAGTAAGAAGCCACTCTTGGGCCCCTAAAGGATAATATGCTAGTATTTACCCAGTCAGACGTCATAGTATATGTCAAAGCATGGCTTAGGATTTATGTTGTGGGGCAAGCATCTGACATATATATCCGGAAAATACAAAGGAAATCTAGCAGTGTTGGAATCAGCTTCAGCCTTAGAGTATAATATCTGCTTATAGGCATTCTCAGTTTCAGACTGTATGGTATAAATGTTATTGTAGGCTTCTACAAAGAAAGAATAGGTGCATTTTGTTTATGAAACACTTGTGCATGTACACAAAGTAAGGGACCTTTGCTTGTAATCTTAGATTTGTAAGTGAGCTCTCATAAATGTATGTCAATCATTCCTTGGAGCATACATCATATGGGATAAGTTGACAGCTAAAAGTGAATATATCTCTGTATAATACCTTTTGCTTGTAAACAGATTAGTCACCCACTTGGTAAAAGTCCCCTCTGATAATCTAACCAATAACAAGGTTCTCTTAGGATATGCATAAGGCAGGGTGTGGCTGCACGGATAGTTTACTCCTTTAATTTGTTCCCAATTATCCACTTTACCTGCTGGAGTGTATCAAATTGTTTACAAGTATTTATTTTATGTAATTGGCAAGAGTCCATGAGCTAGTGACGTATGGGATATACAATCCTACCAGAAGGGTCAAAGTTTCCCAAACATCAAAATGCCTATAAATACACCCCTCACCACACCCACAATTCAGTTTTACAAACTTTGCCTCCTATGGAGGTGGTGAAGTAGGTTTGTGCTAAGCCCGATTCCTCTCAGAGTACAGTGAATGTCAGAGGGATGTGAAGGGAGTATCACCTATTGAATGCAATGTTTTTCCTTGGGGGAAATCTATTTCATAGGTTCTCTGTTATCGGTCGTAGAGATTCATATCCTACCTCCCTTTTCAGATCGACGATATACTCTCATATTCCATTACCTCTACTGATAACTGTTTCAGTACTGGTTTGGCTATCTGCTATATGTGGATGGGTGTCTTTCGGTAAGTATGTTTTTCATTACTTAAGACACTCTCAGCTATGGTCTGGCACTTTATGTATTAATATAAAGTTCTAAATATATGTATTGTACTTATATTTGCCATGAGTCAGGTTTATGTATATTTCCTTTTGCAGACTATTCATTTTCATATTTGGGAAAACATATTTAGGAAAATATTTCTCTTGTAAGGTGTATCCAGTCCACGGATTCATCCTTTACTTGTGGGATATTTTCCTTCCCTACAGGAAGTGGCAAAGAGAGCACACAGCAGAGCTGTCCATATAGCTCCACCTCTAGCTCCACCCCCCAGTCATTCTCTTTGCCGGCTCTAAGCACTAGGGTCTCTCTCGGGAGGGTAAAGTGAATGTGGTGTTAGAATTGTAGTTTTTATTATCTTCAATCAAAAGTTTGTTATTTTAAATGGTACCAGTTTGTACTATTTACTCTCTAGCAGAAAAGTGATGAAGATTTCTGCTGAGAGGAAAATGATTTTAGCATGTTGTAACTAAAATCCACTGCTGTTCCCACACAGGACTGAGGAGTACCAGAAAACTTCAGTTGGGGGGAACAGTTTGCAGGGGAACTGCAATAAGGTATGTTCAGTCATTTATTTCTAGACAAGACTGAGATAATGCTAGAAGAGACTGACAATATCCCCATGAGGGGAGGGTAAGCTATGTTCAGAAACTTAGTAAGGAATTGAATGCTTACATAACAGGGCTAATTATGCTGGTTGACACTAATTCAGGGCAATCGATTGTTTTCTTAGGAAAAAAGACACTTTGAAAGTCCTTTTGGGTTCTTTCTGGGGTTATTACCCACATGGCTATTTTTTATTCACTTTGGAGTGATTTCTTAGGCCTCACAGCTCCGGAGTAGAGTGGGAGGGGCCTAATTTCGCGCCTCAGATGCGCAGTTAGAATTACATAGAAGTTCATGCTGCTTCACATGGAGGGTCCTGCTGCTGTTTGAGGGCCTAAAGGAAGCTATATTCCCCCAAATCTGGTCCCTAAGGGCAGGTAGGGCCACAGCAGTGCTGTGGCAAGGTGCTGTAGTAATTTTAACCGGATGTTGGCTTTAGGCTGCTCCGGTTTGGGCATCAAGGGGTTAATCGTTTTGCTACTAGTAGTGCAATCTTACTAAGGCTTTAGGTACATACTGTGAAAATTTCAAAAGCATTACTGCATTTTTCACTGTTTTGCAAAATTGTGTGCCTTTTTTATCTCTTAAAGGCACAGTAACGTTTTTTCAAATTGTGTTTTTTATTTGATTAAAGTGATTTCCAAGCCTGTTTGTGTATACTACTAGTCTGTTAAACATGTCTGACACCAAGGAAAATCCTTCTTCAATGTGTTTAGAAGCCATGGTGGAACCCCCTCTCAGAATGTGTCCCACTTGTACTGATATGTCCATACACTTTAAAGATCATATTGTTGCACTTAAGAATGTGGCCCAAGATGATTCTCAGACTGAAGGTAACGAGGGTAGCCTGTCTGCCTCTCCCCAAGTGTCACAACCAGTTACGCCCGCTCAAGCGACACCTAGTACCTCTAGTGCGTCTAACCCTTTTACATTACAAGACTTAGCGGCAGTCATGGATAATTCTCTTGCAGCTTTCTTATCTAAACTGCCGTGTTACCTGCAAAGCGTGATAGCTCCGTTTTAAGAACAGATTATGAGCATTCTGACGCTTTGGTAGCTGTATCTGATATACCCTCACAACGCTCTGAAATGGGAGAGAGGGATTTGATGTCTGAGGGAGAAGTCTCTGATTGAGGAAGGGTTCCTCCTCAGACAGATTCAGATACATTAGCTTTTAAATTTAAACTAGAACACCTCCGCATTTTGCTCAGGGAGGTATTAGCTACTCTGGATGACTGCGACCCTTTGGTGGTCCCAGAGAAATTGTGTAAAATGGACAAGTACCTAGAGGTCCCTGTTTACACTGATGCGTTTCCGGTCCCTAAGAGGATTGCGGATATCGTTACTAGGGAGTGGGATAGACCAGGTGTCCCCTTTGTTCCCCCTCCTGTTTTTAAGAAAATGTTCCCCATATCTGACCCCATGCGGGACTCGTGGCAGACGGTCCCTAAGGTGGAGGGGGCTGTTTCTCCAACATAGGTGTGTCCGGTCCACGGCGTCATCCTTACTTGTGGGATATTCTCTTCCCCAACAGGAAATGGCAAAGAGCCCAGCAAAGCTGGTCACATGATCCCTCCTAGGCTCCGCCTACCCCAGTCATTCTCTTTGCCGTTGTACAGGCAACATCTCCACGGAGATGGCTTAGAGTTTTTTAGTGTTTAACTGTAGTTTTTATTATTCAATCAAGAGTTTGTTATTTTGAAATAGTGCTGGTATGTACTATTTACTCAGAAACAGAAAAGAGATGAAGATTTCTGTTTGTATGAGGAAAATGATTTTAGCAACCGTAACTAAAATCCATGGCTGTTCCACACAGGACTGTTGAGAGCAATTAACTTCAGTTGGGGGAACAGTGTGCAGTCTCTTACTGCTTGAGGTATGACACATTCTAACAAGACGATGTAATGCTGGAAGCTGTCATTTTCCCTATGGGATCCGGTAAGCCATGTTTATTACGATCGTAAATAAGGGCTTCACAAAGGCTTATTAAGACTGTAGACTTTTTCTGGGCTAAATCGATTCATTATTAACACATATTTAGCCTTGAGGAATCATTTTATCTGGGTATTTTGATATAATAATATCGGCAGGCACTGTATTAGACACCTTATTCCTTAGGGGCTTTCCCAAAGCTTAAGCAGAGCCTCATTTTCGCGCCGGTGTGGCGCACTTGTTTTTGAGAGGCATGGCATGCAGTCGCATGTGAGAGGAGCTCTGATACTTAGAAAAGACTTTCTGAAGGCGTCATTTGGTATCGTATTCCCCTTTGGGCTTGGTTGGGTCTCGGCAAAGCAGATACCAGGGACTGTAAAGGGGTTAAAGCTTAAAACGGCTCCGGTTCCGTTATTTTAAGGGTTAAAGCTTACAAATTTGGTGTGCAATACTTTTAAGGCTTTAAGACACTGTGGTGAAAATTTGGTGAATTTTGAACAATTCCTTCATGTTTTTTCGCAATTGCAGTAATAAAGTGTGTTCAGTTTAAAATTTAAAGTGACAGTAACGGTTTTATTTTAAAACGTTTTTGTACTTTGTTATCAAGTTTATGCCTGTTTAACATGTCTGAACTACCAGATAGACTGTGTTCTGAATGTGGGGAAGCCAGAATTCCTATTCATTTAAATAAATGTGATTTATGTGATAATGACAATGATGCCCAAGATGATTCCTCAAGTGAGGGGAGTAAGCATGGTACTGCATCATTCCCTCCTTCGTCTACACGAGTCTTGCCCACTCAGGAGGCCCCTAGTACATCTAGCGCGCCAATACTCCTTACTATGCAACAATTAACGGCTGTAATGGATAATTCTGTCAAAAACATTTTAGCCAAAATGAACCCTTGTCAGCGTAAGCGTGGCTGCTCTGTTTTAGTTACTGAAGAGCATGACGACGCTGATATTAATATCTCTGAAGGGCCCCTAACCCAGTCTGATGGGGCCAGGGAGGTTTTGTCTGAGGGAGAAATTACTGATTCAGGGAACATTTCTCAACAGGCTGAACCTGATGTGATTGCATTTAAATTTAAGTTGGAACATCTCCGCATTCTGCTTAAGGAGGTATTATCCACTCTGGATGATTGTGAAAAGTTGGTCATCCCAGAGAAACTATGTAAAATGGACAAGTTCCTAGAGGTGCCGGGGCTCCCAGAAGCTTTTCCTATACCCAAGCGGGTGGCGGACATTGTTAATAAAGAATGGGAAAGGCCCGGTATTCCTTTCGTCCCTCCCCCCATATTTAAAAAATTGTTTCCTATGGTCGACCCCAGAAAGGACTTATGGCAGACAGTCCCCAAGGTTGAGGGAGCGGTTTCCACTTTAAACAAACGCACCACTATACCCATAGAGGATAGTTGTGCTTTCAAAGATCCTATGGATAAAAAATTAGAAGGTTTGCTTAAAAAAATGTTTGTTCAGCAGGGTTACCTTCTACAACCAATTTCATGCATTGTCCCTGTCACTACAGCCGCATGTTTCTGGTTCGATGAGCTGATAAGGGCGCTCGATAGTGATTCTCCTCCTTATGAGGAGATTATGGACAGAATCAATGCTCTCAAATTGGCTAATTCTTTCACCCTAGACGCCACTTTGCAATTGGCTAGGTTAGCGGCTAAGAATTCTGGGTTTGCTATTGTGGCGCGCAGAGCGCTTTGGTTGAAATCTTGGTCGGCTGATGCGTCTTCCAAGAACAAGCTACTAAACATTCCTTTCAAGGGGAAAACGCTGTTTGGCCCTGACTTGAAAGAGATTATCTCTGATATCACTGGGGGTAAGGGCCACGCCCTTCCTCAGGATCGGCCTTTCAAGGCAAAAAATAGGCCTAATTTTCGTCCCTTTCGTAAAAACGGACCAGCCCAAAGTGCTACGTCCTCTAAGCAAGAGGGTAATACTTCTCAAGCCAAGCCAGCTTGGAGACCAATGCAAGGCTGGAACAAGGGAAAGCAGGCCAAGAAACCTGCCACTGCTACCAAGACAGCATGAAATGTTGGCCCCCGATCCGGGACCGGATCTGGTGGGGGGCAGACTCTCTCTCTTCGCTCAGGCTTGGGCAAGAGATGTTCTGGATCCTTGGGCGCTAGAAATAGTCTCCCAAGGTTATCTTCTGGAATTCAAGGGACTTCCCCCAAGGGGGAGGTTCCACAGGTCTCAGTTGTCTTTAGACCACATAAAAAGACAGGCGTTCTTACATTGTGTAGAAGACCTGTTAAAAATGGGAGTGATTCATCCTGTTCCATTAAGAGAACAAGGGATGGGGTTCTACTCCAATCTGTTCATAGTTCCCAAAAAAGAGGGAACGTTCAGACCAATCTTAGATCTCAAGATCTTAAACAAGTTTCTCAAGGTTCCATCGTTCAAGATGGAAACCATTCGAACTATTCTTCCTTCCATCCAGGAAGGTCAATTCATGACCACGGTGGATTTAAAGGATGCGTATCTACATATTCCTATCCACAAGGAACATCATCGGTTCCTAAGGTTCGCATTCCTGGACAAACATTACCAGTTCGTGGCGCTTCCTTTCGGATTAGCCACTGCTCCAAGGATTTTCACAAAGGTACTAGGGTCCCTTCTAGCTGTGCTAAGACCAAGGGGCGTTGCGGTAGTACCTTACTTGGACGACATTCTGATTCAAGCGTCGTCCCTTCCTCAAGCAAAGGCTCACACGGACATCGTCCTGGCCTTTCTCAGATCTCACGGATGGAAAGTGAACGTGGAAAAGAGTTCTCTATCCCCGTCAACAAGGGTTCCCTTCTTGGGAACAATTATAGACTCCTTAGAAATGAGGATTTTTCTAACAGAGGCCAGAAAAACAAAACTTCTAGACTCTTGTCGGATACTTCATTCCGTTCCTCTTCCTTCCATAGCTCAGTGCATGGAAGTGATCGGGTTGATGGTAGCGGCAATGGACATAGTTCCTTTTGCGCGCATTCATCTAAGACCATTACAACTGTGCATGCTCAGTCAGTGGAATGGGGACTATACAGACTTGTCTCCGAAGATACAAGTAAATCAGAGGACCAGAGACTCACTCCGTTGGTGGCTGTCCCTGGACAACCTGTCACAAGGGATGACATTCCGCAGACCAGAGTGGGTCATTGTCACGACCGACGCCAGTCTGATGGGCTGGGGCGCGGTCTGGGGATCCCTGAAAGCTCAGGGTCTTTGGTCTCGGGAAGAATCTCTTCTACCGATAAATATTCTGGAACTGAGAGCGATATTCAATGCTCTCAAGGCTTGGCCTCAGCTAGCGTGGACCAAGTTCATACGGTTTCAATCAGACAACATGACAACTGTTGCGTACATCAACCATCAGGGGGGAACAAGGAGTTCCCTAGCGATGGAAGAAGTGACCAAAATCATTCTATGGGCGGAGTCTCACTCCTGCCACCTGTCTGCTATCCACATCCCAGGAGTGGAAAATTGGGAAGCGGATTTTCTGAGTCGTCAGACATTGCATCCGGGGGAGTGGGAACTCCATCCGGAAATCTTTGCCCAAGTCACTCGGCTGTGGGGCATTCCAGACATGGATCTGATGGCCTCTCGTCAGAACTTCAAAGTTCCTTGCTACGGGTCCAGATCCAGGGATCCCAAGGCGGCTCTAGTGGATGCACTAGTAGCACCTTGGACCTTCAAACTAGCTTATGTGTTCCCGCCATTTCCTCTCATCCCCAGGCTGGTAGCCAGGATCAATCAGGAGAGGGCGTCAGTGATCTTGATAGCTCCTGCGTGGCCACGCAGGACTTGGTATGCAGATCTGGTGAATATGTCATCGGCTCCACCTTGGAAGCTACCTTTGAGACGAGACCTTCTTGTTCAGGGTCCGTTCGAACATCCGAATCTGGTTTCACTCCAGCTGACTGCTTGGAGATTGAACGCTTGATTTTATCGAAGCGAGGATTCTCAGATTCTGTTATCGATACTCTTGTTCAGGCCAGAAAGCCTGTAACTAGAAAGATTTACCACAAAATTTGGAAAAAATATATCTGTTGGTGTGAATCTAAAGGATTCCCTTGGGACAAGGTTAAGATTCCTAGGATTCTATCCTTCCTTCAAGAAGGATTGGAAAAAGGATTATCTGCAAGTTCCCTGAAGGGACAGATTTCTGCCTTGTCGGTGTTACTTCACAAAAAGCTGGCAGCTGTGCCAGATGTTCAAGCTTTTGTTCAGGCTCTGGTTAGAATCAAGCCTGTTTACAAACCTTTGACTCCTCCTTGGAGTCTCAATTTAGTTCTTTCAGTTCTTCAGGGGGTTCCGTTTGAACCCTTGCATTCCGTTGATATTAAATTATTATCTTGGAAAGTTTTGTTTTTAGTTGCAATTTCTTCTGCCAGAAGAGTTTCAGAATTATCTGCTCTGCAGTGTTCTCCTCCTTATCTGGTGTTCCATGCAGATAAGGTGGTTTTACGTACTAAACCTGGTTTTCTTCCAAAGGTTGTTTCTAACAAAAACATTAACCAGGAGATTATCGTACCTTCTCTGTGTCCGAAACCAGTTTCAAAGAAGGAACGTTTGTTGCACAATTTGGATGTTGTTCGCGCTCTAAAATTCTATTTAGATGCTACCAAGGATTTTAGACAAACATCTTCCTTGTTTGTTGTTTATTCCGGTAAAAGGAGAGGTCAAAAAGCAACTTCTACCTCTCTCTCTTTTTGGATTAAAAGCATCATCAGATTGGCTTACGAGACTGCCGGACGGCAGCCTCCTGAAAGAATCACAGCTCATTCCACTAGGGCTGTGGCTTCCACATGGGCCTTCAAGAACGAGGCTTCTGTTGATCAGATATGTAGGGCAGCGACTTGGTCTTCACTGCACACTTTTACCAAATTTTACAAGTTTGATACTTTTGCTTCTTCTGAGGCTATTTTTGGGAGAAAGGTTTTGCAAGCCGTGGTGCCTTCCATTTAGGTGACCTGATTTGCTCCCTCCCTTCATCCGTGTCCTAAAGCTTTGGTATTGGTTCCCACAAGTAAGGATGACGCCGTGGACCGGACACACCTATGTTGGAGAAAACAGAATTTATGTTTACCTGATAAATTACTTTCTCCAACGGTGTGTCCGGTCCACGGCCCGCCCTGGTTTTTTAATCAGGTCTGATAATTTATTTTCTTTAACTACAGTCACCACGGTACCATATGGTTTCTCCTATGCAAATATTCCTCCTTAACGTCGGTCGAATGACTGGGGTAGGCGGAGCCTAGGAGGGATCATGTGACCAGCTTTGCTGGGCTCTTTGCCATTTCCTGTTGGGGAAGAGAATATCCCACAAGTAAGGATGACGCCGTGGACCGGACACACCGTTGGAGAAAGTAATTTATCAGGTAAACATAAATTCTGTTTTCTTCACTTGCTAAACGCACAACCATACCAATTGAAGACAGTTGTGCTTTTAAAGACCCTATGGATAAAAAATTAGAGGGTTTACTTAAGAAAATTTTTGTTCAACAAGGTTTTCTTCTCCAACCTATTGCCTGCATTATTCCTGTAACTACTGCAGCTGCTTTCTGGTTTGAGGCGCTGGAAGACTCGCTCCAGACGGAGACCTCATATGAGGAAATTATGGATAGAATTAAGGCTCTAAAGCTAGCTAATTCTTTTATCACTGACGCCGCTTTCCAAATAGCTAAGTTAGCGGCAAAAAATTCAGGTTTCACCATTTTGGCACGCAGGGCGCTATGGCTAAAGTCCTGGTCGGCCGATGTGTCGTCTAAATCCAAGCTTTTGAACATCCCTTTCAAAGGAAAGACCCTCTTCGGGCCTGAATTGAAAGAGATTATTTCAGAAATCACCGGGGAAAAGGCCATGCTCTCCCTCAGGACAAGCCCTTTAAGACAAAGAACAAAGCTAATTTTCGTTCCTTTCGTAATTTCAGGAACAGCCCTGCTTCATCCTCTCCGGCTGCAAAGCAAGAGGGTAACGCTTCACAGCCCAAGGCAACCTGGAAACCTTACCAGGGCTAGAATAAGGGTAAACAGGCCAAAAAGCCTGCAGCTGCCACCAAGACAGCATGAAGGGGTAGCCCCCGATCCGGGACCAGATCTAGTAGGGGGCAGACTCTCTCTCTTCGCTCAGGCCTGGGCAAGAGATGTACACGATCCTTGGGCATTAGAGATTGTATCCCAGGGATATCTTCTAGAATTCAAGGACTCTCCTCCAAGGGGAATGTTCCACATTTCTCGTCTGTCTACAGATCAGACAAAGAAAGAGGCGTTTTTACGCTGTGTAGAAGATCTACATACAATGGGAGTGATCCACCCAGTTCCAATTGCGGAACAAGGGTTGGGTTTTTACTCAAACCTGTTTGTGGTTCTCAAAAAAAAAGGAACTTTCAGACCCATCCTGGATCTAAAAATTCTAAACAGATTCCTCAGAGTCCCATCATTCAAAATGGAGACCATTCGGACAATCTTACCAATGATCCAGGAAGGTCAATATATGCCTACCGTGGATCTAAAGGATGCATACCTACACATTCCTATCCACAGAGATCATCACCAGTTTCTCAGGTTCGCTTTTCTGGACAAGCATTACCAGTTTGTGACTCTTCCCTTCGGCTTAGCCACTGCTCCCAGAATTTTCACAAAGGTGCTAGGGTCCCTCCTGGCGGTCCTAAGACCGCGGGGCATAGCAGTGGCGCCTTACCTACACGACATCTTAATTCAGGTGCTGTCTTTCCAAAGAGCCAAGTCTCACACGGAGATTGTATTGGCCTTTCTGAGGTCTCATGGGTGGAAGGTGAACATCAAAAAGAGTTCTCTTTCCCCTCTCACAAGGGTTCCCTTCCTAGGGACTCTAATAGACTCGGTAGAAATGAAAATATTTCTGACGGAGGTCAGAAAATTAAAGCTCTTAACTACTTGCCGAGCTCTTCATTCCATTCCCCGGCCATCTGTAGCTCACTGCATGGAGACAATCGGATTAATGGTAGCAGCAATGGACATAGTCCCTTTTGCTCGGATACACCTCAGACCATTGCAACTATGCATGCTCAAACAGTGGAATGGGGATTATGCAGATTTGTCTCCTCAAATTCAGTTGGACCAGGAGACCAGAGATTCTCTTCTCTGGTGGTTGTCTCAGGGAATATGTTTCCGCAGACCAGAGTGGATCATTGTAATGACCGACGCCAGTCTGTTAGGCTGGGGTGCGGTCTGGGACTCCCTGAAAGCTCAGGGCTTATGGTCTCGGGAAGAAACTCTTCTCCCGATAAACATTCTGGAACTGAGGGCGATATTCAACGCTCTTCAGGCATGGCCTCAACTAGCTGCTGCCAAATTCATCAGATTTCAGTCGGACAACATCACGACTGTAGCTTACGTCAATCATCAGGGGGGAACAAAGAGTTCCCTAGCGATGATGGAAGTAACCAAAATAATCAGGTGGGCGGAAGATCACTCCTGACATTTCTCAGCAATTCACATCCCAGGAGTAGACAACTGGGAGGCGGATTTTCTAAGTCGTCAGACTTTACACCCGGGGGAGTGGGAACTCCACCCGGAGGTAGTTGCCCAGCTGACTCAGCTATGGGGCACTCCAGAGTTAGATCTGATGGCGTCCCGTCAGAACACCAAACTTCCTCTCTACGGGTCCAGGTCCCGGGATCCCAAGGCGGTATTGATAGATGCTCTAGCAGCGCCTTGGTCCTTCAATCTGGCTTATGCTTTTCCACCATTTTCTCTTCTCCCTCGTCTGGTTGCCAGAATCAAGCAGGAGAAGGCTTCGGTGTTTCTGATAGCGCCTGCGTGGCCACGCAGGACTTGGTATGCAGACCTAGTGGACATGTCATCTGTCCCACCATGGACATTGCCAATGAGGTAGGATCTTCTAATACAGGGTCCGTTCAAGCATCCAAATCTAATTTCTCTGCGTCTGACTGCTTGGAGATTGAACGCTTAATTCTATCAAAGTGTGGTTTCTCTGAGTCAGTTATAGATACTCTAAATCAGGCTAGAAAGCCTGTCACCAGGAAAATCTTCCATAAGATATGGCGGAAGAAGTATTGGAGAAAGGATTGTCAGCTAGTTCCTTAAAAGGACAGATATCTGCTCTGTCTATCCTTTTACACAAGCGTCTGGCAGAGGTACCAGACGTTCAAGCGTTTACTCAGGCTTTAGTCAGAATCAAGCCTGTTTATAAACCCGTAGCTCCGCCATGGAGTCTAAATCTAGTTCTTTCAGTTCTTCAAGGGGTTCCGTTCGAACCTTTACATTCCATAGATATTAAGTTGTTATCTTGGAAAGTTTTGTTTTTGGTAGCTATCTCTTCTGCTCGAAGAGTCTCAGAATTATCTGCCTTACAGTGTGATTCACCTTACCTGGTGTTCCACGCAGATAAGGTAGTTTTGCGTACCAAACCTGGTTTTCTTCCTAAAGTTGTTTCTAACAAGAATATTAACCAGGAAATAGTTGTTCCTTCTCTGTGTCCTAATCCTTCTTCAAAGAAGGAACGTCTGTTACACAATCTTGATGTAGTTTGTGCTTTAAAGTTCTATTTACAAGCAACTAAGGATTTCAGACAAACATCTTCCTTGTTTGTTATCTATTCTGGTAAGAGGAGAGGTCAGAAAGCGAATGCTACCTCTCTTTCCTTTTGGCTGAAAAGCATCATCCATTTGGCCTATGAGACTGCTGGCCAGCAGCCTCCTAAAACTGTTACTGCTCATTCTACCAGAGCAGTGGCTTCCACATGGGCTTTTAAAAATGAGGCTTCTGTTGAACAGATTTATAAGGCAGCGACTTGGTCTTCACTGCATACTTTTTCCAAATTTTCCAAATTCGATACTTTTGCTTCTTCGGAGGCTATTTTTGGGAGAAAGGTTTTGCAAGCAGTGGTGCCTTCCGTTTAAGGTACCTGTCTTGTTCCCTCCCTTCATCCGTGTCCTAAAGCTTTGGTATTGGTATCCCACAAGTAAAGGATGAATCCATGGACTGGATACACCTTACAAGAGAAAACAGAATTTATGCTTACCTGATAAATTACTTTCTCTTGTGGTGTATTCAGTCCACGGCCCGCCCTGGCAATTGAGTCAGGTAAAAAAATTTTTTTTGTTTAAACTACAGTCACCACTGCACCCTATGGTTTCTCCTTTTTCTTCCTAACCTTTGGTCGAATGACTGGGGGGTGGAGCTAGAGGGGGAGCTATATGGACAGCTCTGCTGTGTGCTCTCTTTGCCACTTCCTGTAGGGAAGGAGAATATCCCACAAGTAAAGGATGAATCCGTGGACTGGATACACCACAAGAGAAAGTAATTTATAAGTTAAGCATAAATTCTGTTTTTTCTTACCTGGGGTTTAGTCTTTTTTTCAATTGACTGCTTTTTCATTAAATATTCTCGGGCAAATTTAGGCTTGCGAGGCGCAAAAATGCTGATGTTTATTGCGTCATTCTTGGCGTGAGATTTTTTTGGCTCGGAGGTACGTTCGAAGACACAAGTTCGTAATTTCCGGCGTCTTAGTTGATGCTGAGTTCTTTACACAAGGTTGTGTCTGGTTTGACGTGAATGTCTCATTTCCGGTTGTTGTTAGCGCCAAGAAATTTCATTTTGCGTTGTGCAAAATGGGGTTTTATTTAAAACCCCATTCCTATGTGCCTCTTGCCTTTTTCTATGTCAGAGGGCTATGCTGTTTGCATTTTTTCCCATTCCTGAAACTGCCATATAAGGAAATTGATAATTTAGCTTTATATGTTGTTTTTTTCTCTTACATTTGCAAGATGTCTCAATCTGATCCTGTCTCAAAAACCACTGTTGGAACCCTGCTGCCTGATGAGTTCTTCCAAAGCTAAGTGCATCTGTTGTAAATTTGTGGAGATTATATCTCCAGCTGTGGTATGTAATAGTGGTCATGATAAGCTTTTACATGCAGAGAATGTATCCATCAGTAATAGTACAATGCCTGTTGTTCCTTCAATATCTAATGTACATGATATCCCTGTGAATATAAACGATTATGTTGCTGATGCGATTCAGAAGTCTTTGTCTGCTATCCTGCCTTCTAATAAACATAAAAGGTCTTTTAAAACTTCTCATAAAGTTGATGAAATTTCAAATGACTGACAACTTACTGAATTATCCTCCTCTGATGAGGATCTATCTGATTTAAAAGATCCTACCTCCGATATTGACACTGACAAATCTACTTATTTATTTATTTAAAATTTAGTATATTTGTTCCTTGTTAAAAGAGGTGTTGATTACATTGGATATTGAGGAAACTAGTCCTCTTGATATTAAAACTAGTTAACATTTAAACTATGTTTATAAACCTCTTGTGGTTACTCCAGAGGTTTTTCCAATTCCTGATGCTTTTGCTGATATGATTTCTAAGGAGTGGAATAGACCTGGTACTTCTTTTATCCCTTCTTAAAGGTTTAAAAAATGGTATCCTTTGCCAGCAGTTTGGAGTTTTGGGAAAAGATCCCCAGAGTTGATGGGGCTATTTCTTCTCTTGCCAAACGTACTACTATTCCTATGGAAGATAGTACTTCTTTTAAGGACCCTTTAGATAGGAAACTTGAATCTTATCTAAGGAAAGCTTATTTGTATTCTGGCTATCTTCTAAGGCCTGCCATTTCTTTGGCTGATGTTGCAGCTGCATCTACTTTTTGGTTGGAAAGTTTAGCGCAACAGGAAACAGATCCTGATTTATCTAGCATTGTTCGCTTGCTTCAACATGCTAATCATTTTATCTGTGATTCCATTTTTGATATCATCAAAATTGATGTTAAATCTATGTCTTTAGCTATTTTAGCTAGAAGAGCTTTGTGGCTTAAATCTTGGAATGTTGATATGGTATCTAAATCTAGATTACTATCTCTTTCTTTCAAGGTAAAAATTAATTTGGTTCTCAGTTGGATTCAATTATTTCAACTGTCACTGGGGGGAAGGGAGTTTTTTTGACTCAGGATAAAAGACCTAAGGGTAAATCTAAAGCTTCTAACCGTTTTCATTCCTTTCGACAAAATATGGAACAGAAACCCAATCCTTCCCCCAAAGAATCTGGTTCCAATTGGAAACCTTCTTCAAGCTGGAATAAATCCAAGCCGTTTAAAAAAACCAAAGCCAGCCCCCAAGTCTGCATGAAGGTGCGACCCTCATTCCAGCTCAGCTGGTAGGGGGCAGATCAAAATCAATGGATTCAGAGTATTGTCTCTCAGGGGGTACCGAATAGGATTCAGAGTAAGACCTCCTGTGAGAAGATTTTTTTCTCTAATGCATCCCAGCAAATCCAGTAAAGACTCAGGCTTTTCTGAAGTGTGTTTCAGACCTGGAACTTTTCAGGGGTAATCATACCAGTTCCGTTTTAGGAACAGGGTCTGGGGTTTTATTCAAATCTATTCATTGTCCCAAAGAAAGAAAATTCATTCAGGCCAGTTCTGGATCTGAAAATTTTGAATCATTTTGTAAGAGTGCCAACTTTCAAAATGGTAACTATAATTCTGCCTTTTGTTCAGCAAGGTCATTATATGTCCACGATAGACTTACAGGATGCATATCTTCATATTCTGATTCATCCAGACCACGATCGGTTTCTGAGATTCTCTTTTCTAGACAAGCATTATCAATTTTTTGCTCTTCCATTTGGCCTAACGACAGCTCCAAGAATCTTTTAAAAGGTTCTCGGTGCCCTACTCTCTGTTATCAGAGAACACGGGGTATTGCGGTGTTTCCCTATTTGGAAAATATCTTGGTACTAGCTCAGTCTTTACATTCTGCAGAATCTCACACAAATCAACTATGTTGTTCTTGTGTTGTTTCTTCAAAAACATGGTTGGAGGATCAATTTACCAAAATGTTCCTTGATTCCTCAGACAAGGGTCACCTTTTTAGGTTTCCAGATAGATTCAGTGTCCATGACTCTGTCTCTAACAGACAAGAGGCGATTAAGATTGGTTTCAGCTTGTCGGAACCTTCAGTCTCACTCATTCCCTTCAGTAGCTATGTGCATGGAAGTTTTAGGTCTCATGACTGAAGCATCGGAAGCGATCCTCTTTGCTCATTTTCATATGAGTGTCAGGAACATGTAAGCTTATTATAATACTAATGCTACTTTCCCTTTAAAACCTCCTAACATGTAACTAGGTATTCCTACTTAAGGGATTACAGTGCTCCATTTCTTTGCTAGGTGATTTGGTTTTCCCAGGATTCCGTTTTACACAGCCTACTACCTCTTGCTGCCTAATTGACTTTGCTTGTACTCTGTATTCACAGCCGGTACTCTGACCGCAACTCACAACCGGCAGCCTGCTTGAATTAGCTCAGCGTTACTAATTGCACCGAGCACCCACCAGCAGTTGCTGTTCCAACTTCAGCTCCTCTGCTTGCTGTAAGTTGCTGTTCCCTGCACTTACCCCTCCATGTTTATATAACGAGTTGTTCCTCTCAGCTCTTTGGACTCATCCGTTCTGTCAGCTTCAATAGACCTGTAAGTCTGCTCACATTGCTATTGCTGCAAACGCTCTTAAAGGGCCCCTGAGTTTCATGGTTGTGTATAAATAGACTCTTTTACTACTAACTAAGGAATATTGCTGTCTATTATAAGATTGAAGAGTGCTAAACACAGAATCATCGTTCATTGCTCTCTAATGCAGTTGCCTGCTCTGTAAATAAATCCTGTTAACCTACCTTTTCATATGAGCTCATAGTAGGTTGCATAAGATAAATCTGAACAAGATACACATAACACCCTTCATATACAATCTGCTTCACATAGTCCCTCCTAGCATTCTACAACAACTTCATTAACATCTTGACCTTAACAAGCTCACCCTCAGTTCTATGAGCATAACAGGAGAGTTACATCAATCTAACTCTCAAGGTGTGGTGTGAGACTGAGTGGTGTTACAGGTATACCATAGGTACTTCATCATTTGAATATGTATCCTGACAATGAGACCTCTCCAGCTTTGTATGCTGAATCAATGGTGCAGGGATTATACAAAGATATCACAATTAATATCCTTAAATCCCAATGTTTGACTTTCTCTGACTTGGTGGTTAGATCACCATCGTATAGTTCAAGGGGCCTCTTTTGTTCGTCCAACCTGGACTGTGATCACAACAGGTTGGGGGGCTATCTAGGGTTCTCTGACAGCACAAGGGGTTTGGAAATTTCAAGAGGCGAGGTTACCAATCAATATTTTAGAACTCTCTGCTATTTTCAGGGCTCCTCAGTTTTAGCCTCTGTTGAAGAGAGAACCGTTCATTTGTTTTCAGACAGACAATATCACAACTGTGGCATATGTCAATCATCAGGGTGGGACTCACAGTCCCCAAGCTATAAAAGATGAATCTCGGATACTTGTTTGGGCGAAATCCAGCTTCTGTCTAATTTCTGCGGTTCATATCCCAGGTGTAGACAATTGGGAAGCGGATTATCTCAGTCGTCAGACTTTACATCCGGGGGAGTGGTTGCTCCATCCAGATGTGTTTTCTCAAATTGTTCAGATGTGGTGTCTTCCACAAATAGATCTGATGGTTTCCCATCTAAACAGGAAACTTCCCAGGTACCTGTCCAGGTCCAGGGATCCTCAGGCGGAGGCTGTGGATGCGTTAGCAGTTCCTTGGTGTTACCAACCTGCTTATATCTTCCCTCCTCTGGTTCTTCTTCCAAGAGTGATTTCCAAGATCATCATGGAACAATTGTTTGTGTTGCTGGTAGCGCCAGCATGACCTCACAGATTTTGGAATGCGGATCTTGTTCAGATGTCCAGTTGCCAACCTTGGCCACTTCCTTTAAGATCAGACCTTCTATCTCAAGGTCCGTTTTTCCATCAGGATGTCAAATCATTAAATTTGAAGGTATGGAAATTGAACGCCTAGTGCTTAGTCATAGAGGTTTCTCTGACTCAGTGATTAATACTATGTTACAGGCTCATAAATCTGTTTCTAGGAAGATTTATTATCGAGTTTGGAAAACTTATATTTCATGGTGTTCTTCTCATAAATTCTCCTGGCATTCTTTTAGAATTCCTACAATTTTATAGTTTCTTCAGGATGGTTTGGATAAAGGTTTGTCTGCAAGTTCCTTGAAGGGACAAATCTCTGCTCTTTCTGTTTTATTCCACAGAAAAATTGCTAAGCTTCCTGATATTCACTGTTTTGTACAGGCTTTGGTCTGTATCAAGCCTGTCATTAAATCAATCTCTCCTCCTTGGAGTCTTAATTTGTTTTTGAAGGCTTTACAGGCTCCTCCTTTTGAGCCTATGCATTCTTTGGATATTAAACTACTTTCTTGGAAAGTGTTGTTCCTTTTGGCAATCTCTTCTGCTAGAAGAGTTTCCCAATTGTCTGCTCTTTCTTGTGAATCTCCTTTTTCTGATTTTCCATCAGGATAAGGCAGTTTTGCGGACTTCATTTAAATTTCTACCTAAGGTTGTGAATTCTAACAACATTAATAGAGAAATTGTTGTTTCTTCTTTGTGTCCTAATCCTAAGAATTCTTTGGAGAGATCCTTATATTTTTGGATGTTGTAAGAGCTTTGACATGCTATGTTGAAGCTACTAAAGATTTCAGGAAGACTTCTAGTCTATTTGTTGTCTTTTCTGGTTCTAGGAAAGGTCAGAAGGCTTCTGCATTTTCCTTGGCTTCTTGGTTAAAGCTTTTAATTCATCAGGCTTATTTGGAGTCGGGTCAGGCCCCACCTCAGAGAATTACAGCTCATTCTACTAGATCAGTCTCCACTTTGTGGGCTTTTAAGAATGAAGCTTCAGTTGATCAGATTTGCAAAGCAGCTACTTGGTCTTCTTTGCATATATTTACTAAATTCTACCGTTTTGATATATTTGCTCCATCGGAAGCAGTTTTTGGTAGAAAAGTTCTTCAGGCAACTGTTTCAGTTTGATTCATCTGCTTATGTTTAAGATTTTTTCTTTTCATTTATGAGAATAAACTTATATTTTGGGTTGTGGATTATTTTTTTCAGCGGAAAATGGCTGTTATTTTTTTTTCCCTCCCTCTCTAGTGACTCTTCTGTGGAGTTCCACATCTTGGGTATTAATATCCCATACATCACTAGCTCATGGACTCTTGCCAATTACATGAAAGAAAACATAATTTATGTATGAACTTACCTGATAAATTAATTTCTTTCATAATGGCAAGAGTCCATGAGACCCATCTTTTTTATGGTGGTTATGATTTTTTTGTATAAGGCACAATTATTTCCAATTTCCTTTTTTTGATGCTTTTTACTCCTTTCTTTATCACCCCACTACTTGGCTATTCATTAAACTGAATAGTGGGTGTGGTGAGGGGTGTATTTATAGGCATTTTGAGGTTTTGGAAACTTTGCCCCTCCTGGTAGGATTGTATATCCTATACGTCACTAGTTCATGGACTCTTGCCAATATGAAAGAAATTCATAGAAGAAATTAATTTATCAGGTGAGTTCTTACATAAATTATGTTTTTCTTTTTCCATATTTAGGCATTTGAAATAGTTAATTTAGCCTGTGGAATTCCCACCTATTCTGAAAGTTTCTGGCCTTAGGTCCAAGCTTATAGATAAGCTGTGTAAATACAGCCAGCAGAAGAAATTACACTCCCAGTGGGGTATAGAAAACATAAGGAAATATAATGTTAATTTTCCATTGTTCTCTCCAAGTATTGCAAGCAGGTATATGTACACAATGTGATACAGTAATGAGATCTGATTATACCTACAAGCTCAACCCATTTTATTAGGTTGTGGCTTCAAAACACAAAACCAGCTACCGTAATTCATATACACAAATAAGCCTTAAAAAGAAAATTCTCATGCATTTTATACTCTGCACTTGGAGGGAAAAACAGTTTTACTGTATACTGTCCCTTTAAGTAAATCTTTTAATATGTTAATTAAACGATACTATATGAAGTGATCAGCAACTTTTAACCCCCCTCATCATATGATAGCGAGTTCAGGCTTAACTTAGGCTGCTCAATTACATTTGTTTTGGGACCTGCCACTGTATATGTAGATTGCTCGGAAGATACAGCTCTATTTGCTATATGCTGTATATGATAGGTACATTTTCCAATACAGACTGGATCTTTATGTGTTTTTTACCTGTTGTTGGATCCTCGGCTACAATTTTATTTTTCCTAGATTACTGTCACAGTATCAGGATAGAACTTAAAAGGCATAATTTAAATTACAGTTGTATTTTGACCCAACTCATACCGTTATAATGTACGTTTAAGAGAAATTCATATAAAAATGTAATTATCCATTAAGGGCTAGCTTACATGTAGAGTGCTATTGATAATGTGGGGTGCATTATGTTGTGCTCAGCCTTGCTCAAACAATAACACACAATCTGGTATTGCAAGTAGATGGTTAAACATAATAATAAAAAATCTTCTTTCAAGCATGTTTATATTGAAAAAAAGGCATCTTAATGTGGCTAAACTTTTTTAACACGTCGTATACTTAAAGGGCCAGTAAACCTAGAAAATAATGTACATAGTGCAGAATTATATAATATTATATTAGTGCTAGCTTTATATAACATAATATTGCCGGTGAATTTTTATTAAAAAAAGAGGGTTTTTCAGACCCTTCCTCTGTGCTCTACTGAGCGGGTCTGGTTTTCCCTCAGAGCGCATCTGGGCAGCTGTCTAGTCACAGCTCGGCCCGACCGCGCCATTACACTCTTGCTCCTGCTCTGTCTGACAGCGGGAGTAAGCTACATTGAGTGTAATGGCGCGGTCGGGCCGGGCTGTGACTAGACAGCTGTCCAGATGCGCTCTGAGGGAAAACCAGACCCGCTCAGCAGAGCACAGAGGACAGGTCTCAAAAACCCTCTTTTTTTAATAAAAATTTACCGGCAATATTATGTTATATAAAGCTAGCACTAATATAATGTTATATAATTCTGCACTATGTGCAGAATTATATAACATTATTTTCTAGGTTTACTGGCCCTTTAAAATGTTGCTTGTTTACATTACAAACATGAAAATGCCATGGAAATAAAGTATTTACATTATATTAAGACTTAATACATAGAAAACTGATGTTTCATAATTTAATTTTGAGGCAAAATCAACGGTATATGGTATGACAAGGGGTAGGACTGGGAAGAGGTCAAAGGTGTATAGGTGTGTGTGTATGTGCGTATGTGTGTGTATATGTACATATATACAGTATGTATGTATGAAGTTTTTATGCTTAACTTTCATTGAAATAGTATAGCATAGAACTAAATGAAGAACTCCAGTACTTGGTTTGGCAATTGAGCGTTACCCAACACACATTTTTACTTTGCACCTGTAAGGGATTGGAAACTTTACATGACTCCTTGCTCAAATAATTAATCATAACAGTTAAAGAGATATGAAACACTAAAATAAAATTTAGATCAATCAAAAGACTGTTGTATAAAAATAATATGGCTAATTACTTACTAGTAACTATTTGAAACAGTTTTTATTATTCTTATTCTTTATTTATAAAGCGCCAACAGATTCCGCAGCGCTGCCCATGGGTACAAGGATAACAGTACAATGGAGAAACAATACGATAAGACAAAATTTTACAGACAAAAACAGGGGGAATTGAGGGCCCTATTCCCGTGGGAGCTTTTTCTTGTAATATGTTTGTGAAATTGTTTTCTTTTCCAACCCTCCTGCTGGACTCATTTTACGAATCCTATCAGGGGGCTACATGGGTAGCAATATATCACTCCTTGAGGACAATGCAAGTGTGCATTTAGTGCCGGTAACATAGCCACTGATGTCACCTTCCCAGCTACAAAAATAACAATCAGCAATCATACATAGCGATGCCTGCGACTAAATCTTTGTATTATTGTGTATGCTCTAATCTCATAGGGTTTGCTGGACGTATGTTTGCAAACAATACATGAGCATGTGAAAATGGTTTCCCAGTACAACGCATGCGGTCTTGAGCCCACACATCAGCTAATTATATGCAAATAAAAGGGATCATTCTTTTCAAATAGAACAGCCCTTTTTGTTGTGCTGTCTTACATGACGGCTAAATAAAAATAGTTATTTTAAAATTAAACACTCTGCTGTTTTCAAGCAGTGTTATTATCTAGAAAGAGTGGGATGTCACATTCCAAAGGAGATATTTCTACCACATTAGTGTAAGAATATTCGGTTGTTGTGAGAACACTTTAATTTTTGCAGAAACACTCGCTAAATGAAATAATATGATTACAGTCTGCATCTAATATGATGCAATATTACATTCCTTTTTGTGCTCTTAAACCAGACAAGTGCTATATTTAGGATCTGAAAGTTACCTATTAAATATTTTAAACTTTTTGTATGAAGAGAATTCCTACATATTATTCAAAATATTTGGGTTTGTAAAATGCACTGTTGTCTGTGGACAGTACTAGTTGAGGGAAATGCTTCTTGTTTTATATATTCTTTTCATTTAAGTCTCCATTCTTTGTTTTTGCAGTTTTATTCTGGAACATTCACACTTGCGCTTTTTTTTTTTTTTTTTTTTTTTTTTTTTTATCTATTATACATTGTGTTTGGGCTTCCTGTACCCATAGTACCATAGAGATGTCAGCTTTGTATAATCTAAATCTGTTAACATAAATGATCCAAGAAAAAAAAGAATGACCCACAAATGGGAATCTTTACTCTGTTTACGTGAACCTGTTTAACATTTATAAAAATACTCACCATAACTTTGTTAGCCTACAAATCTGTTTCATTATAACTTATCTTGGCATTCTGAAGTGTGTTGTGTAGAGACACATTATGAATGTATATAGTCTATATACAATTATATAAACATATTACATATATATATATATATATATATATATATATATATATATTGATTTTGTGTCTTTTTTTTTTTCTCTCCCAAGGTTCGTTTCCTGTCATTGCTCTAATTCATCATTTGTTAATTAAGTTCTTGGTTTAAATGTTATCATACAATAAATGTATTCTGTTTTGGACATTGCCAAGGTGCTATGAAATATTGACATAACACAGAATTAGAAAAATAAAGCTGATTCAAAAGGCAAAAAAAAAAAAAAAAAAAAAAAAAAATAAAAAAAATTATTGAAAAAAATTTAGACACGCCTCCTAAACTGTAATTTAATTATTATCATTGCTGAGAGTGAGCCATGGGAGTTTCTGTGTGCAACATCTTAGAGAGAAATCTCAGACATAGCACTTGTGAAATCTGCTGCTTGTGTCCCACTGAATGATGATGCTGGATGTAGCTGCACTCCTTTGCACCATTGTACGCTGATATTAAAGGGACATTGTACACTAGATTTTTCTTTGCATAAATGGATCCATTTATATAGCCCATCTGGGAGTATTTTGTAAAAATATATAGTTTTGCTTATTTTTAAATAACATTGTGCGATTTTCAGATTCCTAACCAAGCCCCAAAGTTTTAAATGAATACTGATATCTACAGGTTTCTGCTAGCTCTTATTTGTCTAATGGGTCTTTTCATATGAGATAAACAGCAAATCCGGCTGCACAAGAAGTGGTTGTAATAGTGAAAAATCCTCCACAGGCAAAGTAGAAAAAACGTGTTTATTCCAATAGTGCAATAAAAACAAACAATAAGGAAGTAACGAAAATATAAAAAAACTGATCACTCCATGTGAGGGGTGATCAGAAGGACAGCAACAAACTGCATACACGTTTCATGCGGGGCTACCACACTTGATCACTGCTTCAAAATCAAGTTAGTCTAATGCCCTTATAAAGCCTGAGGTTAATTATCACTTCATTACACAAAGTTAACCCTTAACTGGCTACAAAAAAAGACACATATGGCATAAGTTATATAGAGCAAGTCTTAGCTAAATAGCTTATATAGTTCATACAAATATAAATATGAACCATCATTGTATTCTGTACAAGAAAGGATATAAATAATTACAAAATCTGAATATAAAGTACTAAATATTAATAAAGCTTTCTAACTACCAAACATAGATGAAATTAATGCGTTTTAAGTTTAAACAAATAAATTAACATCTGCTTCTGTATTTATCCCATTTGGTGATCTGGTATTGAGAAAAAAGATCCATTTAACCTCTTTTTTACACAATGCATATTCCCTGTCTCCACCCCTTTTGGAAAAAGGTACATGGTCTATTGCCTGAAAAGTTGCTAATGACGAATCTCCACCATGTTCAAATTTAAAATGTGGAACGTCTTCTGGCCAGAGGGTATAGTGAGAAACTTCTTGATAGTACTAAAACACTAGTGGATGATATTCCACGCAACTCGCTACTGACGTATAAAAAACGTAGGAGACAGGATAGGAAGGGCATTGGTAATAAACTATTTTTTAGTACTCTATATAGTCTGGAGTTTAAACATATAAGCAATATTATTAATGAGTGCCTACCTATATTAAACATGGATCCTGTTTTGGCACAGGTGGTATCAACAGGGGTACAATGTGTATCCAGGAAGGCTAAACAGTTGGTAATTATGTGGCTCCCTCTTATTTACCAGAGAAAAGGAACATTACATGGTTAAGACGTAGATTAGGTTTCTATAAGTGTCGAGCAAAAATCTGAAAAACCTGTGACTATGTCTTGGAAGGAGAGTCTTTTAGATCGAGTACAACAGATAAAGATTATAATATCAGGTTTATATTAAATTGTAAGTCCACACATTATATATCTCATGACCTGCAGGGGGTGCCAGATACAGTATATAGGCAAAACCAAGAGAGCCTTAAAAGACAGGGCATTATAACACATCAGGGACATTGATGCCCCTGACATTTTCACCCCTGTAGCGTTACATTTTAAATTTGAACATGGTGGAGATTCGTCATTAGCGACTTTTCAGGCAATAGACCTGATATAAAAAGTCTACACACCCCTGTTAAAATGTCAGGTTTCCGTGATGTAAAAAAAATGAGACAAAGATAAATCATTTCATAACTTTTTCCACCTTTAATGTGACCTATAAACTGTACAACTCAATTGAAAAAACAAACTGAAATCTTTTAGGTGAAGGGAAGTAAACATAAAAAAACTAAAATAATATGGTTGCATAAGTGTGCACATCCTTAAACTAATACTTTGTTTAAGCACCTTTTGATTTTATTATAGCACTCAGTCTTTTTGGCAAAATTTTCCCACTTTTCTTTGCACAAACACTCCAAATTTGTCAGATTGTGAGGGCATCTCCTGTGCACAGCCCTCTTCAAATCACCCCACAGATTTTCAATCGGATTCAGGTCTGGGCTCTGGCTGGGCCATTCCAAAACTTTAATCTTCTTCTGGTGAAGCCATTCCTTTGCTGATTTGAATGTATGCTTTGGGTCGTTGTCATGCTGAAAGCAGGGCTGTCTTTAACACAGGGCAAAATGGGCAGATGACCAGGGCCCAGTCTTTGTTGTGGGGCCCAAAAGTCCTAAAAATAAATAAAACATTTTTTTTATTGTTTTATGCCAGACTGCTGATGTCATGTGACATGGGGGACACACAGTGTCAGTCCTAATACTGTCACAGTCAAAAGTTCTCTGCTTATATTTGTGAGAAACTGTGCCAGACTGTGCCGTTATCATGTGACATGCCGAACTAGTGCCATGTGCTGTTTTAGGTCTGCACTGTGCAGCACTGAATGCTAAGCCCTAACTCGCCATCCAGCCAATCCCACTGCATCAAAAAAGTTCCTGCTGGGGTTACCACTGTTACCAGGTAACTGCTCTGGTAGTGGGGATTGTTCAGGGTAGGGCTGACTGTAGGCACATGCAGCAGAAAGCTGGAGCGGCAGGCACATGAGGATTTGAACATCTGTGCAGCTGCAGACACTGCTCTCTTCACACTGTATCCCTGCAGCCTTGGACAGACAGCATCCAGTCTGCTTGTCCCCTTAGCCCTGCTCTTTCTGCTGTGGCCCTCAGATCAACTAACTGAAGTTTTTCAGGGGAACAGTGCTTTGTAGAAAGGGGTCAGTGGGAAGAATAAAAGAGTGCACACATGCCCCTCCCCCATACAGGGTGAGAGGGAACTTCTACCTTATTTTTATAGATTTTTTTCTCTCTGTCTCAGATTTTACAGCTTCCCATAGTAGTTCTGCCATTCCAGTCAGTAAACTTATATTTGTCTGCACCTCCATGCTTCCTCCTCAGTCTTTACATTGCTTTGCTCCTGTTGACTGCCCTAAATCTCTTTAACCAGCCCTAAATCTCTTTAACCAGCTAACCTCACACCAGAATCACATTCAAAAGCATCAGCTTGATTGATTAGATGATCCATAGCTGATCTTGTTCTCCCCAAATCTCAGGATTCCCCCTTACAGGTCAGACACACCTCAGTATACTGCACAGTGCACACATACGTTGTATTTTTAATATTGGCCCCAGTACAGATTACTAGAGCCTTTTCCACTTTCATTGCAAATAAAAAAACACCCCATCTAAATGAATTCTGTGAGATGCCATTTAGTTGTCGTTTATTTAACGTGTGCTGTTTTTTATGCCAAGTGTGGTTGTATTATTATGCATGCTCAAAAGTATGTATGGGTGTGTTAGAGGGAATGTGTGTGTATATAGTATTTGTATATGTACAAGTATATGATTATATAGAGTGTGTACATAAATTTGTGTGTGCTCTGTAGTGTGTGTTTGTGTGTACATGTATATGTGTATGCTCTGGAGAGTGTGTACATGTGTATGATCTGGAGAGTATGTGTTTGTGTGTACATGTGTATGCTCTGGAGAGTGTGTGTTTGTGTGTACACTTGTATGCTCTGGAGAGTGTGTGTTTGTGTGTACATGTGTATGCTCTGGAGAGTGTGTGTTTGTGTGTACATATATATGTGTATGCTCTGGAGTGTGTCTGTTTGTGTGTACATGTATATATGTACGCCCTGGAGTGTGTGTTTGTGTGTACATGTGTATGCTCTGGAGAGTGTGTGTTTGTGTGAACATGTGTATGCTCTAGAGAGAGTGTGTTTGTGTGTACATGTATATGCTCTGGAGAGTGTGTGTTTGTGTGAACATGTGTATGCTCTAGAGAGAGTGTGTTTGTGTGTACATGTGTATTCTCTGGAGAGTGTGTGTTTGTGTGTACATATATATGTGTATGCTCTGGAGTGTGTCTGTTTGTGTGTACATGTATATATGTACGCCCTGGAGTGTGTGTTTGTGTGTACATGTGTATGCTCTGGAGAGTGTGTGTTTGTGTGAACATGTGTATGCTCTAGAGAGAGTGTGTTTGTGTGTACATGTATATGCTCTTGAGAGTGTGTTTGTGTGCACGTGTGTGTGTATATGGATTAGGGGCGTTTATGTTAGGCATTCCCTTGGTATTTATGAAAGTGGTAATTTTGCTGTACAGTGGCTGTCTGAGCAATAAATATGTAGTGAATATCCCAAAACTGGTGAGATGCTTTTAGGGGGGCCCAAAATAAATTCTTGCACCGGGGCCCTGTAGACATTAGGTCTGCCACTGATTTTTACTATGCGATGACGTGCATTGAATTAAATTTTATGTACAATATACTGTATAATATATAAATAAATTAAAACCAACATTTAATTCATTAATTAGTAAATATATATATATTAAATGTATCCACAGTGGAGGAATTTATTGTTGGTGGAGGAGTTCCTCTTCATGTTCAGCTTTCTAGCAGAAGACTGAAGGTTTTGTGCCAATATTGACTGGTATTTGGAACTGTTCATAATTCCCTCTACCTTGACTAAGGCCCCAGTTCCAGCTGAAGAAAAACAGCCCCAAAGCATGATGCTGCCACCACCATGCTTCACTGTGGGTATGGTGTTCTTTTGGTAACGTGCAGTGTTGTTTTTGCGCCAAACATATCTTTTGGAATTATGTCCAGAAAGTTCAACCTTAGTTTCATCATGCCATAACACCTGTTCCCACATGCTTGTAGCTTGTAGCTTGGTGCACTTTTTCTCATAGCAGGGGCAGTCTTGCATTGCGTACCACGTGATCAGGTGTGGTCACACTTTCGTTTTCTCTTTCCTGACCGAGCTAGCTGTCGGAGAGGTTGCTTCTTCTCTGGTTGCCTGGGTCTAGGAGGTGGTGAGTGCCCCAGTCATTGGTGGTATAAAGGTGTCATTTATTTGTATCCTACTGTTGTTAGCGCAAGCTATGGAGGATCCGGATATGCTTGAGGGTACTCCCTCTATTCCTAATAGTAATACCTATATATATATTGTGAGGAGGCCTTGGTGTGCCCGCCATCTCAACTATGTTCCATATGCATCAATAAGGTTATTATGTCTAAGAAAGTTAACCCCTTTAGTACAACTGAGCCGTCCACCTCTGAGGACTCGCCGTCCCATGAGGTGCATACCCATTAATCATCTCCATTGTCACATGCAGCTTCCCGTAGCATGCCTGATCCTCCGTCTGGAGGGAGCCTTTTACCATCAGACTTTACCACGCAGTTAAAGATGGCGGTGTCTGAGGCTCTTAGTGTTCTACCTCGCCCTGCTAAGCGCAAGTGAAAGGTTAAACATAGCTCTCTGGTCCATCCAGTGATTTGCTTGATTTGTCTGCCTTTCAAGTATCCCAGGATGGGTCACACTCTGAGTCATCAGAGGGTGAAATTTCTGGATCGGAGTCTGCTACCTCTAGGCCTCCGGCTGCGGAGGAGCCAGCCTTTAGATTTAAAATTGGACACCTATGTTTTCTTCTAAAGGAGGTTATGACGACATTAGAGGTTCCAGAGGCCAAGTTGCCTGATGAACCTTTGATCCCTAAATTAGACAGAGTGTACGAGGACAGGGTAGCCCCGCTACCTTTTCCTGTACCTGTAAAAATGGCGAATTTTATTAAAAATTAATGGGATAGGGACTTCCGGTGAGCGGCTCTACAAGATGGCTGCAAGCTTCACTAGCTCCGAGGAAAATTACTTCTAATTTTCATATTGCAGCCATCTACACACGCCATCTGCATTTCTCTTGACAAGAAAGTTGTCCGAGACCAACTAGCAGACAGAAGGAATAACAACTATTCTACCCTGGAAAGTCATTTTGAATAATAAGCCGCTAGGCTTTGTGGCGGGAGTCACTACCACGCTGCAAGTACTCTTAGATAGAGGAACCAACACTCTCCTTCCCACTGAGGGCATTCCAAAAGATATTGATGAGAAGCAACCCAAGATGGACTCTGTAATTAAAGAGCTAACCGCTATACTCTCACCGTGACTAGATGACCTGATGAGGTCGTGTCTAACACTGTATGAAGCTGTCCGGTCGGCTCAGAAACTTTCTACGCTGCCAACTATCGCCTGTATACCTACTGGTGAGGATCCTCAGCTCCCACATACCTCGCACTCTGGCTGTCCTGGGGGTGCTGCGGGGCCAGGGTGTGTCCAGTTTGTCCCAGAGCAAAGCACTGCTTCACTCCGTCACTCCTGTACACCCGCTCAGCTGGATAACAGTCCTCGCGACAAGCCGCTGTCTACACTGAAAGAAAACTCCATGGTGAAGCAGCCGGACAGTGCCTATGGCAACATCACACCCGATAGTAGGCAATTTCTGGCACCCCACTTGCTGCATAGCCTTGAATCTCAATCCTTTCTAGAGGAAAGTAATCTCACCTCACTGAAGGAGGGCAGGCCGTGACACGCACACGGTGCAGGGGGTTTCTTGTTGCTAACGGGAGCTACAGAAAAGGTGTTGGCTGAGCGGGCATGTCACCAACAAAACAGAGCTTACTGCTCTACTTGTCCTGGCCGGCATTTAACCAAGGCAATTTAGGGCATGATCAGAGAATAACTCGTAGAGGAGTCGGCTAGAATTTGACTCTATGTTTTACAGCTGCCTGTATACACCATGTTATGGCACCGGACATGGACAGATAGTGCCGTGTTAAATATTGAGTTTTGGGTACTGTTGCTGCTTACAAATATTGTTCATGAAGCAGGCGGGTTTCCTATTGGTCTGTGACTTGCTGAGTACATGGTTCCCCCTGCCAAGCACTTTAGATTACCTCTACAATGTTCTACCTTGCTCTCCCTGGCAGTCAGCTACTCAGAATAATGTGCAAAAGTCCTACTGTAAAATTGAATTGGCTGAGACGAACACTTATGACAATAACAATAAATGCACGCTTTGGGGCCATATAGAAAAACCTTGCTAACTTAACCGATCACAAATCGCTTGACACTTGTCATAATATGTTTATTTCCATATATTTTATTAAAACATTGGGATATATGCTTGGCTTAGAGATGTTTAGAGTTAGTTATAAAAGGCTCCGCCTCCCACATATCCCACAGAAGTATTAATGGGTCACGGATCCGCAAAATGGCACTCCTGACTCTAACAGCAATGGACTCTTAATATGTGGTGGAAACGTACCGGAGTAAATCATTAGAGCTTGGGCTTGCATTGTAACTCCATCATATTGCTAATGTTTTGTTTTAATTTTATGCTCTTGGCCCTGTTGGCTACAGGTTTTACTGTGTCAGACCTCCCTTTTTCTCTTAACAATTCTATCTGTTCCATAATAAGGTTGTTCTAGGTACCTTCTGTAAGTGATCTTAGAAGCCTAGTCACAAAGTTTAGGAAAGCCTCAGACATATTCCTCTCGGTCTAGAAAACCTGCTACATAATTGCACAGTTAATATATACTCTCCTGAACTTCCTAGGTCTCAGCAAGGTATTAAACATGGTTGCTGTTCTCTATAAGAACCTATAAGGCAGGGACTAATACCCATATAGTGGCACACAATCAGCCATGTTGTCATATCTGTTTTATACTGTTTTGTCTCAATGGGAGTTTAGTGTCTAACCTAAAACATGAGGCTACTTTTAATATCAATAGAGAAACCCACAATGTTCATATTACATGGAGCCCCTCGAAACATGGCAGAAACTTGCTAATCTTTACCAGAAACAACTGTAAATAAATGTTAATCACGCCTACCTTTTCTATTTATTAGTCAGTGGTTTAGCTGTTATGGAACATAAAATCCCTTTACATATCCCACAACACAATATCTTAGTATTACTATCTCCGATGTAAACTGCTATACATATTCTTTTGGTGAATACTAAAAAAGGTGTAAACCTTGAAGAGAAGATGTTTATCTCTCCGTCCTGTGTTATTCGTTTTGTTTTGTGTTATTTGTATTGCTGTGTTTTATTTTCCTCCTTTGATATTTGTTTCGCTGTGTTTTATTTCCCTCTTTTGTTATTTGCTTTGTTTTATGTTGTTTTAGTTTTATTTGGTTGATATTTAAAAAGTTAAAATCAAAGAGTGGAGGGAAACAACAGGAGGCTATGAATATATCTGGGAAAATTCTCTTTATTTTCTACATTTGCAATAAGAAGGCTATATTACACCTGTTGATTATATAGGAACATATGGGTTGCTACACTGTGTATCGCTACATCATCATTGACTGATTTGCATTTGTATGCTTCCCTGACCTCTATTAAATTTCCCCCCTCTCTCTCCTCCCCTGCCCTCCCCCCTCCAATTTCAGGTATATAATCAACCTGTACGCATCTTATGATGTAGGTTTTGTATCAGGATATAGCTTTTATGTAATTTGAGTTGTGTTTTTTATGTTGTTTTGTCCTGTTTTGTTTGTTCATTGTTGTTTAGTTAAGTTATGTTATAAAAAGAAAAAGAAAAATCCCCAACATGGTGTACAAATATTTCTCAAGTGAAATCTATTGATCTCTTAGTAACATATAAGGAAGGCATACTAGCAGGATTTATCTTTATGTCTAAACCTACTAAAATGTACCTGATTTTCTCCTTTCACTCAATGTATGGTACTAAGCCCTGTACTGTTTTGTGAACCTGTATACAGTGTTGGATATAAATAAAAAAAAATTACAAAAAAAAAATTAATGGGATAGAATTGGATCTTCCTTTTCCCCTTCGTCTGCCTTTAAAAAAAATTATACCCAGTCCCGGACTCTCAGCTGGAGTTGTGGGGTTCTGTCCCTAAGGTGGATGGTGCTATCTGCTTTTTAGTTAAGCGTACTACTATCCCTCTTGAGGATAGCTCGTCTTTCAGAGAGCCGATGAATAAAAAGATGGAAACTTTTCTCAGAAAAATGTTTCAGCATATGGGATATTTATTTCAACCGGCAGCGGCTGTTGCCTCAGTTGCTGGAGCTGCGGCCTACTGGTCTGGTATGCTAAAATCGCTGATTTCTCAGTGCAGATGCGTCGGGCACTCTGGCTGAAGTCCTGGTCTGCGAACATGACTTCTTAGTCTAGATTACTTTCCCTACCATTTAAGGGAAACATTTTATTTGGTCCAGGCCTGGACTCTATTATCTCCATGGTTACAGGGGGCAAGGGAGCCTTCCTACCGCAGGATAAAAAGAACAAATCTAAGTGACAAGGATCTAATTTTGTTCCTTTCATTCTGAAAAGTCCCAATGTCAGCAGTCCTCCTTTAAGCCCGAGCAAACCAAGAGCACTTGGAAGCCGACTCAATCATAGAATAAATCCAAGCAGAACAAGAAGCCCGCCAAGAACAAGTCGGCATGAAGGGGCAGCCCTCAATCCAAAGCCGGATCGTGTAGGGGGCAAACTGTCCCTGTTTTCAGACGCTTGGTCCAGGGACATGCATGATCTGTGGGTCCTAGAGGTCAAAGCTCAGGGATACAAGATAGGTTTCAAATCTCATCCACCCAAGGGCAGAGTTCTCTTCTCAAGCCTGTCTTTAAACCAGAAAAGAGGGAAGCCTTTCTGGGGTGCTTGCAGGATCTTTCCTCCTTGGGGGTCATTTTCCCGGTTCCTATCACAGAAAGAGGTTTGGGATACAACTCAAACCTGTTTTTAGTCCCAAAGAAAAAGGGAACTTTCCGCCCAATTCTGGACCAAATGGGGTTTAAACAAATTTTTAGAAGTTACCGTCGTTCAAGATGGAAATAATGAGGTCGATTCTTCCGCTAGTTCAGGAAGGAAAGTACATGAGCACTATAGATCTGAAGGATGCCTACTTTCACGTTCCAATCCAGAGGGACCACTTCCAGTTCCTAAGGTTTGCGTTCCTGGATCAGTACTTCCAGTTCATTGCACTTCTGTTAAGTCTAGCTACGGCCCCAAGAATCTTTACAAAGGTTCTAGGAGCTCTCCTGGCTGTCTCCAGAATCCAGAGTATAGCAGTAGCTCCCTACTTGGACGACATTCTGGTTCAAGCACAATCCTTTCGGCTATCAGGGGACCATTCTTTATCTCTTCTCTCTCTTCTTCGATCACATGGATGGAAGATAAACTTAGAGAAGAGTTCTCTCATTCCAAGCACCAGGGATGAAATTTCTGGCTACTATAATAGATTCAATATCCATGAGGATATTTCTAACCGACCAGAGACGGTGCAAGTTAGCCTCGGCATGTCTTGCCTTCCGGACCTCCTTAAAGGGCCACTAAACCCAAAATCTTTCTTTCATGATTCAGATAGAACATACAAATTTAAACAACATTACAATTTACTTCTATTATTTATTTTGCTTCATTTTTGAGATATCCTTATTTGAAGAAAAAGCAATGCACATGGGTGAGCCAATCACATGAGACTTCTATGTGCAGCAACCAATCAGCAGCTACTGAGCATATCTAGATATGCTTTTCAGCAAAGAATATCAAGAGAATAAAACAAATTAGATAATAGAAGTAAATTAGAAAGATGTTTAAAAATGCATTCTCTTTCTAAATCATGAAAGAAAAAAATGTGGGTATCATGGCCCTTTAAGGCCATCTGTGGCTTAGTGTATGGAGGTAATTGGTCTCATGGTGTCCAGCATGGACATAATTCCTTTTGCCAGGTTCTGTCTCAGGCCGCTACAGTTGTGCATGCTGAGGCAGCGTAACGGCGATCATTCGGATCGGTCTCGACATATTTCCCTGGACAACCGGTCGAGAGAATAAATCTCTTGGTGGCTCTGTCCAGATCATCTGTCCCAAGGGACATCCTTTCTCAGACCATCCTGGGAGATTGTGACTACGGACGCGAGCCTCTCAGGATGGGGAGCTGTTTGGGGTGCCAAGAAGGCACAGGGCCTGGGTTCTCAGGAGGAACTCTCCCTCCTGATCAACATTTTGGAGCTTCGAGCAATCTACAATGCTCTGAAGGCTTGGCCTCTTCAGACAATATAACCTCGGTGGCTTACATCAACCATCAGGGGGGAACGAGAAGCTCCCTAGCAATGAGGGAAGTATGTTGGATTCCGGAGTGGGCGGAGGCCCACAGCTGTTTGCTGTCAGCGATCCAAATTCCGGGTGTGGACAACTGGGAAGCGAATTTTCTCAGCAGACAATCTTTTCATCCGGGGGTATGGTCTCTCCATCCTGAAGTGTTTGCGGAGATATGCTACAGGTGGGGACGCCGGAGATAAACCTCATGACGTCTAGTCTCCATACCAAACTACCCAGATATGGGTCAAGGTCCAGGGACCCTCAGACGGAGCTAATAGATGCATTAGCGGTGCCTTGGAGGTTCAATCTAATCTACCTTTTTCCGCCATTACCACTCCTTTCTCGGGTAGTGGCCCGCATCAAGCAGGAGCAAGCGTCAGTAATACTGATTGCTCTATCGTGGTTCACGGACCTAGTGATGATGTCATCTTCTCCTCCATGGAAGTTAACTTGTCACAGGGATCTGCTGGAACTAGGTCCTTTTGTTCATCAAAATCTAGATTCTCTGAGGCTGACTGCGTAGAGATTGAATTCTTAGTCCTAGCCAAGAGAGGTTTTTCTGAGAGTTATTGATACTCTCATCCAAGCTCGTAAGCCAGTTACTCTTCGCATCTTTCATAAGGTGTGTAGAACCTACTTATTCTGGTGTGAAGAGTGTGGTTTTCCTTGGCATGACGTTAAGGTTGCCAGGATTCTGTTGTTTTCTCCAGGATTGTCTGGGGAAGGGTTTTTCGGCCATTTCCCTGAGGGGTCAGATTTCGGCCTTGTCTGTTTTACTGCACAAGAGGCTCTCTGAACTTCCAGATGTTCAGTCTTTTGTTAGGGCTCTGATTAGGATCAGACCTGTGTTCAGATCTTCGGCTCCCCCTTGGAGTCTGAATCTGGTTCTTAAAGTTTTGCAACGGGCTCCGTTTGAGCCTAGGCATAAAATTGATATTACATTGTTGTCCTGGAAAGTTCTCTTAGTACTGGCTATTGCCTCTGCGCGCAGAGTATCTGAGATTGCCGCCTTGCAATTTGAGCCTCCTTATCTGGTGTTCCATTCAGATAAGGCTGTCCTACGTACTAAGTTAGGGTTTCTCCCTAAAGTTGAGTCAGACCGCAACATCAATCAAGAGATTGTGGTCCCTTCTTTGTGTCCTAATCCTTCTTTTTCGAAGAAACGTTTACTTCATAATTTGGATGTAGTTCGTGCTTTGAAATTTTATCTTCGAGCTACTAAGGATTTTAGACATATTTCTTCCTCGTTTGTGGCATATTCTGGGAAGCGTAAGGATCAGAAGGTCTCTTCAACTTCCTTATCTTTTTGGTTGAGGAGTCTTATCCGCTTAGCCTATGAAGCAGCGGGACATAGACCTCCTCAGAGAATTACAGCTCATTCTACTAGAACTTCCTCTTGGGCCTTTAAGAACGAGGTCTCTATGGATCAGATTTGTAAGGCGGCTACCTGGTCCTCCTTACACACTTTTTCTAAATTCTACAAGTTTGATGTTTTTGCTTCAGCTGAAGCAGCCTTCGGGAGAAAGGTTTTGCAGGCTGTGGTGCCCTCAGATTAGGGTCCGCCTCTTTTTTGTCCCTCTCGTTATCATTCAGTGTCCTCTAGAGCTTGAGTATAAGTTTCCCAACAGTAAGGAATGAAGCTGTGGACTCTCCTTATATTAAGAAGGAAAACATAAATTATTCTTACCAGATAATTTAATTTCCATCTGTATATGGAGAGTCTACGGCTCCTGCCCATGTATCTCCGATGGGCGGACCCCTAAATATTGTGTTTTCTTCTGGCACCTTTTATACCCTGATATTTCTCCTACTGTTCCTTGTTCCCTCAGCAGAATGACTGGGGGATTGGGGAAGTGGGAGAGGTATTTAAGCTTTTGGCTGGGGTGTCTTTGCCTCCTCCTGGTGGCCAGGTTCAGTATTTCCCAACAGTAAGGAATGAAACCATGGACTATCCTTATACAGGAGGAAATGAAATTATCTGGTAAGCATAATTTATGTTTTTTACATCACAGAAACCTGACATTTTAACAGGGGTGTGTATACTTTTTATATCCACTGTACATAAAGATAAATGTGTGTATTTGTGTGTGTGTGAATGTGTGTGTGTGTGTATGTTTGTGTGTGTGTATATGTGTATATATATATATATATATATATATATATATATATATATACAGTGTATATATATATATATATATATATATACAGTATATATGTATACACACACACACACACACAGCACTCTGCAAAAGTCTTAGGCCACCATTAGATTTGTTGTTTTAGCAAAGTTTTAATGGCCATTCATATTAATTTTCCGGTCTGTTTATTAAGATACAAACATTTTTTTTTAACAAAATGGCTTCTAGAGGCAAAAGTCAGTATTTAGGGGCCGATTTATTAACAGTCGGACGGACATGATGCCGACAGCATACACATTTAACATTGCACAAGCAGTTCTGGTGAACTGCTTGTGCAATGCCGCCCCTTGCAGATTGGCCGCTAGCAGGTGGTGTCAATCAACCTGATCATATGAGATAGGGCGGATTAATGTCTGCAGCCTCAGAGGAGGTGTACGAGTTAAGGAGCAGCGGTCTTAATAAATCGGCCCCTTAGTGTGACCTCCCTTGGACTAAGCACATCTTGAACTCTTTTGAGGAGACTGTCCTGAAGTTTTCTGAAGTAAACTTCTGGTATATTATACCAGGCTTCTCTCAGCACTTCCTAGAGTTCTTCTTTAGATTTAGGTTGTCTTTTATTTATTTTTCTGTCCAGGTGATCCCATACTGCCTCTATAATATTCAGGTTGGGACTCTGTGGAGGCCAATCCATGACTTTCAGTGTTTTATCAGCTGATTTTCTCTCCAAATATTATTTCACTGCATTATCAGTGTGCTTGAGATCGTTATGCTGAAAAATAAAACCATTCCAAATCAGGTACTTTCCAGAAGGAATGGCATTATGAATTAAAACCTGTACTTTTCAGCATTCATGAACCATCAATTCGGAGAATATATCGCCAACACATCTGGCATAAATGTGGCCCCAAACCAGGAGAGACCCTCCACCATGTTTCACTAAAGGCCACAATCACTCATTCTTCCATCTCTCTCCAACTCTTCTTCTCACATATTGTCAACGATTGGACCCAAAACTTTCATCAAACTTGGATTCGTCACTCCATAGTACTCTTTTACACTAATCTTCATTCCAATCTTTGTGAGCTTTAGCATATCTTAGCCTTTTCACTCTGTTCCCCTCCTGAAAAAGTGGTTTCTTGGCTGCTACCCTTCCACAAAGACCATTCCTTATCAAGCTTCTTCGGATTACAGAAGGGTCAACTTGGCATCCCAAGGAACCTGGCAGATGCTGAGCCAGGTCCTTGCTGGACTTCTTCCAGTCTCTCAAAGAAGAAACTCTTCCAGTCCTTTTTTCGTCTTTGACCTCTCCTGATTCTTCATTTTTTTTTTCTTTATAACAGCTTGAATACTACATCTTGAGTATCCAGTTTGTTTGCTGATTACCCTTTGAGAGTGGCCTTGCTGATGCAAAAGTATGATTTTATGTCTGTCAAATTCTTTGATCTTTGGCATATTGAATGGAATTATGTGATTAAAAGTTGGTCTTATTAGCAATCTTTCAAAAAATTAAACTCATACCACGGGGTATATTTATGTAAGTGCCAGCGGACATGATACAATGCAGCTTATCATGTCCGCTGCACATCGATCAATGCCGACAGCATACGCTATCTGCATTTATCATTGCACCAGCAGTTCTTGTGAACTGCTGGTGCAATGCCGCCCCCTGCAGATTCACGGCCAATCGGCCGCTAGCAGGGGGTGTCAATTAACCCGATCGTATTCACTGCCTCAGAGCAGGTGGACAAGTTATGGAGCAGCAGTCTTTACGTACGGAGGGGTATCAAGCTCCGTACGGAGCTTGGTAAATTGACCCCCACATGTGTATGCAATGCAAGTATGTCTTGCACAAACCTGGTGCAATAGACCTTTTTTCACAGCAGTCATTTTGACATAAAATAGTAGGACATATACAGGTGTTAGCAATTACATTAATTAGGGTTCCATTCCATTTAGGTTTACGTGAGTCAGGTTCCTGCTATTGCTGAAGTGTAATACTAAATACTTGCCACTTTAGCCTATAGAACTCTTTTATTTCAGTTTTTTTCTGTTTTTTAATGCTGCATACAAATATCCTGTATTTTCTGGTTGTATTCTAATAAAGAGGCTGAGAAATAATTATATATGATCATTATACCATTTCTAAAACAACAAATCTAATGGTGGCCTAATACTTTTGCACAGTACTGTATATATGATATATCTTTAATTTTTAAATTTCTAATGAATTTGTCGATAATGCACTAGTCTCCAGGAATACACACTAGTATTTATAATAGTATAATTGTGGAATGGTCCTAGTATATATAATTATCTGCTGAGAATGGCCGCTCAGCACACAGTTTATAAATGGGTATATATGATTTCCGTTCATGCTAGCTAATTGATTCTGATATGATATAATATTTGTGTCTCTTTGTTCATTTTGAGATGATTAAATAGTTTTTTTTTATATGAAAAAGCCTGGTGTCATTTTCAGTAATGCTGTGTTGAATATGTCACAAACTCTTACACTTGTTATGTTCAGAAACTGTAGTTTGTGCATCATGTCAGCCAAATACAAATACTTAAATTAATTTGACCTGTTTTAATATAAACTTATATTGCTACCAGCTATTACTGAATTTATTTTCGTGCAGTATAAAAAAAAAAAAGATGAACAGCTGGCATTCTAAAGACTAAACATATTTTTATGATTTTATTTCTGTAACTGACAAGAGATTTATTTTGAAATGTACCTATGCATAGAAAGTTTCCTATTAGGTATTATTAAGCTATTAATACTGGTTGTTGGAACTGCAACTAATGTGACTTTTTATAAAGCCATAACCTGCAATATGACTGGAAGGCGAGACAGGCACATAACGCACTATAATATTTTTAGTATCCAATTCTGTGTATTTTATTATGTTAAATAAAAGTGAATGCGAGTGAAGGAAAGGAAGAGAACAGTTCATGACTATGCATATAATGTTTCCATGGAAGCTTATACCTATCAGGTACATAGAGTGTCTGTGTTACACCTATTTATAGATTGCAATTTGTAAGTAGGCTTTGAGACATTTTAAGGTGGTTTTAAAGATGCTCCTATTGCACATTCTGCAATATCATGTACAAGTACATTGTTTAAGAACCCTTGTTGTGTATGTCCTCAAAAAAGCTATAATGCACCAGGTTCAGAAATGTAATTCCCACACAATATCCAGTGCACAATGCTAAAATTATTTTTCTTTAACCCCTTAATGACCGGACCATTTTTCAATTTTCTTACCCTTAATGACAATGGCTATTTTTACATTACTGTGGTGTTTGTGTTCAGCTGTAATTTTCCTCTTACTCATTTACTGTACCCACACATATTATATACCGTTTTTCTCGCCATTAAATGGACTTTCTAAAGATATCATTATTTTCATTATATCTTATAATTTACTATACAAAATTTTATAAAATATGAGGAAAAAATGGAAAAAACACACTTTTTCTAACTTTGACCCCCAAAATCTGTTACACATCTACAACCACTAAAAAACACCCATGCTTAATAGTTTCTAAATTTTGTCCTGAGTTTAGAAATACCCAATGTTTACATGTTCTTTGCTTTTTTTGTAAGTTATAGGGCCATAAATACAAGTAGCACTTCGCTATTTCCAAACCACTTTTTTTTTCAAAATTAGCGCTAGTTACATTGGAACACTGATATCTGTAAGGAATACCTGAATATCCATTGACATGTATATATATTTTTTTAGAAGACATCCCAAAGTATTGATCTAGGCCCATTTTGGTATATTTCATGCCACCGTTTCACCGCCAAATGCGATCAAATTAAAAAAAATGTTCACTTTTTCACACATTTTGTCACAAACTTTAGGTTTCCCACTGAAATTATTTACAAACAGCTTCTGCAATTATGGCACAAATGGTTGTAAATGCTTCTCTGGGATCGCCTTTGTTCAGAAATAGCAGACTTATATGGCTTTGGGGTTGCTTTTTGGTAATTAGAAGGCCGCTAAATGCCGCTGCGCACCACACGTGTTTTATGCCCAGCAGTGAAGGGGTTAATTAGGGAGCATGTAGGGAGCTTGTAGGGTTAATTTTAGCTTTAGTTTAGTGTAGTAGACAACTCCAAGTATTGATCTAGGCCAATTTTGGTATATTTCATGCCACCATTTCACCGCCAAATGCGAGCAAATAAAAAAAACCTTTACATTTTTCACAATTTTAGATTTCTCACTGAAATTATTTACAAACAGTTTGTGCAATTATGGCACAAATGGTTGTAAAAGCTTCTCTGGGATCCCCTTTGTTCAGAAATAGCAGACATATATGGCTTTGGCGTTGCTTTTTGTTAATTAGAAGGCCGCTAAATGCTGCTGCACACAACACGTGAATTATGCCCAGCAGTGAAGGAGTTAATTAGGTAGCTTGTAGGGCGCTGGCAGGGTTAATTTTAGCTTTAGTGTAGAGATCAGCCTCCCACCTGACACATCCCACCCCCTGATCCCTCCCAAACAGCTCTCTTCCCTCCCCCACCCCACAGAAAGTCTGCCAGTACTAAATAAAAGGAGTTTTTTTTTATTTTATTTTTAAAAAAAATGTATTCTGCTGTAATGGAGCCCTGCCTTAGCCCCCAACCTCCCTGATCCCCCACCAAACAGCTCTATAACCCTCCCTGCTACTTAATTGCCGCCATCTTGGGTACTGGCAGCTGTCTGCCAGTACCCAATTTGCCCCCAAAAATATTTATAAATTTTGCCCCCAAAAATATTTATAAACTTTTCTGTAGTGTAGCAGCCCCCCCTCAATACCCCCAACCCCCCCCCCAGATCCTTTTATATATATATATATATTTTTATTTTTTATGTTTTGAACTTTTTTTTTTTTCATTGGTGTCAGTGGCTAATATGCGCGTGCGCGCGCCCCACGTGCACGCGCGCGCCCCCCACGTGCATGCGCCCGCCCCACGTGCACGCACGCGCCCGCACGCTGCCGCCTCTTTGCTTCCCTTCCCCCCGGAACACTGCACCATTGATACCGGTGCAGAGAGGGCCACAGAGTGGCTCTCTCTGCATCGGAGGCTTGTTAAAAGGTATTGCAGGATGCCTCCATATCGAGGCATCACTGCAATACCCTGAGAGCTGCTGGAAGCAATTGCGATCGCTTCCAGCTCCCTCTTAAACAACTGACGTACCAGGTACGTCCATTGTCACTAACTGCTAGTTTTTGCAGGACGTACCTGGTACGTCAGTTGTCATTAAGGGGTTAAAAGGGGCATGAAACCCAAATTTTTTCTTTCATGATTTAGAAAGAGCATACACATATAAACAACTTTCCAATTTAGCTCTATTATCTAATTTGCTTCATTCTCTTGGTATCATTTGTTGAGAAGCTTATCTAAATAGGCTTATTAGCTGCTGATTGCTGGCTGCACATAGATGCCTTGAGTGATTGGCTCACGCGTGTGCATTTCTATTTATTCAACAATGGATATCTGAAGAATGAAGCTAATTAAATAATAGAAGTAAGTTGAATTTTTTTTTTAAATTGTATTCTTTATCTGAATCAGGTAAGAAACATTTTGTGTTTCCTGTCCTTATAATGCCAGAGCCAGCATTGCCTGTTTCAGCTTTTGAATATTGGAACAATTTGAATATGTGTCCTGAAATAGTGCGGTCTCACCGCTTGTGGCGGAACCGCGCTATTGAAAAAACAAGCCCCCATAGAAAGGGGGTTAAGTAAAATTTATAAATATCAGAAAATGTTATCATATTGCAAGGTATTAAAGAGATCAAAAGGTACATATTGAAATGTGCATGATTGCATTTCAATTTTAAATAAAAATATTTTTGCAATATACTTCCATTAGCATAAATGCTTCTCCTAAGGGGCCTATTTATGAAAGGCCTGTCGCACATGATCAGACATTGCGGATCATGTCCGACAGACCTCGCTGAATGCGGAGAGCAATATGCTCTCCGCATTCAGCATTGCACCAGCAGCTCTTGTGAATTGCTGGTGCAACGCCGCTCCCTGCAGAATCGTGGCCAATCAGCCGCTAGCAGGGGGTGTCAATCAACCCGATCATATTCGATTGGGTTGAATTGCGGCGATGTCTGTCCGCCTCCTCAGAGCAGGCGGACAGGTTATGGAGCAGCGGCCTTTAGAAGGCTCACCAGAAACACGGGGCTTCAAGCTCCGTACGGAGCTTGATAGATATGCCCCTAAAAGTTATTACAGTTTTCCAAAGACATATGCACATATTCTGTGAGTGCCCTGTGCAACAGCATTCAAACACTACACCTTCTCAGAGAGTCAGCAGTGGCTTTTATGACACAAAGGGCTAGATTACAAGTGGAGTGCTGTTTATTGCTATTGCTCCCGCGCTCTTCTTTCCGACGCATGCATACAGCCACAATTAACCCGATATCACTTGCGCAAAACAATTAGCATGCTACTCGTAACACCAGCATTGTTACTTAACACCACTTAATGACCAAGGACATGCCAGGCACGTCCTACAAAGAACGGTCGTTAACGACCAAGGACGTGCCTGGCACGTCCTACAAAAAACGGTCGTTAACGACCAAGGACGTGCCTGGCACGTCCTTTGGGGTTTCAAGCGGTGGACGCGATGGTGATTGCTTCCAGCCGCTTTCAGGGTATTGTAGTGATGCCTCGATATTGAGCGGCGGGAGCGCACGGGCACGATTAGTGATGAGCCTGTACTGTTGTATATGGGAAGGAGGAGGAGGGAGAGGGAGGGGGAAATAAAAAATTCATGTTGGTAAAGAGATCTGGGAGAGGGTAGGGTATTGAAGGGGGGGCAGCTACACTTCAGAAAAATTGAGTATTTTATTATCTCCTAAAAAAAAAAGGCAAATTTTGACTAAACTGGGTACTGGCAGACAGCTGCCAGTACCCAATATGGCGGCAAATAGGTAGAGGGGGAGGGTTAGAGAGCTGTTTAGGGGGGATCAGGGAGGTTGGGGGCTTAGGGGGGATCCAACACTGCATAATAAAAAAAAAAAAAAAAAAATATATATATATATATATATATATATATATATATATACACAGTATATGTAAATACCTTTCTGCCAGTACTTAAGATGGCAGTGATAATTGTGAGGTGGGGGACGGAAGAGAGCTATTTCAGGGTGGTCAGGGAGGGATCAAGGCATGGGATGTGTGAAGTGGGAGGCTGATCTCTACACTAAAGCTAAAATTGACCCTACAAGCTACCTAATTAACCCCTTCACTGCTAGACATAATACAAGTGTGGTGCCCAGCAGCAATTAGCGGCCTTCTATTTCTGAACAAAGGGGATCCCAGAGAAGCATTTGCAACCATTTGTGCTATAATTTCAGTGAGAAACTTAAAGTTTGTGAAAAAGTTAACAATTTTTTTAATTTGATCGCATTTGGCAGTGAAATGGTGGCATGAAATATAACATAATGGGCCTAAACCAATACTTTGGGTTGTCTATTAAAATATATATATATATATATATATATATATATATATATATATATATATATATACATGTCAAGGGATATTCAGGGATTCCTGACAGATATCAGTGTTAAAATGTAACTATCGCTAATTTTGAAAAAGAAATGGTTTGGAAATAGCTAAGTGCTACTTGTATTTCTTTCATGTAATTGGCAAGAGTCCATGAGCTAGTGACATATGGGATATACAATCCTACCAGGAGGGGAAAAGTTTCCCAAACCTCAAAATGCTTATAAATACACCCCTCACCACACCCACAATTCAGTTTTACAAACGTTGCCTCCTATGGAGGTGGTGAAGTAAGTTTGTGCTACGATTTCTACGTTGATATGTGCTTCTCAGCATTGTTGAAGCCTGATTCCTCTCAGAGTACAGCGAATGTCAGAGGGACGTGAAGGGAGTATCACTTATTGAATACGATGATTTCCCTAACGGGGGTCTTTTTCATAGGTTCTCTGTTATCGGTCGTACAGATTCATCTCCTACCTCCCTTTTCAGATCGACGATATACTCTCAATTTACCATTATCTCTACTAATAACTGTTTTAGTACTGGTTTGGCTATCTGCTATATGTGGATGGGTGTCTTTTGGTAAGTATGTTTTTTATTACTTAAGACACCTCGGCTATGGTTTGGCACTTTATGCATTTATATAAAGTTCTAAATATATGTATTGTACTTATATTTGCCATGAGTCAGGTTCATGTATTTCCTTCTGCAGACTGTCAGTTTCATATTTGGGGAATATATACATTTTTTAAAAAGAAATGTATTTCTTACCTGGGGTTTAGTCTTTTTTTCAATTGACTACTTCTTACAAATTGCGGGCGGTATTAGGCCCGCGGGTGTGTCAAATGCTAAACTTTATTGCAAAAAAATTTTTGGCGCGAAAAAGTACGTCTATGACGCAAGTTCCTCACTTCCGGCGTCATACTTGACGCCGAGACCTTTCACACTGTTGCGTCATTAGTGACGCGAGTGTGTCATTTCCGGTTATTTTTTTGGTGCCAAAAAAGTTTAGTTACGTTGTGCGTCATACTTGGCACCAAACGTTTTCATTATTTCAATACCCCATTGATGTTTGCCTCTTGCTTTTTTCTATCAGAGGGCTATGCTTTTTGCATTTTTTCCCATTCCTCAAACTGTCATCTCTTACATTTTGCAAGATGTCTCAATCTGATCCTGCCTCAGAAGTTTCTGCTGGAACATTGCTGCCTGACATTGGTTCTACCAAAGCTAAGTGCATTTGTTGTAAAATTGTAGAAATTATCTCGCCGAATGTCATTTGTAATAGTTGTCATGATAAACTTTTACATGCAGATAGTGTATCCATCAGTAATAGTACATTGCCAGTTGCAGTTCCTTCAACTTCTAATGTAAATTTAAAAGAATTGGTTTCTGATTCTATTCTGAAGGCTTTGTCTGCATTTCCACCCTCAAATAAACGTAAAGGTCTTTTAAAACTTCTCATTTAGTTGATGAAATTTCAAATGACCAACAACATAATAATTTATCCTCTTCTGACGAGGATCTATCTGATTCAGAAGATCCTTCCTCAGACATTGACACTGACAAATCTACTTATTTATTTAAAATTGAGTATATGCGTTCTTTAGTAAAAGAAGTGTTATTTACTTTGGATATTGAGGTAACCAGTCCTCTTGACGTTCAGTCTAATAAACGTTTAAATGCTGTTTTTAAACCTCCTGTGATTTCTCCAGGGGTTTTTCCTATTCCTGAGGCTATTTCTGATATGATTTCTAAGGAATGGAATAAGCCAGGTACTTCTTTTATTCCTTCTTCAAGGTTTAAAAAATTGTATCCTTTACCAGCAAAATCTATAGAGTTTTGGGAAAAGATCCCCAAAGTTGATGGGGCTATTTCTACTCTTGCTAAACGTACCACTATTCCTATGGAAGATAGTACTTCCTTTAAGGATCCTTTAGATAGGAAGCTTGAATCTTATCTAAGAAAGGCCTATTTATATTCAGGTCATCTTCTCAGACCTGCAATTTCTTTGGCTGATGTTGCGGCTGCATCAACTTTCTGGTTGGAGAATTTAGCGCAACAGGAATTGGATTCTGACTTATCTAGCATTATTCGCTTACTGCAATATGCTAATCATTTTATTTGTGATGCTATTTTTGATATTATCAAAATTTAAGTTAGATCCATGTCTTTAGCTATTTTAGCTAGAAGAGCTTGGTGGCTTAAATCCTGGAATGCTGATATGACATCTAAATCTAGATTACTATCTCTTTCTTTCCAAGGTAATAATTTATTTGGTTCTCAGTTTGATTCTATTATTTCAACTGTTACTGGGGGAAAGGGAGTTTTTCTGCCTCAGGATAAAAAAACCTAAGGGTAAATCTAAGGCTTCTAACCGTTTTCGTTCCTTTCGTCAGAATAAGGAACAAAAACTCAATCCTCCCCCCAAGGAATCTGCTTCCAATTGGAAGCCTTCCTCAAATTGGAATAAATCCAAGCCTTTTAGGAAACCAAAGTCAGCCCCTAAGTCCGCATGAAGGTGCGGCCCTCTTTCCAGCTCAGCTGGTAGGGGGCAGATTAAGGTTTTCAAGGATGTTTGGATAAAATCTGTCCAAAATCAATGGATTCAGAGCATTGTCTCTCAAGGGTATCGAATAGGATTCAGAGTAAGACCTCCTGTGAGAAGATATTTTCTCTCACGTATCCCAGTAAATCCAGTAAAAGCTCAGGCTTTCCTGAAGTGTGTTTCAGACCTGGAGTCTTCAGGGGTAATCATGCCAGTTCCTCTTCTGGAACAAGGTTTGGGGTTTTATTCAAATCTATTCATTGTCCCAAAGAAGGAAAATTTATTCAGACTAGTTCTGGATCTGAAAATGTTGAATTGTTATGTAAGAGTACCAACTTTCAAGATGGTGACTATAAGGACTATTCTGCCTTTTGTTCAGCGAGGACATTATATGTCCACAATAGACTTGCAGGATGCATACCTTCATATTCTGATTCATCCAGAACATTATCAGTTTCTGAGATACTCTTTTCTAGACAAGCATTACCAATTTGTTGCTCTTCCATTTGGCCTAGCAACAGCTCCAAGAATCTTTTTAAAGGTTCTGGGTGCCCTACTCTCTGTAATCAGAGAACAGGGTATTGTGGTGTTTCCTTATTTGGACGATATCTTGGTACTAGCTCAGTCTTTACGTTCTGCAGAATCTCACACGAATCAACTAGTGTTGTTTCTTCGGAAACATGGTTGGAGGATCAATTTACCAAAAAGTTTCTTGATTCCTCAGACAAGGGTCACCTTTTTAGGCTTCCAGATAGATTCAGTATCCATGACTCTGTCTCTAACAGAGAAGAGACGATTAAAATTGGTTGCAGCCTGCCGGCACCTTCAGTCTTCGTCATTCCCTTCAGTGGCTATGTGCATGGAAGTTTTAGGTCTCATGACTGCAGCATCGGACGTGATCCCCTTTGCTCGTTTTCACATGAGACCTCTACAGCTTTGTATGCTGAAACAATGGTGCAGGGATTATACAAAGATATCACAATTAATATCCTTAAATCCCAATGTACGACACTCTCTGACATGGTGGATAGATCACCATCATTTAGTTCAAGGGGCTTCTTTTGTTTGGCCAACCTGGACTGTGATCACAACAGATGCGAGTCTTTCAGGTTGGGGAGCTGTTTGGGGATCTCTGACAGCACAAGGGGTTTGGAAATCTCAAGAGGCGAGATTACCAATAAATATTTTCAACTCCGTGCAATTCTCAGAGCTCTTCAGTTTTGGCCTCTGTTAAAGAGAGAACCGTTCATTTGTTTTCAGACAGACAATATCACAACAGTGGCATATGTCAATCATCAGGGTGGGACTCACAGTCCCCAAGCTATGAAAGAAGTATCTCGGATACTTGCTTGGGCGGAATCCAGCTCCTGTCTAATCTCTGCGGTGCATATCCCAGGTGTAGACAATTGGGAGGCGGATTATCTCAGCCGCCAGACTTTACATCCAGGGGAGTGGTCTCTCCATCCAGATGTTTTTTCTCAGATTGTTCAGATGTGGGGTCTTCCAGAGATAGATCTCATGGCCTCTCATCTAAACAAGAAACTTCCCAGATACTTGTCCAGGTCCAGGGATGTTCAGGCGGAAGCAGTGGATGCACTGACACTTCCTTGGTGTTATCATCCTGCTTACATTTTCCCGCCTCTAGTTCTCCTTCCAAGAGTGATTTCTAAAATCAACATGGAACAATCATTTGTGTTGCTGGTGGCGCCAGCATGGCCACACAGGTTTTGGTATGCGGATCTGGTTCGGATGTCCATTTGCCCGCCTTGCCCACTACGGCCAGACCTACTATCTCAAGGTCCGTTTTTCCATCAGGATCTCAAATCATTAAATTTTAAGGTATGGAAATTGAACGCTTAGTACTAAGTCATAGAGGTTTCTCTGACTCAGTGATTAATACTATGTTACAAGCTCGTAAATCCGTCTCTAGAAAGATTTATTATAGAGTTTGGAAGACTTACATTTCATGGTGTTCTTCTCATAAATTTTCTTGGCATTCTTTTAGAATTCCTAGAATTTTACAGTTTCTTCAGGATGGTTTGGATAAGGGTTTGTCTGCAAGTTCCTTGAAAGGACAAATCTCTGCTCTTTCTGTTTTATTTCACAGAAAGATTGCTATACTTCCTGATATACACTGTTTTGTACAGGCTTTAGTTCGTATTATGCCTGTTATTAAATCAATTTCTCCTCCTTGGAGTCTTAATTTGGTTCTGAAGGCTTTACAGGCTCCTCCATTTGAGCCTATGCATTCTTTGGACATTAAACTACTTTCTTGGAAAGTGTTGTTCCTTTTGGCTATCTCTTCTGCTAGAAGAGTTTCTGAGCTATCTGCTCTTTCTTGTGAATTTCCTTTTCTGATTTTTCATCAGGATAAGGCGGTTTTGGGGACTTCATTTGAATTTTTACCTAAGGTTGTGAATTCTAACAACATTAGTAGAGAAATTGTTGTCCCTTCCTTGTGTCCTAATCCTAAGAATTCTTTGGAAAGATCCTTACATTCTTTGGATGTGGTGAGAGCTTTGAAATATTATGTTGAAGCTACTAAAGATTTCAGGAAGACTTCTAGTCTATTTGTTTTATTTTCTGGTCCTAGGAAAGGTCAGAAGACCTCTGCTATTTCCTTGGCTTCTTGGTTAAAGCTTTTGATTCATCAAGCTTATTTGGAGTTGGGTCAAGCCCCGCTTTAGAGAATTACAGCTAAACACAAACACAGCAGAAATGTAAAAATACCCCTGGTCCTTAAGGGTAAGAAAATTGAAAAGTGCTGTGGTTACTAAGGGGTTAAGGGATATAAAACACTAACTAAAATTTTAGAAAAAAATATACATTCAAAGGAAAGATTAATCTGAGAATAATATTAAGATGTTTGTATACTAGTTGATTAAATAGTAAAAAAAATAAGTGTAAAGTTTTAGTGTTCATATAGCTAAGGTAACCACCATGTTGTAACCTAGGATTCCTTCTCTGCTGAGGCCATTTAAAGATATTATGAATGAGTGTCTAGTGTTTTCAACCAATGAATGTGTGGCATATTACAATGTTAAGTCTGGAATCTGCACTTCCATTTTTAGCAGGAAATATAATGGCACTTAAAATTTCTGGAAAAAAGAGACAAAATAAATTCTGAAAGCATATTGCAAATTTTTTCTTTTGCTACATATAATTTAATATTTTATATTACGATCTAAAAGTATTTCATATGCTTTTAAAAATATTACCACCATCTTGTAAACAAGTTGCCTTTCATGGCACCATTCTGCTTCTACATCTTGTCATTTACATCACATTTATCTCATATTACCTGACCATTTATGCCTATAAACCCCTATTTCATTATCCCATGTTGCATTTAATGACTTCCCTATTTAATAATAAACTACATAAAATGCTCCTCCCACCCAGTCCCTTATAAGGGCAAAACTTGATTGTTACAATCATTTATACTTCACCACTCTATTTTATGACATAAATTTGTTGTTCATGAACTTCTGTATCTTCTAACTCATGAGCATATGTCTTTGTGCTGGGCAACTTGTTTTGTTTAAAATATCGCCCATGTCTAATTAGGGTTGCCTACTTTTTTGGAATAAAATAAGAGAGACTAAGGAATTGACAAATTTCATGTATAAAACTGACAAATTAGACAGTAGTTACTGAAAAACAAACACTTTATTTCATAATGTGATACAGTACGGTACAACAATTTCTTCATACAAATCTGAGTAAAGGCATTAAACTGTCAGATACATCACAGTTATTAACTAAATAAGATTACAATATTAAAGGTTTGAAATGAAGATTTTACATGGTTTTTTTTTTAAAAAAGAGAGAAAAACGTTAAAAGAGCAGATAAATAAGGAAGCCTTGGGAGAATGTATAAACCCCCAGAGGCACTGAAGAACTTCAGAACTTTTTTTTTCACTTTCTGCAATGATATTTTTTTAGTCAAAAGTTTTCTGCGGGTCATTTTGAAATTAAATACACTTTCAAATTAGGCAGTTATAATAAAGTACCAATATAACAGTTATACTAAAGTTCCAATATTGTGATAAACTGGATAATAAAGCAATTGACAGATGACTCATCTGTAATCCACTAATCGCTGTCCCTCCCCCAGGACCGTAACGTTTGTGCAAAGGGGCTGAATTCCCCGGGGGGAAACAGCGATTAGTGGATTACAGATGAGTCATCTGTCAATCAATTTAGGACTATGGCGGGTGGAGAAAAGGCGCTTATCGTTCCGGCCTTAAAATGTAAAAATCTAAGAAGATCAGGATAAATGACAAATTTCATGAATGAAGGTCTTGATTGTTTTTTAAATTATAGCCTAGAACTTGAGTGAGTACGCAACGCTCAAGTTTACCTTACCTTCACTTTAAGATGGGGGGGTTGACCATTGTGGGGTGGGGGAGGGAAGAGAGCTGTTTGAGAGGGATCAGATAGAGATCAGGGGGTGGGAAGTGTCAGGTGAGAGGGTAATCTCTACACTAAAGCTAAAATTCACCTTACAAGCTACCTGATTAACCCCTTCACTGCTGGGAATAATAAAAATGTAGTGCAAAGCTGCAATTAGCATCCTTCTAATTACCAGAAAGCAATGGCAAAGCCATATATGTCTGCTATTTCTTAACAAAGGGGATTCCAGAGAAGCTTTTACAAACATTTGTGCCATAATTGCACAAGCTGTTTGTAAATCATTTTAGTGAGAAACCTAAAGTTTGTGAAAAAGTTAATATTTTATTTTATTTGATCGCATTTGGTGGTGAAATGGTGGCATGAAATATACAAAAAATGGGCCTAGATCAATACTCTGGGTTGTCTACTAAAAAAAATATATAGTTTTGATAGGTAAATATAAAAAAGGCTCTATTTCTGTAGTGATGGCAAAAATGCTAAAAATGCTCTGGTCTTTTGGGGAAGTTTTAGTGTGACACTTGCTGTGGGGGTGAAACGGTCATTGGCTATGCTGTGTTTTAACCTTCAGGAGTAAAGTTGACTAAGCTCCTGATTTCACTAAGATAAATGTGGTAAAGCAATGGTGTTATAGTGGGTATATTTCCACATATCTGGACATTTGCATTACGTATTGCTAAGCTTGGAGCTGCTACAAAAGAGTGCTCTTTTTCTACGTGAAACCCTAGCCTGAAATAAGGGAAGTCTGGATCGCTCATGTTAATGAGAACTGTGATTTATACATTGTGACAAGCACTGTGTAACTAAGACAACACGTTGTGGTACATCTTGGTAACATAAATGTCTGCTAAGAGCGTGGAAGCCTGACTCTTTCATAGCTACTTAATATCGCCTGCATAACCTGTGGAAGGCTGGTTCTTTCATTGGTGGCTGAGCGGACACACGGCGGAGATCTGTGAAGACACTCCCATCTTCATCACCTATCAGAGATCTATGACGGTTTCACCGTCCCTCCAGTGACGTCACACGCTATGATAGCGTTATACGGACAGTACACGCGTGTTGGAAGTGCTCAGGAATAGCACGCTAAAGATAAGTACACATCTGCTTTCATATCACGATTTATGATCCAGTCTGCAACAGGAATTGTTTGCCCTTTATACAACGTCTATTGCATAACGAACTTATGTTGGACCTGTTCCACATCTATGTTTTTTTATCCTAGGCATCTTACTATCTACATTGATGTTCTATATGTATGGTTGCCATTCTTTAAACATAGCTTGTTATAGGTATTTCCATGCACATTGTTTAATCAGACTACATAATTAAAGTTTTGCAGCATACGTATGCTTAGGCAGGTTCTGTCCTACCTCATTGCACCTTACCATTTTTACTGTGGTGTTTTATGTAAATATTTTGTTCACTTTATATGGTGTGGCTAAGCTCAAAACAATGTCCCTCTAACATGTTGTGGGAAAATTAATAAATGAATTGAAATTTTTCCATTTATTTGTCTGTGTGCCTATATTTTACCCTTGCTGTTTCAGAACACCCATGTATGCTCTGATTGTTATTCTCCCTATATAGACTATTATACTATACTTATTAACCCCTAATCTGCCGCCCTAACATCGCCACAACCTACATTATATTTATTAACCCCTAATCTGATGCCCCCAACATCGTCACCACCTATCTACATTTATTAACCCCTAATCTGCCGTCCCCAACGTCGCCACCAATATTCTAAATTTATTAACCCTTTAAACCTAAGTATAACCCTAACCCTAAAACCCCCTAATTTAAATATAATTTAAATAAATCTAAATAAAATTACTATCATTACCTAAATAATTCCTATTTAAAACTAAATACTTACCTATAAAATAAACCCTAAGATAGCTTTAATATAACTAATAGTTACATTGTAACTAGCTTAGGGTTTATTTTTATTTTACAGGCAAGTTTGTATTTATTTTAACTAGGTAGAATAGTTATTAAATAGATATTCCCTACATTAAATACAATTAAATAAATTAAATTATAGAAAATAAAAAACAAATTACAAGATATTTAAACTAATTACACCTAATCTAATAGCCCTATCAAAATAAAAAAAGCCCCCCCAAAATAAAAAAAACCATAGCCTAAACTAAACTATCAATATCCCTTAAAAGGGCCTTTTGCAGGGCATTGCCCCAAAGAAATCAGCTCTTTTACCTGTAAAGAAAAATACAAACAACTCCCCCAACAGTAAAGCCCACAACCCACACAACCAACCCCCCAAATAAAAGCCTAACTAAAAAAACCTAAGCTCCCCATTGCCCTGAAAAGGGCATTTGGATGGGCATTGCCCTTAAAAGGGCATTTAGCTCTATTGATGCCCAAAGCCCTAACCTCAAAATAAAACCCACCCAATACACCCTTAAAAAAATCCAAACACTAACCCCCAAAGATTCACTTACCAGGAGAAGTCTTCATCCAAGCGGCAAGATGTCCTCAACGAAGCTGGCAGAAGTGGTCCTCCAGACGGGCAGAAGTGGTCCTCCAGACGGGCAGAAGTCTTCATCCAGACGGCATTTTCTATCTTCATCCTTCCGGCGCGGAGTGGGTCCATCTTCAAGACATCCGTCGCGGAGCATCCTTTTCTTCCGACGGACTAACGACAAATGAAGGTACCTTTAAATGACGTAATCCAAGATGGCGTCCCTTAGATTCCGATTAGCTGATAGAATTCTATCAGCCAATCGGAATTAAGGTAGAAAAAATCCTATTGGCTGATTGGATCAGCAAATAGGATTGAGCTTGCATTCCATTGGCTGATTGGAACAGCCAATAGAATGCGAGCTCAATCCTATTGGCTGACTGGATCAGCCAGTAGGATTGAAGTTCAATCCTATTGGCTGATCCAATCAGCCAATAGGATTTTTTCTACCTTAATTCCGATTGGCTGATAGAATTCTATCAGCCAATCGGAATCTAAGGGACGCCATCTTGGATGACGTCATTTAAAGGTACCTTCATTCATCGTTAGTCCGTCGGAAGAAGAGACTGCTCTGCGTCGGATGGCTTGAAGATGGACCCGCTCTGCGCCGGAAGGATGAAGATAGAAGATGCCGTCTGGATAAAGACTTCTGCCCATCTGGATGACCACTACTGCCCGTCTGGAGGACCACTTCTGCCGGCTTCGTTGAGGATATCTTGCCGCTTGGATGAAAACTTCTCCCGGTAAGTGAACCTTCGGGGGTTAGTGTTAGGATTTTTTTAAGGGTGTATTGGCTGGGCTTATTTTTTAGGTTAGGGCTTTGGACAGCAATAGAGCTAAATGCCCTTTTAAGGGCAATGCTCATCCAAATGCCCTTTTCTCTTGTTAAGTGTATCCAGTCCACGGATCATCCATTACTTGTGGGATATTCTCGTTCCCAACAGGAAGTTGCAAGAGGATCACCCACAGCAGAGCTGCTATATAGCTCCTCCCCTAACTGTCATATCCAGTCATTCTCTTGCAAGCCTTATCCAAGATGGAGGTCGTAAGAGGAGTGTGGTGTTTTATACTTAGTTTATTCTTCAATCAAAAGTTTGTTATTTTTAAATGGTGCCGGAGTGTACTGTTTATCTCAGGCAGTATTTAGAAGAAGAATCTGCCTGCGTTTTCTATGATCTTAGCAGAATTAACTAAGATCCATGGCTGTTCTCACATATTCTGAGGAGTGAGGTAACTTCAGAGAGGGAATGGCGTGCAGGTTTTCCTGCAATAAGGTATGTGCAGTTAATATTTTTCTAGGGATGGAATTTGCTAGAAAATGCTGCTGATATCGAACTAATGTAAGTAAAGCCTTAAATGCAGTGATAGCGACTGGTATCAGGCTAATTAATAGAGATACATACTCTTATAAAAATGTAATATGAAACGTTTGCTGGCATGTTTAATCGTTTTTATATGTATTTGGTGATAAAACTTATTGGGGCCTAGTTTTTTTCCACATGGCTGGCTTGAATTTTGCCTAGAAACAGTTTTCTTAGGCTTTCCACTGTTGTAATATGAGTGGGAGGGGCCTATTTTAGCATTTTTTTTGCACAGCAAAAATTACAGACACAGACATCCAGCTTCTTCCTGCATGATCCAGGACATCTCTGGAGGGCTCAAAAGGCTTCAAAGTCGTTTTTGAGGGAGGTAAAAAGCCACAGTAGAGCTGTGGCAGTTGTTGTGACTGTTAATCATCCATTTGAAAGTGGGTGCAATGCTCTGCTAACTTGTTACATACACTGTAAAAATTTCGTTAGTGTAACTGCCTTTTTTCACTGTTATTTCAAATTTTGACAAAATTTGTGTTTCTTAAAGGTGCAGTAACGTTTTTTATATTGCTTGTAAACTTGTTTAAAGTGTTTTCCAAGCTTGCTAGTCTTATTGGTAGTCTGTTTAAACATGTCTGACACAGAGGAAACTACTTGTTCATTATGTTTGAAAGCCATGGTGGAGCCCCATAGGAGAATGTGTACTAAATGTATTGATTTCACCTTAAACAGTAAAGATCAGTCTTTAACTATAAAAGAAATATCACCAGAAGATTCTGACGAGGGGGAAGTTATGCCGACTAACTCTCCCCACGTGTCAGACCCTTTGCCTCCCGCTCAGGGGATGCACGCTAATATGGCGCCAGTTACATCAGGGACGCCCATAGCGATTACCTTGCAGGACATGGCTGCAATCATGAATAATACCCTGTCAGAGGTATTATCCAGGTTGCCTAAATTAAGAGGCAAGCGCGATTGCTCTGGGGTTAGGAGAAATACAGAGCGCGCAGATGCTGTAAGGGCGATAATGCGTCACAATATGCAGATCATGAGGACGGAGAGCTTCAGTCTGTGGGTGACATCTCTGATTCGGGGAAACCTGATTCAGAGATTTCTAATTTTAAATTTAAGCTTGAGTACCTCTGTGTGTTGCTTGGGGAGGTATTAGCTGCTCTGAATGACTGTAACACAGTTGCAGTACCAGAGAAATTGTGTAGGCTGGATAAATACTATGCGGTACCGGTGTGTACTGATGTTTTTCCTATACCTAAAAGGCTTACAGAAATTATTAGCAAGGAGTGGGATAGACCGGGTGTGCCTTTTTCCCCACCTCCTATATTTAGAAAAATGTTTCCAATAGACGCCACTACACGGGACTTATGGCAGACGGTCCCTAAGGTGGAGGGAGCAGTTTCTACTTTAGCAAAGCGTACTACTATCCCGGTTGAGGACAGTTGTGCTTTTTCAAATCCAATGGATAAAAAATTGGAGGGTTACCTTAAGAAAATGTTTATTCAACAAGGTTTTATTTCTCCTGTTAAGTGTGGTCAGTCCACGGGTCATCATTACTTCTGGGATATTAACTCCTCCCCAACAGGAAGTGCAAGAGGATTCACCCAGCAGAGCTGCTATATAGCTCCTCCCCTCTACGTCACACCCAGTCATTCTCTTGCACCCAACTAATAGATAGGATGTGTGAGAGGACTGTGGTGATTATACTTAGTTTTATACCTTCAATCAAAAGTTTGTTATTTTATAACAGCACCGGAGTGTGTTGTTCCTTCTCTGGTAGAATTTGAAGAATAATCTACCTGAGTTTTTTGTATGATTTTAGCCGGCGTAGTTAAGATCATATTGCTGTTCTCGGCCATCTGAGGAGTGAGTTAAACTTCAGATCAGGGGACAGCGGGCAGGTTAATCTGCAAAGAGGTATGTAGCAGCATATTATTTTCTGACAATGGAATTGACTGAGAAAATTCTGCCATACCGATATAATGTAAGCTCAGCCTTAAATGCAGTAGTAGCAACTGGTATCAGGCTGTCATGTATGTATATTTTACACTTCAGTATTCTGGGGAATGGCACTTCACTGGGATAATACTGTATGCATAAGACTTTAGCCTAATTTGCAGTGACTAGCAACAGGCTTTCTAATGACATTTCATTTATTTGATGTTAAACGTTTTTGCTGGCATGTTAAATCGTTTAATTTTCTGAGATACTGGGTGAAAAAATGTTTTGGGCACTGTTTTTTTTTCCACTTGACAGTCGTTTTATTTAATTTAAGACAGTTTACTGATCTCCCTCACTGTTGTGTGTGAGGGGGAGGGGCCTTTTTTGGCGCTTTTGCTACGCATCAAAAAATTCAGTCAGAAGTCTCTTGTCTTCCCTGCATGATCCGGTTCATCTCTACAGAGCTCAGGGGTCTTCAAAACTTATTTTGAGGGAGGTAATCACTCACAGCAGAGCTGTGAGATTGTAGCTGACTGTGATAAAAAACGTTTATTTCTATACTTTTTTTCTGCTATCAGGGTTAGTTATCCATTGCTAATGGGGGCAATCCTTTGCTAAAATTGTGTTTTTACCGGAAAAGATTTGATGTTATAGTTTCTCAGTTTATTATTTCTCAACTGTCATAACTTTTTTCTGTGCTTCTTAAAGGCACAGTACGTTTTCATATTATTTGTAAATTACTTTGAAAAGTATTTCCAAGTTGCTAGTTTATTTGCTAGTGTGTTAAACATGTCTGATTCAGAGGAATATCTCTGTGCTATATTTGCTAAAGCCAAAGTGGAGCCCAATAGAAATTTATGTACTAATTGCATTGATGCTACTTTAAATAAAAGTCAATCTGTACAAATTGAACATATTTCACCAAACAACGAGGGGAGAGTTATGCCGACTAACTCGCCTCACGTGTCAGTACCTGCATCTCCCGCTCGGGAGGTGCGTGATATTGTAGCGCCGAGTACATCAGGGCGGCCATTACAAATCACATTACAGGATATGGCTAATGTTATGACTGAAGTTTTGGCTAAATTACCAGAACTAAGAGGTAAGCGTGATCACTCTGGGGTGAGAACAGAGTGCGCTGTTGATAATAGGGCCATGTCTGATACTGCGTCACAGTATGCTGAACATGAGGACGGAGAGCTTCAATCAGCAGGGGACGGTTCTGATCCCAATAGAATGGATTCAGACATTTCTAATTTTAAGTTTAAACTCGATAACCTCCGTGTACTGTTAGGGGAGGTATTAGCAGCTCTAAATGATTGTAACACCGTTGCAATCCCAGAGAAATTATGTAGGCTGGATAGATACTATGCGGTACCGGCGAGTACTGACGTATTTCCTATACCTAAGAGGCTTACAGAGATAATTACTAAGGAGTGGGATAGGCCCGGTGTACCCTTTTCCCCCCCTCCTGTGTTTAGAAAAATGTTTCCAATAGACGCCACCACACGGGACTTATGGCAGGCGGTCCCTAAGGTGGAGGGAGCGGTTTCTACTCTGGCTAAGCGTACCACTATCCCGGTGGAGGATAGCTGTGCCTTTTCAGATCCAATGGATAAAAAATTAGAGGGTTACCTTAAGAAAATGTTTGTTCAACAAGGTTTTATATTGCAACCCCTTGCATGTATTGCGTCTGTCACGGCCGCGGCCGCTTTTTGGTCCGAGTCCCTGGAAGAGACTCTTGACTCAATAACTATAGATGAGATTTCAAACAAGCTTAAGACACTTAAGCTAGCTAATTCATTTATTTCGGATGCCGTAGTACATTTAACTAAACTTACGGCTAAGAATTCCGGATTCGCCATTCAGGCACGCAGAGCACTGTGGCTAAAATCCTGGTCAGCTGACGTTACTTCTAAATCTAAATTACTTAACATACCTTTCAAAGGGCAGACCTTATTCGGGCCTGGTTTGAAAGAAATTATCGCTGACATTACAGGAGGTAAAGGCCATGCCCTGCCTCAAGACAGAGCCAAACCTAAGGCTAGACAGTCTAATTTTCGTTCCTTTCGTAATTTCAAAGCAGGAGCAGCATCAACTTCCTCTGCACCAAAACAGGAAGGAGCTGTTGCTCGCTACAGACAAGGCTGGAGACCTAACCAGTCCTGGAACAAGGGCAAGCAGGCCAGGAAACCTGCTGCTGACCCTAAGACAGCATGAATTGAGGGCCCCCGATCCGGGAACGGATCTAGTGGGGGGCAGACTTTCTCTCTTCGCCCAGGCTTGGGCAAGAGATGTCCAGGATCCCTGGGCGTTAGAGATCATATCTCAGGGATACCTTCTGGACTTCAAATCCTCTCCCCCAAGAGGGAGATTTCATCTGTCAAGGTTGTCAACAAACCAAATAAAGAAAGAGGCGTTTCTACGCTGTGTACAAGATCTTTTACTAATGGGAGTGATCCATCCGGTTCCGCGGTCGGAACAAGGACAAGGGTTTTACTCAAATCTGTTTGTGGTTCCCAAAAAACTTTCAGGCCAATCTTGGATTTAAAGATCCTAAACAAATTCCTAAGAGTTCCATCGTTCAAAATGGAAACTATTCGGACAATCTTACCCATGATCCAAAAGGGTCAGTACATGACCACAGTGGATTTAAAGGATGCTTACCTTCACATACCGATTCACAAAGATCATTACCGGTATCTAAGGTTTGCCTTCCTAGACAGGCATTACCAGTTTGTAGCTCTTCCATTCGGATTGGCTACGGCTCCAAGAATCTTCACAAAGGTTCTGGGTGCTCTTCTGGCGGTACTAAGACCGCGAGGAATTTCGGTAGCTCCGTACCTAGACGACATTCTGATACAAGCTTCAAGCTTTCAAACTGCCAAGTCTCATACAGAGTTAGTACTGGCATTTCTAAGGTCGCATGGATGGAAGGTGAACGAAAAGAAGAGTTCTCTCTTTCCACTCACAAGAGTTCCCTTCTTGGGGACTCTTATAGATTCTGTCCAGGGGGATGCCATTCAGCAGGCCAGACTGGACAATTGTAACAGCAGACGCCAGCCTACTAGGTTGGGGCGCTGTCTGGAATTCTCTGAAGGCTCAGGGACAATGGAATCAGGAGGAGAGTCTCCTGCCAATAAACATTCTGGAATTGAGAGCAGTTCTCAATGCCCTTCTGGCTTGGCCCCAGTTAACAACTCAGGGGTTCATCAGGTTTCAGTCGGACAACATCACGACTGTAGCTTACATCAACCATCAGGGAGGGACAAGAAGCTCCCTAGCAATGATGGAAGTATCAAAGATAATTCGCTGGGCAGAGTCTCACTCTTGCCACCTGTCAGCAATCCACATCCCGGGAGTGGAGAACTGGGCGGCGGATTTCCTAAGTCGTCAGACTTTTCATCCGGGGGAGTGGGAACTTCATCCGGAGGTCTTTGCCCAAATACTTCGACGTTGGGGCAAACCAGAGATAGATCTCATGGCGTCTCGACAGAACGCCAAGCTTCCTCGTTACTGGTCCAGATCCAGGGATCCGGGAGCGGTTCTGATAGATGCTTTGACAGCACCTTGGACCTTCGGGATGGCTTATGTGTTTCCACCCTTCCCGATGCTTCCTCGATTGATTGCCAGAATCAAACAGGAGAGAGCATCAGTGATTCTAATAGCGCCTGCATGGCCACGCAGGACTTGGTATGCAGATCTAGTGGACATGTCATCCTGTCCACCTTGGTCTCTACCTCTGAAACAGGACCTTCTGATCCAGGGTCCCTTTAAACATCAAAATCTAATTTCTCTGAAGCTGACTGCTTGGAAATTGAACGCTTGATTTTATCAAAACGTGGTTTTTCTGAGTCAGTTATTGATACCTTAATACAGGCTAGGAAGCCTGTTACCAGAAAGATTTACCATAAAATATGGCGTAAATACTTATATTGGTGCGAATCCAAAAGTTACTCATGGAGTAAGGTTAGGATTCCTAGGATATTGTCTTTTCTACAAGAAGGTTTAGAAAAGGGTTTATCCGCTAGTTCCTTAAAGGGACAGATTTCAGCTCTGTCCATTCTTTTACACAAACGTCTGTCAGAAGTTCCGGACGTTCAAGCTTTTTGTCAGGCTTTAGCTAGGATCAAGCCTGTGTTTAAAACTGTTGCTCCACCATGGAGTTTGAACTTAGTTCTTAATGTTTTACAGGGTGTTCCGTTTGAACCCCTTCATTCCATTGATATCAAGCTGTTATCTTGGAAAGTTCTGTTTTAATGGCTATTTCCTCGGCTCGAAGAGTCTCTGAGTTATCTGCCTTACATTGTGATTCTCCTTATCTGATTTTTCATTCAGATAAGGTAGTTCTACGTACTAAACCTGGGTTGTTACCTAAGGTGGTCACTAACAGGAATATCAATCAAGAGATTGTTGTTCCATCTTTGTGTCCTAATCCTTCTTCGAAGAAGGAACGTCTTCTACACAATCTAGATGTAGTCCGTGCCCTGAAATTTTATCTACAGGCAACTAAGGATTTTCGACAAACGTCTTCCCTGTTTGTCGTTTATTCTGGTCAGAGGAGAGGTCAAAAAGCTTCGGCTACCTCTCTCTCTTTTTGGCTTCGTAGCATAATACGGTTAGCCTATGAGACTGCTGGACAGCAGCCTCCTGAAAGAATTACAGCTCATTCTACTAGAGCTGTGGCTTCCACTTGGGCCTTTAAGAATGAGGCTTCTGTTGAACAGATTTGCAAGGCTGCAACTTGGTCTTCTCTTCATACTTTTTCCAAATTTTACAAATTTGACACTTTTGCTTCTTCGGAGGCTGTTTTTGGGAGAAAGGTTCTTCAGGCAGTGGTTCCTTCCGTATAAAGAGCCTGCCTGTCCCTCCCGTCATCCGTGTACTTTAGCTTTGGTATTGGTATCCCAGAAGTAATGATGACCCGTGGACTGACCACACTTAACAGGAGAAAACAAAATTGATGCTTACCTGATAAATTCCTTTCTCCTGTAGTGTGGTCAGTCCACGGCCCGCCCTGTTTTTTATGGCAGGTCTAAATTTTTTAAATTATACTCCAGTCACCACTGCACCCTTTGGCTTCTCCTTTCTCGTTGGTTCTTGGTCGAATGACTGGGTGTGACGTAGAGGGGAGGAGCTATATAGCAGCTCTGCTGGGTGAATCCTCTTGCACTTCCTGTTGGGGAGGAGTTAATATCCCAGAAGTAATGATGACCCGTGGACTGACCACACTACAGGAGAAAGGAATTTATCAGGTAAGCATAAATTTTGTTTTTACAGCCCCTTGCATGCATTGCGCCTGTCACAGCCGCGGCGGCATTCTGGTTTGAGGCCCTGGAAGAGGCCATCCATACAGCTCCATTGACTGAAATTATTGACAAGCTTAGAACACTTAAGCTAGCTAACTCATTTGTTTCTGATGCCATTGTTCATTTGACTAAACTAACGGCTAAGAATTCCGGATTCGCCATCCAAGCGCGTAGGGCGCTATGGCTTAAATCCTGGTCAGCTGACGTGACTTCGAAGTCTAAATTACTCAACATTCCTTTCAAGGGGCAGACCTTATTCGGGCCTGGTTTGAAGGAAATTATTGCTGACATTACTGGAGGTAAGGGTCACACCCTTCCTCAGGACAGGGCCAAAGCAAGGGCCAAACAGTCTAATTTTCGTGCCTTTAGAAATTTCAAGGCAGGTGCAGCATCAACTTCCTCCGCTTCAAAACAAGAGGGAACTTTTGCTCAATCTAAGCAGGCCTGGAAACCTAACCAGTCCTGGAACAAAGGCAAGCAGGCCAGAAAGCCTGCTGCTGCCTCTAAGACAGCATGAATGAACGGCCCCCTATCCGGCGACGGATCTAGTAGGGGGCAGACTTTCTCTCTTCACCCAGGCGTGGGCAAGAGATGTTCGGGATCCCTGGGCATTGGAGATCATATCTCAGGGATATCTTCTGGACTTCAAAGCTTCCCCTCCACAAGGGAGATTTCATCTTTCAAGGCTATCTGCAAATCGGATAAAGAAAGAGGCATTCCTACACTGTGTGCAAGACCTCCTAGTTATGGGAGTGATCCATCCAGTTCCGCGGACGGAACAAGGACAGGGTTTTTATTCAAATCTGTTTGTGGTTCCCAAAAAAGAGGGAACCTTCAGACCAATTTTGGATCTAAAGATCTTAAACAAATTCCTCAGAGTTCCATCTTTCAAAATGGAAACTATTCGGACCATCCTACCCATGATCCAAGAAGGTCAGTACATGACCACAGTGGACTTAAAGGATGCCTACCTTCACATACCGATTCACAAAGATCATCATCGGTTTCTAAGGTTTGCCTTTCTAGACAGGCATTACCAATTTGTAGCTCTTCCCTTCGGGTTGGCTACAGCCCCGAGAATCTTTACAAAGGTTCTGGGCTCACTTCTGGCGGTTCTAAGACCGCGAGGCATAGCGGTGGCTCCTTATCTAGACGACATCCTGATACAGGCGTCAAGCTTTCTTGCCAAGTCTCATACAGAGATTGTTCTGGCATTTCTGAGGTCGCACGGGTGGAAAGTGAACGAGGAAAAGAGTTCTCTATCCCCACTCACAAGAGTCTCCTTCTTAGGGACTCTTATAGATTCTGTAGAAATGAAAATTTACCTGACGGAGTCCAGGTTATCAAAACTTCTAAATGCTTGCCGTGTTCTTCACTCCATTCTGCGCCCTTCGGTAGCTCAGTGTATGGAGGTAATCGGCTTAATGGTAGCGGCAATGGACATAGTGCCATTTGCACGCCTTCATCTCAGACCGCTGCAATTATGCATGCTGAGTCAGTGGAATGGGGATTACACAGATTTGTCCCCTCTGCTAAATCTGGATCAAGAGACCAGAGATTCTCTTCTCTGGTGGTTGTCTCGGGTACACCTGTCCAAGGGTATGACCTTTCGCAGGCCAGATTGGACAATTGTAACAACAGATGCCAGCCTTCTAGGTTGGGGTGCAGTCTGGAATTCCCTGAAGGCACAGGGATCGTGGACTCAGGAGGAGAAACTCCTTCCAATAAATATTCTGTAGTTAAGAGCGATATTCAATGCTCTTCTGGCTTGGCCTCAGTTAGCAATACTGAGGTTCATCAGATTTCAGTCGGATAATATCACGACTGTGGCTTACATCAACCATCAAGGGGGAACCAGGAGTTCCCTAGTGATGTTAGAAGTCTCAAAAATAATTCGCTGGGCAGAGTACCACTCTTGCCACCTGTCAGCAATCCATATCCCAGGCATGGAGAACTGGGAGGCGGATTTTCTAAGTCGTCAGACTTTCCATCCGGGGGAGTGGGAACTCCATCCGGAGGTGTTTGCTCAGTTGATTCATCGTTGGGGCAAACCAGAGTTGGATCTCATGGCGTCTCGCCAGAACGCCAAGCTTCCTTGTTACGGATCCAGGTCCAGGAACCCAGAAGCGACGCTGATAGATGCTCTAGCAACGCCTTGGTTCTTTAACCTGGCTTATGTGTTTCCACCGTTTCCTCTGCTCCCTCGACTGATTGCCAAAATCAAAAAGGAGAGAGCATCAGTGATTCTGATAGCACCTGTGTGGCCATGCAGGACTTGGTATGCAGACCTAGTGGACATGTCATCCTTTCCACCATGGACTCTGCCTCTAAGACAGGACCTTCTAATACAAGGTCCTTTCAATCATCCAAATCTAATTTCTCTGAGACTGACTGCATGGAGATTGAACGCTTGATTCTATCAAAGCGTGGCTTCTCTGAGTCAGTCATTGATACTTTAATACAGGCACGAAAGCCTGTTACCAGGAAAATCTACCACAAGATATGGAGTAAATATCTTTATTGGTGTGAATCCAAGAATTACTCATGGAGTAAGGTTAGGATTCCTAGAATATTGTCTTTTCTCCAAGAGGGCTTGGACAAAGGATTATCAACTAGTTCCTTAAAGGGACAGATTTCTGCTCTGTCTATTCTTTTGCACAAGCGTCTGGCAGAGGTTCCAGACGGCCAGGCATTTTGCCAGGCTTTGGTTAGATTTAAGCCTGTGTTTAAACCTGTTGCTCCCCCGTGGAGCTTAAACTTGGTTCTTAAGGTTCTTCAAGGAGTTCCGTTTGAACCCCTTCATTCCATTGATATTAACCCCTTAATGACCGGACCATTTTTCAATTTTCTTACCCTTAATGACAATGGCTATTATTACATTTCTGCAGTGTTTGCGTTTAGCTGTAATTTTCCTCTTACTCGTTTTTTGTACCCACACATATTATATACCGTTTTTCTCGTCATTAAATGGACTTTCTAAAGATACCATTATTTTCATCATATCTTATAATTTACTAAAAAAAAAATGATAAAATATGAGGAAAAAATGGAAAAAAACACACTTTTTCTAACTTTGACCCCCAAAATCTGTTACACATCTACAATCACCAAAAAACACCCATGCTAAATAGCTTATAAATTTTGTCCTGAGTTTAGAAATACCCAATGTTTACATGTTCTTTGCTTTTTTTGCAATTTATGGGGCAATAAATACAAGTAGCACTTTGCTATTTCCAAACCACTTTTTTTCAAAATTAGCGCTAGTTACTTTGGAACCCTGATATCTGTCAGGAATATCTGAATATCCCTTGACATGTATATATTTTGTTTTAGAAGACATCCCAAAGTATTGATCTAGGCCCATTTTGGTATATTTCATGCCACCATTTCACCGCCAAATGCGATAAAAAAAAAAAAAAAGTTCACTTTTTCACAAATTTTGTCACAAACTTTAGGTTTCCCACTGAAATTATTTACAAACAGCTTCTGCAATTATGGCACAAATGGTTGTAAATGCTTCTCTGGGATCCCCTTTTTCAGAAATAACAGACTTATATGGCTTTGTGGTTGCTTTTTGGTAATTAGAAGGCCGCTAAATGCCGCTGCGCACCACACATGTTTTATGCCCAGGAGTGAAGGGGTTAATTAGGGAGCTTGTAGGGAGCTTGTAGGGTTAATTTTAGCTTTAGTGTAGTGTAGTAGACAACCCCAAGTATTGATCTAGGCCCATTTTGGTATATTTTATGCCACCATTTCACCGCCAAATGCGAGCAAATAAAAAAAAAAAACTTTACATTTTTCACAATTTTAGGTTTCTCACTGAAATTATTTACAAACAGCTTGTGCAATTATGGCAGAAATTGTTGTAAAAGCTTCTCTGGGATCCCCTTTGTTCAGAAATAGCAGATTTATATGGCTTTGGCGTTGCTTTTTGGTAATTAGAAGGCCGCTAAATGCTGCTGCGCACCACACGTGAATTATGCCCAGCAGTGAAGGGGTTAAATTAGGTAGCTTGTAGGGAGCTTGCAGGGTTAATTTTAGAGATCAGCCTCCCACCTGACACATCCCACCCCCTGATCCCTCCCAAACAGCTCTCTTCCCTCCCCCACCCCACAATTGTTACCGCCATCTTAAGTACTGGCAGAAAGTCTGCCAGTACTAAATAAAAGAGTTTTTTTTTTTTTTAAATAAAAATTATAAAATATTTTAGTTGTGATGGACCCCTGCCTTAGCACCAACCTCCCTGATCCCCCCCTCCAGCTCTCTAACCCTCTCCCCTACCTAATTACCGCCATCTTGGGTACTGGCAGCTGTCTGCCAGTACCCAGTTTGGCCCCACAAACCAAACTTATTTTAATTGTATTTATAACTTTTATTTGTGTTTAATTATTTCTGTAGTGTAGCAGCCCCCCCACAATACCCCCACCCCCACCCCCCCACAGATCCTTTTAAATATAAAAAAAATAAAATAACTTTTTTTCCCCTTACTTTTTCATTGGTGTCAGTGTGGCTAATGTGCGCATGTGCATGTGCACGCGCGCCCATGTGCACGCGCACCCACATGCACACGCACACCCGTGCACGTGCACGCGAGCATCGTGCACGCGCGCGCACACGCTCCCTCCTCCCACCGGTCAAAGGCACCATCTGCACCATCACTACCGGTGCAGAGAGGGCCACAGAGTGGCTCTCTCTGCATCGGAGTCTTGTAAAGGGGTATTGCAGGATGCCTCCATATCGAGGCATCACTGCAATACCCTCAGAGCTGCTGGAAGTGATTGTGATTGTCTTTTACATAATCTGGACGTAGTCCGTGCCTTGAAGTTTTACTTACAAGCTACTAAGGATTTTCGTCAAACATCTTCCCTGTTTGTCGTTTACTCTGGACAGAGGAGAGGTCAAAAAGCTTCGGCAACCTCTCTTTCCTTTTGGCTTCGGAGCGTAATACGCCTAGGCTATGAGACTGCTGGACAGCAGCCCCCTGGAAGGATTACAGCTCATTCTACTAGAGCTGTGGCTTCCACCTGGGCCTTCAAAAATGAGGCCTCTGTTGAACAGATTTGCAAGGCTGCGACTTGGTCTTCGCTTCACACTTTTTCAAAATTTTACAAATTTGATAATTTTGCTTCTTCGGAGGCTGTGTTTGGGAGAAAGGTTCTTCAGGCAGTGGTTCCTTCCGCTTAATCCTGCCTTGTCCCTCCCATCATCCGTGTACTTTAGCTTTGGTATTGGTATCCCACAAGTAATGGATGATCCGTGGACTGGATACACTTAACAAGAGAAAACATAATTTATGCTTACCTGATAAATTTATTTCTCTTGTAGTGTATCCAGTCCACGGCCCGCCCTATCCTTTTAAGGCAGGTCTAAATTTTAATTAAACTACAGTCCCCACTACACCCTATGGTTTCTCCTTTCTCTGTTTGTTTTCGGTCGAATGACTGGATATGACAGTTAGGGGAGGAGCTATATAGCAGCTCTGCTGTGGGTGATCCTCTTGCAACTTCCTGTTGGGAAGGAGAATATCCCACAAGTAATGGATGATCCGTGGACTGGATACACTACAAGAGAAATACATTTATCAGGTAAGCATAAATTATGTTTTCAGGTGGGTTTTACTGTTGGGGGGGTTGTTTGTATTTTTTTTTTTACAGGTAAAAAAGCTGATTTCTTTGGGGCAATGCCCCGCAAAAGGCCCTTTTAAGGGCTATTGATAGTTTAGTTTAGGCTAGGGTTTTTTCTTATTTTTTTTTTTGGGGGGGGCTTTTTTATTTTGATAGGGCTATTAGATTAGGTGTAATTAGTTTAAATATATTGTAATTTGTTTTTTATTTTCTGTAATTTAGTGGGGTTTTTTTGTGATTTAGCTATTTTAATTTAATTTATTTAATTGTATTTAATGTAGGGAATTTATTTAATTGTAGTGTAGTGTTAGGTGTTAGTGTAACTTAGGTTAGGTTTTATTTTACAGGTAAATTTGTATTTATTTTAAATAGGTAGTTATTAAATAGTTAATAACTATTTAATACCTATTCTACCTAGTTAAAATAAATGCAAACTTGCCTGTAAAATAAAAATAAACCATAAGCTAGCTACAATGTAACTATTAGTTATATTGTAGCTATCTTAGGGTTTATTTTATAGGTAAGTATTTAGTTTTAAATAGGAATAATGTAGGTAATGATAGTAGGTTTTATTTAGATTTATTTAAATTATATTTAAGTTAGGGGGTGTTAGGGTTAGGGTTAGACTTAAGTTTAGGGGTTAATAAATTTAAAATAGTTGCGGCGACGTTGGGATGGCAGATTAGGGGTTAATAAATATAATGTAGGTGTCGGCGATGTTGGGGGCAGCAGATTAGGGGTTAATAAATATAATGTAGGTGGCGGCGATGTCCGGAGCAGCAGATTAGGGGTTAATAAATATAATGTAGGTGTCAGCGATGTCGGGAGCAGCAGATTAGGGGTTAATAAGTATAATGCAGGTGTCGGCGATGTCGGGGACGGCAGATTAGGGGTTAATAAGTGTAAGATTAGAGGTGTTTAGACTCGGGGTAAACATAACTTTAGTTTCCCCATAGGAATCAATGGGGCTGCGTTACTGAGTTTTACGCTGCTTTATTGCAGGTGTTAGACTTTTTCTCAGCCGGCTCTCTCCATTGATGTCTATGGGGAAATCGTGCACGAGCACGTACAACCAGCTCACCGCTGACTTAAGCAGCGCTGGTATTGGAGTGTAGTGTGGAGCTCAATTTTGCTCTCCGCTCACTTCTTGCCTTTTAACGCCTGGTTTGTAAAAACCCGTAATACCAGCGCTGCAGGTAAGTGAGCGGTCAGAAAAAACTGCACGTTAGCACTGCACAGCTCATAACTCAAAACTCGTAATCTGGCGGTATTTTTGTAAGTATTGGTGATTGTAAAATATTTGCATTTGTTTTTTTAGGGTAAAGTTGTCTTGCTGGATAAAACAAAAGATGTCTGGTGGGGTTGGCCCTGGGGCTGGGCATTGGTTGTGACCTATATTTAGCCCTAATATGCAAAATTCATAACGATTCTACTGAGCTTCCTAAGTATCTCATCTTGAGATCACGTCTCGCTATTTCAATGCTGCTAAAGTTGTCTTATTTTAATTTTATTTTTATTTCTCTTTAACTGTTTTTAGTGTATGTAGGAGCATGCTGTTCCATAGACAGAGGTTTTTTTTGTTAAAGGGACAGTCTAGTCAAAATTAAACTTTCATGATTTAGATAAGGCATGTAATTTTAAACAACCTTCCAATTCACTTTTACCATCAAATTTGCTTTGTTCTCTTGGTTTTCTTAGTTGAAAGCTATACCTAGGTAGGCTCATATGCTAATTTCTAAGCCCTTGAAGGCCGCTTCTTATTTCAATGCATTTTTACAGCTAGAGGTTATTAGTTCACATGTGCCATATAGAAAATATTGTGCTCACACCCGTGGAGTTACTTATGAGAGGGCACTGAATGACTAAAATGCAAGTCTCTCAAAAGAACTGAAATAAGAGGGCAGTCTGCAAAAGTTTAGATAGAAGGTAATCACAGAGGTAAAAAGTATATTTTTTATAACTGTGTTAGTTATGCAAAACTAGGGAATATGTGAAAAAAGGATTATCTATCTTTTTAAACAATAACAATTCTGGAATAGACTGTCCCTTTAAGTGAGTTTTTGAAAAAGTTTCTGTGCTGCTGATGACTTTCATAGCCAAATGTGTTCAATGCATTAAGAGGTGAAAGGGTTACAAGATAAATACTGCTGGAATGGAAGGTCACTGGCAAGTCACATATGTGAGGAGGGATAGGTACAAATCTTTTATGATTTCTACAATGTTTAAGTTGTCTAGTCCCATTGCTTATGGCAAATGCTTATGGTATATAGCAAATGAAAATAAACCCACACATACTGTATTTTCCTGCTGTATCACAAGATGTCCCCACATATTATTCTAATTATTGGAGTAGAAGATCTGACTCTTTTTAACTATTTCATTACTATTTCAGGACATTGAGTATATTCGGTCACATTACAACATTGAAGATTTTATTTACTTTAACCACCATCAACGAGAGGAGCACGGCCATCTTCACCACCATGTCCTAAACCCTATATTTAGTCACTATGGCAAGCATTTCCTGAAAGAAATTCTACGGTTATCTCACAAGTCTTCTCTCTATTATCCAATAAATCCATCTTATGAAAAAAATCAAGTAAGTATGGACATTTAACTTATTTTCAGTTCTGCTATCCAACTCTTTGCAGGTCCAGGTGGCACAAATGACTAACCGAGGGCTGCCCAAACTATTGGCCATGGGCCACATCTGGTTCTTCAGGAATTTTAGTGTAACCCTCAAACACTAAAGGAATAGTCTAGTCAAAATTAAACTTTCATGATTCAGATAAAGCATGCAACGTTAAAACTTGCAACTTTCTAATTTACTCCTATTATCATTTTTTTTCTTTGTTCTCTTGGTATCTTTATTTGAATGTAAGCTTAGGAACCGGCCCATTTTTAATTGAGCACCTGGGTAGCATTTGCTGATTGGTGGCTACATTTAGACCCCAATTAGAAAGTGCTACCCAGGTGGTGTACCAAAAATGGGCTGGCTCCTATGCTTACATTCTTGCTTTTTCAAATAAAGATACCAAGAGAACAAAGAAAAATTGATTATAGGAGTAATTTTTAAAATTGCATGCTCTATCTGAATCATGAAAGTTTAACATTGGCTAGACTATTACTTAAGCAAAAACAGACATCAGTAATTTGTTGCTAAAAATTAATTCCATACTTCTTATGAGGTAACTAGGCATGCATATTCACACAGCTTTGTTAATTTGAGTAGTATATGCAGTTACATTAAACTCATCAATAGTAACTACTCTCCTATGTAAGTTGTAACTAAAAAAATGTTTATAATCTAATTTTATTTGGGGCGCTAATTTTTAGCATTAATGTGAGAGTGATATAATGTGGCTCCTGACCAATCCCATTATTAGCGACCGGCCTTCCATACAAAACATTTTGGACACCCTGGTTTAACCCTTATGAATATGAAAGTGTTTTCAAGTAGACTTGGTTTTGAGTAAAACTAAAAATAATTGATATATACCTTTCATTTTATGGTCAGACTTAGTTATAATATCAGCTCAGACTCACTGTCGCATGCTGCAAGTGATGGAATCACTCTGCTCCAAGTAGGTCCAACAGGTCTGCTGCACTTGGCTAGTGTTTACGATAATATTATGTTGGAAATTATAACATTAGTATGAGTGTATGAGGATACAATTCAAAAGGGAGATGATAAGATGGTGGAAACAATGGAACAAAAATAGTATGATGCAAAAGAAGTCAAAGTAAAGAAGTAAGGAAACAATGATACAAAGAGAAAGTAGTCATTTGAGAAAGAGAATGTGGGTGACATGGCTGAAAAACTGATTAAAGGGCAGATCACAATCATTTAGAAAAATTTATTAAAGGCCTGATTGCGCCTGAACGATAAGGTGTTCATCCTCGGGGGTTTGCACTCGTCTGGCTTACCGCTGGTATTACAAGTTGAAAGTAAATGTGATTGGGATTTATGCTAGAAGGATTACGTTTTCTCCGAGCTCTGTTAACTGTTTCGTGAATCATAAAAGTTGCACAAAACACATCAAAAATACATTACAAGATATAGTTACACTCACAATAACATCATCTAATAAAAATAATATTGCACACAAAAGTTATAAAGGCTCAAATATATGAGATCTCAGGTGTAAGGAAAAAAGGGAAGGTTAAGGGCTTTAACATAGAGATACATACATATACATGTGTAAAGATATATATGTATGTATATATGTCTGCATATATATTTATGTATTTATATGTGTATATATGTATTTACAGACATTTATACACATATAAACACATAAATACATATGTACACATATATAGACGTACAGTATATATAAGTGTACTGAAACACTTTGCAGTTAAAGGGACACTAAACCCAAAATGTTTCTTTCATGATTGAGGTAGAGAATACAGTTTTAAACAACACCCCAATTTACTTCTGTTATCTAGTTTGCTTTAATACTTAGATATACTTTGTTGAAGAAATAGCAATGCACATGGGTGAGCCAATCACACGAGACATATATGTGCAGCCACCAATCAGAAGCTACTAAGTCTATCTAGATATGCTATTCAGCAAAGGATATCAAAAGAATGAAGCAAATTAGATAATAGAAGTTAATTAGAAAAGTTATATCAAATTACTTGCTCTTTCTAACTCACAAAAGAAAAAATTGGGGTTTCATGTCCCTTTAAGTTAAGGAAAACATGTGAAATTATATTTATACAATATTTACATTTAATAAAGTTTTATACTGTGTATTTACTGTAATTATTTCACATTCCATGTGCTAAGTATTTTTAAATAGATATTCCTATATATATCTGTATATAGCTATACCTATATATAATCATGTGTATGTGTGTATATATATATATATATATATATATATATATATATATATATATATATATATATAGGTATAGATATATATTGTACCAAAATACCAACATATATATGTCTATGTTAAGAACATTGGAATCTGAAATATTCATATCTATATGTTGGGTTAGCACACATGAGAATTTGTGATTGGGTTTGTGCAGGAGTGTATTTGCTCCATTGATTTCTATGGTAGGAATATGTGAACGCAATATTCTAACTTCGGCTTTTTGCACTCATCGGGTTAGTGTGAGAGTGAAAACGGTTTACTTCAACTCATAATATGAGCACAATCAGACAAGCGCAAAAATCTTACTTCTAGCGCAGTTCACGCTCGCGTGGGAGCGTTAATTAGCGCACCAGTTGTAATCTGGCCCTAAATATTTTTCTACAGATAACTACCATTATAGTCTATGGGATTTTTCTATGTATGTCATTTGCTAAGTTCTTCTAAAAGATTGTGATCAACCCCTTAGTTGGAAGAAAGTGATGTGATTTAATAAAAACACACTGTTAAAGGTAAATCAGTTAATAGAAAAGAAACAAAGGTTCCAAACCACTGAATAAATAGTGCAAAGCTAGCGAATACCAGTTATTAGTCTTGTTCCCATATAGGGCACCTATTATATTAAACATACAGATCCACATCTAATTCCTTGTTTAATCCAGAGGGATGATGGGAGTTCAAGGTGAATATTAAGAACACCACTTTTTGATCAACGATCTTCTCTCTATCACCCCCCAAATGGCCTTATAAATATACAGTTTATGCTTTTTACAAAACCCAAATTTCTCCAACATTGGTGTGTCCGGTCCACGGTGTCATCCATTACTTGTGGGATATTCTCCTCCCCCACAGGGAAAGGCAAGGAGAGCACACAGCAAGAGCTGTCCATATAGTCCCTCCCAGGCTCCGCCCCCCCCAGTCATTCTCCTTGCCGCTCTGAACAAGTAGCATCTCCTCGGGGATGGTGAGGAGTTTGTGGTGTTTAGTTGTAGTTTTTTATTCTTCTATCAAGAGTTTGTTATTTTAAAATAGTGCTGGTATGTACTATTTACTCTGAAACAGAAAGAGATGAAGAGTTCTGTTTGTGAGAGGAATATGATTTTAGCAGCAGTTACTAAAATCGTTTGCTGTTTCCACATAGGACTGTTGAGATGAGATAACTTCAGTTGGGGGAAACAGTTAGCAGGCTCTTCTGCTTAAGGTATGACTAGCCATTTTCTAACAAGACTGTGTAATGCTGGAAGGCTGTCATTTTTCCCTCATGGGGATCGGTAAGCCATTTTCTTAGTCTCAAACAGAATAAAGGGCTTATTATGGGCTATAAACTGGTAGACACTTTTAGGGGCTAAATCGATTGCTTTATTTAAGTATTATATGCAGTTTGAAGTTGTATTTCACACTTTTATAACATTGGGGAACGTTTTTAGCACCAGGCACTTGTTAAGACACCTTCCCAGTCAGGAAGGGCCTTTCTCTGTAGTAGGCAGAGCCTCATTTTCGCGCCATTACTGTGCAGTTAATTTTGAGTTCAGTACATGCAGCTGCATGTGTGAGGGTCTGGAATCCACTAAAAACGTTCCTAGAAGGCTTCATTTGGTATCATATACCCCCCTGGGATTGGTGAAGTTGCAGCAAAGGCTGTGGCTGGGACTGTAAGGGGGTTAAAATTAAAAACGGTTCCGGTTTCCACATTTTAAGGGTTAACAGCTTGAAAATTGGGGTGCAATACTTTGAATGTATTAAGACACTGTGGTGAAAATTTGGTAAAGATTGGATAATTCCTTCCTAGTTTTTCACATATTCAGTAATAAAGTGTGCCCTGTTTAACATTTAAAGAGACAGTAACGGTTTTGTTTTAAAACGGTTTTTGTGCTTTATTAACCAGTTTAAGCCTGTTTAACATGTCTGTACCTTCAGATAGATCATGTTCTGTATGTATGGTAGCCAATGTGCTTCCCCCTTCAAATATAGTGTGATAATTGTGCCATAGCGTCCAAACAAAGTAAGGACAGAACTGTCACAAATTGTAAAGTTGCCCAGGATGATTCCTCAGATGAAGGAAGTAGACATAGTTCTACATCATCTCCTTCTGTGTCTATACCAGTTATGCCCGCGCAGGCGACCCCTAGTACTTCTAGCGTGCCAATGCTTGTTACTATACAGTAATTGACGGCAGTAATGGATAACTCCATAGCTAATATTTTATCCAAAACGCCAGCATTTCAGAGAAAGCGCGATTGCTCTGTTTTAAACACTGTAGAGCAGGAGGGCGTTGATGATAATTTTTCTGTCATACCCTCACACCAATCTGAAGTGGCAGTGAGGGAGGGTTTGTCAGATGGGGAAATTTCTGATACAGGAAGAATTTCTCAGCAGGCAGAACCTGATGTTGTGACATTTAAATTTAAATTAGAGCATCTCCGCACATTACTTAAGGAGGTGCTATCTACTCTGGATGATTGTGACAATCTGGTCAACCCAGAAAAATTGTGCAAGATGGACAGTTCCTTGAGGTCCCGGTGCACCCTGATGCTTTTCCGATACCTAAACGGGTGGCGGACATAGTGAATAAGGAGTGGGAGAAGCCAGGCATACCTTTTGTCCCTCCTCCTATATTTAAGAAATTGTTCCCTATGGTCGACCCCAGGAAGGACACATGGCAAACAGTCCCTAAGGTCGAGGGGGAGTTTTCTACTCTAGCCAAGCGCACGACCATTCCTATTGAGGACAATTGTGCTTTCAAAGATCCTATGGATAAAAAATTGGAGGGTTTGCTTAAAAAGATTTTTGTACAGCAAGGTTACCTCCTTCAACCTATTTTGTGCATTATTCCTGTCACTACAGCGGCGGGGTTCTGGTTCGAGGAACTGGAAAAGTCGCTCAGTAGGGAGACTCCGTATGAGGAAGTCATGGATAGAATTTACGCACTTAAGTTAGCTAATTCCTTTATTTTAGACGCCGCTTTGCAGTTAGCGAGGTTAGCGGCAAAAAATTCAGGGTTTACAATTGTGGCGCGCAGAGCGCTCTGGCTAAGAATAAGTCCAATTTTCGTTCCTTTCGTAATTTCAGGAACGGACCGGCTTCCAATTCGGCAGCCTCTAGACAAGAGGGTAACGCTTCCCAGACTAAACCAGCTTGGAAATCAATGCAAGGCTGGAACAAGGGTAAACAGGCCAAGAAGCCTGCTGCTGCTACCAAGACAGCATGAAGAGGTAGCCCCCGATCCGGAACCGGATCTAGTAGGGGGCAGACTCTCTCTCTCTCTTTGCTCAGGCTTGGGCAAGAGATGTTCAGGATCCCTGGGCACTAGAAATAGTCTCTCAGGGTTATCTTCTAGAATTCAAGGAACTACCCCCAAGGGGAAGGTTCCACATGTCTCACTTATCTTCAAACCAAGTTAAGAGACAGGCATTCTTACATTGTGTAGAAGACCTGTTAAAGATGGGAGTGATACACCCAGTTCCAACTGTGGAACAAGGTAAGGGGTTTTACTCAAATCTGTTTGTAGTTCCCAAAAAAAGAGGGAACTTTCAGACCAATTCTGGATTTAAAAATTCTAAACAAATTTCTCAGAGTGCCATCGTTCAAAATGGAAACTATTCGAACGATTTTACCTACAATACAGGAGGGTCAATTTATGACTACCGTGGATCTAAAGGATGCGTATCTGCATATTCCTATCCACAAAGATCATCATCAGTTCCTAAGGTTCGCCTTTCTGGACAAACATTACCTATTGTGGCTCTCCCATTCGGACTAGCCACTGCTCCAAGGATTTTCACAAAGGTGCTCGGGTCCCTTCTAGCGGTTCTAAGACCCAGGGGCTTTGCAGTGGCACCTTACTTGGACGACATCCTAATTCAAGCGTCGTCTCTTTCAAAGACAAAGGCTCACACAGACATTGTTCTAGCCTTTCTCAGATCTCACGGGTGGTAGGTGAACATAGAAAAAAGTTCCCCGTCTCCGTCAACAAGAGTCCCTTTCTTGGGAACAATAATAGATTCTTTAGAAATTAAGATTTTCCTGACAGATGTCAGAGAGTCAAAGCTTCTAAACGCTTTTCAAGTTCTTCACTCTGTTTCTACGGCCTTCCATAGCTCAGTGCATGGAAGTAGTAGGGTTGATGGTTGCAGCAATGGACATAGTTCCTTTTGCGCGAATTCATCTAAGACCATTACAACTGTGCATGCTCAAACAGTGGAATGGGGACTATACAGACTTGTCTCCAGTGATTCAAGTAGATCAGAAGACCAGAGACTCACTCCGTTGGTGGCTGACCAGGATCACCTGTCCCAGGGAATGAGCTTCCGCAGACCAGAGTGGGTCATTGTCACGACCGACGCCAGTCTATTAGGCTGGGGCGCGGTCTGGGATTCCCTGAAAGCTCAGGGTCTATGGTCTCGGGAAGAGTCTCTTCTACCGATAAACATTCTGGAACTGAGAGCGATATTCAATGCTCTCCGGGCTTGGCCTCAACTAGCAAAGGCCAGATTCATAAGATTCCAATCAGACAACATGACGACTGTTGCTTACTTCAACCATCAGGGGGGAACAAGGAGTTCCCTGGCGATGAGAGAGGTGACCAAGATCATCAAATGGGCGGAGGATCACTCCTGCCACCTGTCTGCGATCCACATCCCAGGAGTGGAAAACTGGGAGGCGGATTATCTGAGTCGTCAGACCTTTCATCCGGGGGAGTGGGAACTCCACCCGGAGGTGTTGACCCAATTATGGGGCATTCCAGACATGGATCTGATGGCGTCTCGTCAGAACTTCAAGGTTCCTTGCTACGGGTCCAGATCCAGGGATCCCAAGGCGACTCTAGTGGATGCATTAGTGGCGCCTTGGATTTTCAACCTACCTTATGCGTTTCCACCGTTCCCTCTCATTCCCAGGCTGGTAGCCAGGATCAAACAGGAGAAGGCCTCTGTGATTTTGATAGCTCCTGCGTGGCCACGCAGGACTTGGTATGCAGACCTGGTGAATATGTCATCGGCTCCACCATGGAAGCTACCTTTGAGACAGGATCTTCTAGTACAAGGTCCATTCGAACATCCAAATCTAGTTTCTCTCCAGCTGACTGCTTGGAAATTGAACGCTTGATTTTGTCTAAGCGTGGGTTTTCGGATTCTGTGATAGATACCCTGGTACAAGCCAGAAAACCTGTGACTAGAAAGATTACCATAAAATATGGAAAAGATATATCTGTTGGTGTGAATCCAAGGGATTCTCATGGATTAAGATTAAAATTCCTAGGATCCTTTCCTTTCTCCAAGAAGGTTTGGATAAGGGATTATCAGCGAGTTCTCTAAAAGGACAGATTTCTGCTTTATCTGTCTTGTTACACAAACGACTGGCAGCTGTGCCAGATGTTCAAGCTTTTGTTCAGGCTTTGGTCAGGATCAAGCCTGTTTACAGACCCTTGACTCCTCCCTGGAGTCTAAATTTGGTTCTTTCAGTTCTTCAAGGGGTTCCGTTTGAACCCTTACATTCCATAGATATCAAGTTGTTATCTTGGAAGGTTCTGTTTTTGGTTGCTATTTCTTCTGCTAGAAGAGTTTCTGAATTATCTGCTCTGCAGTGTAATCAGCCCTATCTGGTGTTCCATTCAGATAAGGTTGTTTTGCGTACTAAACCTGGTTTCCTTCCAAAGGTTGCTTCCAACAAGAATATTAACCAGGAAATAGTTGTGCCTTCCTTGTGTCCGAATCCAGTTTCAAAGAAGGAACGCTTGTTTCACAATTTAGATGTAGTCCGTGCTTTAAAGTTCTATTTAGAAGCAACAAAGGATTTCAGACAAACGTCTTCTCTGTTTGTCGTTTATTCTGGCAAGAGGAGAGGTCAAAAAAGCTACTGCTACCTCTTTCCTTTTCGCTGAAAAGCATCATACGATTGGCTTACGAGACTGCCGGACGGCAGCCTCCTGAACGAATCACAGCTCACTCTACTAGGGCTGTGGCTTCCACATGGGCCTTCAAGAACGAGGCTTCTGTTGATCAGATATGTAAGGCAGCGACCTGGTCTTCTCTGCACACTTTGTCCAAATTCTACAAATTTGATACTTTTGCTTCTTCGGAGAGAGGTTTTGCAAGCCGTGGTGCCTTCTGTTTAGGTAACCTGATTTGCTCCCTCCCTTCATCCGTGTCCTAAAGCTTTGGTATTGGTTCCCACAAGTAATGGATGACACCGTGGACCGGACACACCAATGTTGGAGAAAACAGAATTTATGCTTACCTGATAAATTACTTTCTCCAACGGTGTGTCCGGTCCACGGCCCGCCCTGGTTTTTTAATCAGGTTTGAAGAATTTCTTTCTCTATACACTACAGTCACCACGGCACCCTATAGTTTCTCCTTTTTTTCTCCTAACCGTCGGTCGAATGACTGGGGGGGCGGAGCCTGGGAGGGACTATATGGACAGCTCTTGCTGTGTGCTCTCCTTGCCTTTCCCTGTGGGGGAGGAGAATATCCCACAAGTAATGGATGACACCGTGGACCGGACACACCGTTGGAGAAAGTAATTTATCAGGTAAGCATAAATTCTGTTTTTTCTTTTGTGATTCAGATAGAGCATGCACTTTTAAACAACTTTCTTATTACTTTTTACTATCAAATTTGCTTCATTTTCTTGGTACAATTTTTTGAAGGAGCAGCAATGCATTACTGAGAGCTAGCTGAACACATCTAAGGCTAGATCTAAGGCTAGATTATGAGTGGAGCATTAAGTGTAGCGCACGGGCAATAAGTGGTATATTGTGGCTCTTTGCACGTCAGAAATAGCGCATATCTTACAGACTTGAAAGTAAACACGTTCACTTGAGCGCAATCAAATTTAACATGCATTGAATTAGCGTGACTTTAGAGCTCTGGTTAACTGTTACGCAAGACAAAAAAGTTCCACAAAAAAAACATCAAAACATATAAAAGTACAGTTACACTCATAATAACACTAACAATTATTTAAAAAAAAATATTGCAATAAAAAGTTATAAAGACTCAAAGATGCGAAGTCTCAGGTGTTAGCCTGCAAAGGGCTTTAACATAGAGATACATATTCCAATGTTCTGCACTTACAGGATAATGTCCTTTTTAGTAAATACATACATATAATATATATATATATATATATACCTATACCTGTATATCTATTCCTATAGATATATAGGTAGAGATATGTATTTTACATGAACAGTATCATATATATATATATATATATATTTAACCCCTTAAGGACCAAGGGCATATAGGGTACGTCCTACAAAAACTGTCACTTAATGACCAAGGACTGTACATCCTCAGGGTTTTTTAGCACTGGAAGCGATCGTGGCCCTCTCAGCATCGGCAAGCGATGGTGCTGATATTGTTGGTGGGTGGGAGCCATAGCAGGGCGGCCCATCGTGGGTTGATATCCGGATCCTGTTGCCTCTGTGCTTCCCGGAGGGGGGGGGGGGTTGGAGCGTACATTTAGTATTAGCATAGAAGTCAATGGAGGGAGAGGGAGGGGAAAAAATATTTGGGAAGGGATCTGGGAGGGGGAGGGTGGGTAGGGTATTAAGGGTGGGCAGCTACACTACAGAAATGGGGGGGTTCAGACAAAAAGGGAAGATTTTGTAGTAAATGGGTACTGGCAGACAGCTGCCAGTACCTAAGATGGCGGCCAATAGGTTGAGGGGGAGGCTTAGAGAGCTGTTTGTGGGGGATCAGGGAGGTTGGGGGTAATCGGGGATCCTACACTAAAGATAAAATATATATATATATATATATATATATAAACTTTATTTTTATATTGGCAGACTTTCTGCCAGTACTTAAAATGGCGGTGACATTTGTTAGGTGGAGGTGGGAAGAGAACTGTTTGAGGGGCGTCAGGGAGGGATCAGAGGGTGCGATGTGTCAGGTGGGAGGCTGATCTCTACACTAAAGCTAAAATTAACCCTACAAGCTACCTAATTAACCCATTAACTGCTGGGCATAATACAAGTGTGGTGCGCAGCGGCATTTAGCGATCTTCTAATTACCAAAAAGTAATGCCAAAGCCATATATGTCTGCTATTTCTTAACAATGGGGATATCAGTGAAGCATTTATAACCATTTGTGCCATAATTGCACAAACTGTTTGTAAATAATTTCAGTGAGAGTCCTAAAAGTAATGAAAAAGTTTAGTTTTTTTTTTATTTGATCGCATTTGACGTTGATATGATTGCATGAAATATACCAAAATAAGCCTACATCAATACTTTGGGTTGTCTACTAAAAAGAAAAATATACATGTGAAGGGTTATTCAGGGATTCCTGACAGATATCAGTGCTACAATGTAACTATCGCTAATTTTGAAAAAGAAAATGGTTTGGAAATAGCTGCTACTTGTACTTATTGCCCTATAACTTGCAAAAAAAGCAAAGAACATGTAAACATTGGGTATTTCGAAACTAAGCCCAAAATTTAGAAACTATTTAGCATAGGTGTTTTTTGGTGGTTGTAGATGTGTAACGGATTTTGGGGGTCAACATTAGAAAAAGTGTGGGGTTTTTTCCATTTTTTCATCATATTTAATAAAAAATTTTATAGTAAATTATATGATATGATGAAAATAATGGCATCTTTAGAAATTCCATTTAATGGCGAGACATACAGTATATGTGTTGGTACAGTAAATGAGTAAGAGGAAAATTACAGCTAAACACAAACACAGCAGAAATGTAAAAATAGCCCTGGTCCTTAAGGGTAAGAAAATTGAAAAATGGTCTGGTCACTAAGGGATCAATATTAAAAACTACATTATTTTCTATGTGAAGAACATACAAATGTAAAATATGTGTTTTATGCAATGGATTTTGAGATTTAGATTTATTCAGTTGGGTTAGCGCACATGAAAATGTTGTAATCTTAAGGCGCGTTATTGAAATACTACATATAAAATATGTACTATATTTAAAAAATGTATAATAATTACTGTAAAATATATAAATTCTATGGATTATTAAAGGGATACTAAACCCAAATTTTTTCTTTCATGATATTTATTTAAAAAGCAGGAATTTAAAGCTTAGGAGCCATCCCATTTTAGGTTCAGCACCCTGGATAGCGCTTGCTTATTGGTGGCTACATTTAGCAAACCAATAAGCAAGCATAACCCAGGTTCTGAACATAAAATGGGCTGACTCTTAAGTTTTACATTCCTGCTTTTTAAATAAAGATAGCAAGAGAACAAATAAAAATTGATAATTGGAGTAAATTAGAAAGTTGCTTAAAGTTGCATGCTCTATCTGAATTTAAGAAAAAAAATGAGTTTAGTGTCCCTTTAAGACTGTTTTACAGTATGTTTAATCATTTTTAATGTTTTATATGTAATATTTCAATAACGTGCCTTAAAATGTCATGTGCGCTAACCCGATCGCAAAATTTGATGGGCAAAATGCATATTTTACATTCCTATTATCTTCACATAGAAAACAATGTACTTATTATTCTTAAATATATATTTATATATATATATATATATATATATATATATATTTGATACAGTTCATGTAAAATAGATACCTCTTCCTATACATCTATACGAATAGATATATAGGTATAGGTATATATAGAAATATGTTTTTAAGAATTAATGGAACATATTCTGCTATGTGAAGAACAATGGAATGTGAATATATGTGGTTGGGTTAGTGCATGAGTATGGGTGTTATTTTTTTTCACGCTCCATTGATTGCTATAGGAGAAGAAGTTAACGCAGTCGTAATATGGTTTATTGTAAGCGTTGGGTTTATGAAACCCGACGTAAGCAAAAAGCTTCCGTCTATCAAAGTTAATGTAGGAGCGCTAAATAGTGCTCCATTCTAGCTCCTAGTGAGACAATCACAAGAGACAAATGTGTGCAGGCACCAATCATCAGGTAGCACACAGTAGTGAAGGATATGTACATATTCTTTTTCAAGTACATTTGAAAATAGAAGTGAATTTAAACTTTTCTTAAAATGACATGCTGAATCACATTTATGCAGTATTAATATTCGTCTAGATTACGAGTTGTGCGTTAGGGTACGCCCGCTGGTATTAAGAGTCTTGAAGGTTTAGGTGTACCGCACACTTCTTTGGCCTTACCGCAAAACGACTTACGTAAACTTTGTAAAGTCTTTTTTCTATGGGACTTCCATAGCGCTGATATTACGAGTCTGTCCTGGGAGGCCAAAAAGTGAGCGGTACAACCTACCCTGTCAAGATCCCTAACGCATTAAAAAGTCAGTAGTTAAGAGTTTTATGGTACAACGCTGTAACATAAAACTCATAACTAAAGTGCTAAAAAGTACACTAACACCCATAAACTACCTGTTAACCCCTAAACCGAGCCCCCCCCCCCGCATCGCAAACACTATAATAAAATTATTAACCCCTAATCTGCCGCTCCGGACACCGCCGCCACCTACATTTATATTTATGAACCCCTAATCTGCTGCCCCCAACATCGACACCAACATTATATTTATTAACCCCTAATCTGCTGCCCCCAATGTCGCCGCAACCTACCTACACTTATTAACCCCTAATCTGCCGCCCCCAACGTCGCCGCCACTATAATAAACATATTAACCCCTAAACCGCCGCACTCCTGCCTCACAAACATTAGTTAAATATTATTAACCCCTAATCTGCCATCCCTAACATCGCTGCCACCTACTTACATTTATTAACCCCTAATCTGCTGCTCCCAACGTCGCCGCCACTATATTAAAGTTATTAACCCCTAAACCTAAGTCTAACCCTAAACCTAACACCCACTAACTTAAATATAATTTAAATAAATCTAAATAAATATTCCTATCATTAACTAAATAATTCCTATTTAAAACTAAATACTTACCTATAAAATAAACCCTAAGCTAGCTACAATATAACTAATAGTTACATTGTAGCTAGCTTAGGGTTTATTTTTATTTTACAGGCAAGTTTGTATTTATTTTAACTAGGTAGAATAGTTATTAAATATTTATTAACTATTTAATAACTACCTAGCTAAAATAAATACAAAAGTACCTGTAAAATAAAACCTAACCTCAGTTACAATAACACCTAACACTACATTTAGCTCTTTTGTAGGCCCTAAGTTCCTAACCTAAAAACAAAACCCACCCAATACACCCTTAAAAAACCTAACTTACCAGGAGACGTCTGCATCCAAGCGGGCCGAAGTCCTCAACGAAGCCGGGAGAAATCTTCATCCAAGCCGGACGAAGTGGTCCTCCAGACGGGCAGAAGTCTTCATCCAGATGGCATCTTCTATCTTCATTCATCGCGTGGAGCGGGTCCATCTTCAAGACATCCGACGCAGAGCATCCTCTTCATCCGACGACTAAAGATGAATGAAGGTACCTTTAAGTGACGTCATCCAAGATGGCGTCCCTTAGATTCCAAATCGGAATTAAGGTAGAAAAAATCCTATTGGCTGATGCAATCAGCCAATAGGATTGAAGTTCAATCCTATTGGCTGATCCAATCAGCCAATAGGATTGAGCTCACATTCTATTGGCTGATTGGAACAGCCAATAGAATGGAAGCTCAATCCTATTGGCTAATTGGATCAGCCAATAGGATTGAAGTTCAAACCTATTGACTGATTGCATCAGCCAATAGGATTTTTTCTACCTTAATTCCGATTGGCTGATAGAATTCTATCAGCCAATCGGAATCTAAGGGACGCCATCTTGGATGACGTCACTTAAAGTTACCTTCATTCATCTTTAGTCGTCGGATGAAGAGGATGCTCTGCGTCAGATGTCTTGAAGATGGACCCGCTCCACGCCGGATGGATGAAGATAGAAGATGCCATCTGGATGAAGACTTCTGCCCGTCTGGAGGACCACTTTGTCCGGCTTGGATTAAGACTTCTCCTGGCTTTGTTGAGGACTTCGGCCCGGCTTGGATGAAGATGTCTCCCGGTAAGTCGATCTTCAGGGGGTTAGTGTTAGGTTTTTTTTAAGGGTGTATTGGGTGGGTTTTATTTTTAGGTTAGGGACTTTGGGCCTGCAAAATAGCTGCAATGCCCATCCAAATGCCCTTTTCAGGGCAATGGGGAGCTTAGGTTTTTTTAGATAGTATTTTATTTGGCGGGTTGGTTGTGTGGGTGGTGGGTTTTACTGTTGGGGGGGTTGTTTGTATTTATTTATTTTTTCAGGTAAAAGAGCTGATTACTTTGGGGCAATGCCCCGCAAAAGGCCCTTTTAAGGGCTATTGGTAATTTAGTTTAGGCTATTATTTTAGGTGTAATTAGTTTAAATATCTTGTAATTTGTTTATTATTTTCTGTAATTTAGTGTTTGTTTTGTACTTTAGCTAATTTAATTGATTTAATTGTTGTTAATTTAGTAAATTTATTTAATTATAGTGTAATGTTAGGTGTTATTGTAACTTAGGTTAGGTTTTATTTTACAGGTACTTTTGTATTTATTTTAGCTAGGTAGTTATTAAATAGTTAATAACTTTTTAATAACTATTCTACCTAGTTAAAATAAATACAAACTTTCCTGTAAAATAAAAATAAACCCTTACCTAGCTACAATGTAACTATTAGTTATATTGTAGCTATCTTAGGGTTTATTTTATAGGTAAGTATTTAGTTTTAAATAATTATTTAGTTAATGATAATAATATTTATTTAGATTTATTGTAATTATATTTAAGTTAGGGGGTCTTAGGGTTAGACTTAGATTTAGGGGTTAATAACTTTAATATAGTGGCGGCGACGTTGGGGGCGGCAGATTAGGGATTAATAAATAGTATGTAGGTGTCGGCGATGTTGGGGGCAGCAGATTAGGGGTTAATAATATAATATAGGTGGCGGTGGTGTCCAGAACGGAAGATTAGGGGTTAATAATTATTATGTAGGTGTCGACGATGTCGGAAGTGGCAGATTAGGGGTTAATAAGTGTTAGGGGTGTTTAGACTCAGGGTTCATGTTAGGGTGTTAGGTGTAAACATAAAATGTATTTCCCCATAGGAATCAATGGGGCTGCGTTACTGAGTTTTACGCTGCTTTTTTGCAGGTGTTAGACTTTTTCTCAGCCGGCTCTCCCCGTTGATTCCTATGGGGAAATCGTGCACGAGCACGTACGACCAGCTCATCGCTGACTTAAGCAGCGCTGGTATTGGAGTGCGGTAATGAGCAAAATTTTGCTCAAAGCTCACTTCTTGTCTTTTAACGACGGGTTTCTGAAATCTCGTAATACCAGCGCTGCATGTAAGTGAGCGGTGAGACAAAACTGCTTGTTAGCACCGCATAGCCTCTAACGCAAAACTCGTAATCTGGGCCATTGTCTTTCCTATTCCTTTAATATAACTTCATTTGAAATGTATTGCTACTGAAGAAGGGAAATTGGGATCATCATTATTTCCTATTCACTCCAATATAAACGTTTTTGAAAGAAATGTATATCATGTATATTGGAATTTGCGCCATAAAAGGACATTAGGCTCAAAATTTAATTTCCCTAAATTAGTGAATAAGTGAAAATTAATTCACATTAAAATATACATCCATTATTTATTTTGCTTGTTTTCTCGGTTAAATACTAAAATACTACTCATTGCTTTATAAATGGTGCGTTTCGTAAGTGCCCTAGAGAGAATGAAAGTCAAATTCTGTAACCTAAACATGTTGCAATATTACTTGAACCATATTACATAGTGATTGCTTAGAGCAGTACATAAACACTTTCACAGCTAGTTCTAATTGGTCCCAATTAAGCTAATATGACCAATCTGTGGATACATTTCTTTACCATATAGGAACTACTTAATGTCTTCTCCCACAGCTGTTTGGAAAGAAAACATTGTATATGTATGATTTGTTTACTGGACTGAATTTTCGCTTCTTGCAATCTTTTATTCCAGCTTGGCTATTACTAGAACATATATCTAAAATAATATTCAAATTTTCCAATTGAATGATCCTTTTAACTTTTATGGTGGTTTGACAAAAAAATGTATCTGATTGGATGATAGCAGCAACACTGTATTTGAATATATGATAGACGATGATTTACTGGGATCTGACATCAAGATCATTAAACTGTGACTCATGACACTGATAATATGTAATGCCTCACCGGTAGTTAAATTCATTTTTTTTTGTCATTGTTTATGGATCATCAGACATTGGTTTAGTTGGTTAAGACTGCCGGTTTACATTAAATGTTTAACTTGTCATTGTCACTTCATAAGTCATCATCTGCCCGATTTACAAAGGTTAAAAATAAGTGGATAGCTAAATCTAATGAGGTCAGACCCAGGTGATTTATGATTACTGCCGAGAAAATGTTTTCCTGGGAAAATACTTCTGCTGAAAATAAAATTGCCATAAACCAAGCCACTTGTTTATCCACCATTCCCACAGAGATGGTAATGTAATTACGCTCATAATTATCTTCATTAGTGGTGGGTATTATCTGAAATTCATTCCTTTGCTCTAGGAGTATGTTTATTTGCTGTTATTTTCCCATAACTCCTGCTCACATTTTGCCAAGGCTGTTAAGAATTTTGTGTTTGCTAAACTGTGCAGCCGACATCTGCGAAGCACAGAACTGACATTCTAAATGCTAAAGTGTAGATTACTGTCTTCCAGTTTAAGAATCCCTGTGCCCATTCGCTGACATCTGCCCTTCATTACATGGTTCCCGTGCGACCAAGACGACAGATTGTCTATCCTCTGGAAAAGCTTGGCATAAACGCTCCATCAAAACAAGTCTCGAAGGATCAGGTGCGTAACAGATGCCGCAGCAGGCACCATGCCAACCTCTACATGGTTTGGCAGATGGAATTACTGTCTAACTATTGAAAAGGCTGCTTCTTAATTACACAGGGCCTGGTGTTCATACCCTCACAAGTTAAGCCCCATTGATGCTTTGCTGTTTCCCAGCATTCAACGAGTGATTGTAAATTACACACCACAAATGGTCATGTATATTTCTACAAGAAAAATCAGATCCAGCAAAATACTATATTATTGTAAAAGTTATAGCACTAAATGAAGTATTTGACTGCATGTAATGGCTTGTTTGTTTAAATTCATTTAAAATTGGATTTTAGTTAATTTTATAATTGTCTATATATTCTTTATTTTGACAAATTATTTTTCCCCCTTTCTTGTTAAGGCATAACTCTAGAGCAAAAGTTGTGCATATCCAGTCACAGCAGTGTAAAAAGACAGCTTACAACCTAAACTATTACATTTTTTGGAGCGTTTAAAGAAAGCTGTGTGACAAATGCCTTTTTTTCCAGGCAAAACAGTCATTTCATTAGCATTTCACCTTAAAATAATATTGGGATGTGTTGCATAATGTTGCATTTTGCTTATATGTATATATTTACAGATATTAGATATTTGCCTTTATTGTCTAAGGCCAGGTTAAAAGGATAAAAGTTTTAACCAATGCATTTTTATCTCACTTTATATGAGCAGCACACCCTATTTTGGTAAGTGGTAAGCAGCAGTAGTTTGCTTATATTACAAGTCTGCTTGTAATATACGCAAACTACTTGTTGCGCTTGTGCTCCATCCAAAATATCGCTTTCTAATTTTGCACTTTTGAATACCAAGTATTTAGTTATCACTTGATATTGCACAAACAGGAAATGTGTATAGCAAAGAACTCAACTACTTGAGCAGAATTGTTGTGCTCCATCAGCTTAGTTTTGCAGCATTATCCAACCTGCATTTGAGTGCGTGCCCTCAATAAAATCTATTATGTGAGGGAAAGAACGCACTTGTGCTACTAGACATAAACGTTATAGCGTGTATTATACTACTGAGCACACAATGGCCCAGATTACAAGTGGCAAGCTAATTTTTTCTGTGTCTCCAGGAGCGGACTGAGCAGCCAGGCAAATAGGACCTTGGCCAGGGGCCCAGCATGTAGGGGCCCACAAATTGCATCTCCATAGCTCTTAGTGTGCTGCTTAAGCTGGGGCTGACAGCTCCCCTAAAAGTAACTAAGCAGTTAAGTGTGGGTTTAGATTGGGCCCTGGCCCCAGAGTGAGGGCCTTGTGTCTGTATGTGGGGTGTGTTGCTCTGGGGGCCCTAGAGTGTGGGGGGCCCTGTCTGGGGTCTGTCACTGTGAGGGCCATGGAGTGTGGGGTCTGGCCCTTGGAGGTTGGGGAGCCTGGTGGGGGCAGGGCAGAAAGTCTGCCATGCTCATTTGCATAAATGTGAATAATATTGGGTCAGTGTGAAACAGTGGAGGCCCTTCCCTAATTTTTGCCCAGGGCCCTTATTGGTCTCAGTCCACCCCTGTGTGTCTCTGCATGCTGTGGTCTTGCATGTATTATTTTGCATTTAGTAAAGTTGACCCTTATTTTTGAGTCACTCCTATAAACTGCCTTTTTTGTGTTATATGTGGATGTCTTTAATTTGAGACAAAGATAAACTACAAAAGTTGTGGCGCATTTAAAGCAACACATTTTGACAGTTATATCTAGTTTATAGTTGGGCAGGTGCACCTGAACTTTAGATTTAATAACATGATTTTCGGATTAATAATTATCAATCATATGAAATTGATTAAAGCATTATCTTCTCATACTGTCGTGGTAGCCTTTGAATCATTATTTGTTTTGTGGCATTTGGATAAAGTAGAGCATTCCCAGGAGACAGGCTTTATCCCATACAATGGCAAACTAAAGTTCATTTTCCTACAATACTTATTCACTAAACAAACCTTGGGACATTGTAACAAAAATTAAAACTTGACATTTTTTGATCCATTTAAAAAAAATAAAGCAACAATGAGATTAATGGGACATAAAACAAGTTGGGATAGAGACAAAATAATATAACATGTACTTTAATTACTTTACCTGCAAATTTATACTGCAGTGCCTCGCCAGTAACCCTTTCTTTTGCGTTTTCTGAATTTTAAAGCTCTAACTCAACCCCACACATTTCCTTCTATGGCTCCATCTATATCTATTGTTTGGTAGAATGCAAAAATTCATAGGGATTATCTGATGGAGCATGCCTAGAAGCTGTGAACTCAGTTGAAATGCAATGCCTCGGTCTAAACACTGATATGGGGGGGTGGAGTTGGCATCTCCAGGCAGCTTAGCTATGTAATTAATTTTGCTTATTTCTCCAACATTGGTGTGTCCGGTCCACGGCGTCATCCTTACTTGTGGGAATATCTCTTCCCCAACAGGAAATGGCAAAGAGTCCCAGCAAAGCTGGCCACACAGTCCCTCCCAGGCTCCGCCCACCCCAGTCATTCTTTTTGCCGTTGCACAGGCAACATCTCCACGGAGATGGTTAAGAGTTTTTTGGTGTTTAAATGTAGTTTTTTATTCTTCTATCAAGTGTTTGTTATTTTAAAATAGTGCTGGTATGTACTATTTACTCTGAAACAGAAAAGGATGAAGATTTCTGTTTGTGAGAGGAAGATGATTTTAGCAGACAGTAACTAAAATCGATTGCTGTTTCCACATAGGACTGTTGAGATGAAGTAACTTCAGTTGGGGGAAACAGTTAGCAGACTTTTCTGCTTAAGGTATGACTAGCCATATTTCTAACAAGACCATGTAATGCTGGAAGGCTGTCATTTCCCCTCATGGGGACCGGTAAGCCATTTTCTTAGTCAAGCAAACAGAATAAAGGGCTTAATATGGGCTATAAAACTGGAAGACACTTTTATGGGCTAAATCGATTGCTTTATTTGGGCATTTTATACATGTTTATGCTGATAATTCACATTTATAAACTTGGGGAACGTTTTTTAACGGCAGGCACTATGTTAGACACCTTTTCCAGTCAGGGAGGGCCTTCCCAGTTGTAGGCTGAGCCTCATTTTCGCGCCATTACTGCGCAGTTGTTTTTGAGAGCAAGACATGCAGATGCATGTGTGAGGATCTGAAAGTAGCTGGAAAAGTTTCTAGAAGGCGTCACTTGGTATCGTATTCCCCTCTGGGCTTGGTTAGGTCACAGCAAAGGCTATAGCTGGGACTGTATAGGGGTTAAATTTGTAAACGGCTCCGGTTCCGTTATTTTAGGGGTTAAAGCTCTGAAAATTGGTGTGCAATACTCTTAATGCTTTAAGACACTGTGGTGAAATTTTTGAACAATTCCTTCATACTTTTTCACATATTCAGTAATAAAGTGTTTTCTGTTTAAAATTTAAAGAGACAGTAACGGTTTTGTTTTAAAACGTTTTTTGTGCTTTATTGACAAGTTTAAGCCTGTTTAACATGTCTGTGCCTTCGGATAAGCTATGTTCTATATGTATGAAAGCCAATGTGTCTCCCCATTTAAATTTGTGTGATAATTGTGCCATAGCGTCCAAACAAAGTAAGGACAGTACTGCCACAGATAATGAAATTGCCCAAGATGATTCCTCAGATGAGGGAAGTAAACATGATACTACATCATCTCCTACTGTGTCTACACCAGTTTTGCCCACGCAGGAGGCCCCTAGTACATCTAGCGCGCCAATGATTATTACCATGCAACAATTGACGGCTGTAATGGATAACTCCATAGCAAATATTTTATCCAAAATGCCTACATATCAGAGAAAGCGCGATTGCTCTGTTTTAAACACTGAAGAGCAGGAGGGCGCTGATGATAATTGTTCTGTCATACCCTCACACCAATCTGAAGTGGCCATGAGGGAGGTTTTGTCAGATGGGGAAATTTCAGATTCAGAAAAAATTTCTCAACAAGCTGAACCTGATGTTGTGACATTTAAATTTAAATTAGAACATCTCTGCGCACTGCTTAAAGAGGTGTTATCTACTCTGGATGAGTGTGACAACTTGGTCATTCCAGAGAAATTATGTAAGATGGACAAGTTCCTAGAGGTTCCGGTGCACCCCGACGCTTTTCCTATACCCAAGCGGGTGGCGGACATAGTGAATAAGGAGTGGGAAAAGCCCGGCATACCTTTTGTTCCCCCCCCTATATTTAAGAAATTATTTCCTATGGTCGACCCCAGAAAGGACTTATGGCAGACAGTCCCTAAGATCGAGGGGGCAGTTTCTACTCTAAACAAGCGCACTACTATTCCTATTGAGGATAGTTGTGCTTTCAAAGATCCTATGGATAAAAAATTGGAGGGTTTGCTTAAAAAGATTTTTGTACAGCAAGGTTACCTTCTACAACCCATTTCGTGCATTGTTCCTGTCACTACAGCAGCGTGGTTCTGGTTCGAGGAACTAGAAAAGTCGCTCAGTAGAGAGACTCCATATGAGGAGGTTATGGACAGAGTTCACGCACTTAAGTTGGCTAACTCTTTTATTTTAGATGCCGCTTTGCAATTAGCTAGATTAGCGGCGAAAAATTCAGGGTTTGCAATCGTGGCGCGCAGAGCGCTTTGGCTAAAGTCTTGGTCAGCGGATGTGTCTTCCAAGACAAAATTGCTTAACATCCCTTTCAAAGGTAAAACTCTATTTGGACCAGAATTGAAAGAGATTATCTCAGACATCACTGGGGGAAAGGGCCACGCCCTTCCACAAGATAGGCCTTTCAAGGCCAAGAATAAGTCTAATTTTCGTTCCTTTCGCAATTTCAGGAACGGACCGGCCTCTAATTCTGCATCCTCTAAGCAAGAGGGTAATGCCTCACAACCCAAACCAGCCTGGAAACCGATGCAAGGCTGGAACAAGGGTAAGCAGGCCAAGAAGCCTGCTGCTGCTAACAAAACAGCATGAAGGAGTAGCCCCCGATCCGGGACCGGATCTAGTAGGGGGCAGACTCTCTCTCTTTGCTCAGGCTTGGGCAAGAGATGTTCAGGATCCCTGGGCACTAGAAATAGTTTCTCAGGGTTATCTTTTGGAATTCAGGGAACTACCTCCAAGGGGAAGGTTCCACATGTCTCACTTATCCTTAAACCAAATAAAGAGACAGGCGTTCTTACATTGTGTAGAAGACCTGTTAAAGATGGGAGTGATACACCCAGTTCCAATAAAGGAACAAGGAATGGGATTTTATTCAAATCTGTTCGTAGTTCCCAAAAAAGAGGGAACTTTCAGACCAATTTTGGATTTGAAGATCCTAAACAAATTTCTCAGGGTACCATCGTTCAAGATGGAAACCATTCGAACGATTCTACCCACTATCCAGGAAGGTCAATTTATGACTACCGTGGATCTAAAGGATGCGTACCTACATATTCCTATCCACAAAGAACATCATCAGTTCCTAAGGTTCGCCTTTCTGGACAAACATTACCAGTTTGTGGCCCTCCCATTCGGGTTAGCCACTGCTCCAAGGATTTTCACAAAGGTACTAGGGTCCCTTCTAGCGGTTCTAAGACCGAGGGGCATTGCAGTAGTACCTTACTTGGACGACATACAAGCTTCGTCCCTGTCAAAAGCAAAGGCTCATACAGACATCGTTCTGGCTTTTCTCAGATCACACAGATGGAAGGTGAACATAGAAAAAAGTTCTCTGTCTCCGTCAACAAGAGTTCCCTTCTTGGGAACAATAATAGATTCCTTAGAAATGAGGATTTTTCTGACAGAGGTCAGAAAGTCAAAACTTCTAAGCACTTGTCAAGTTCTTCATTCTGTTCCACGTCCTTCCATAGCGCAGTGCATGGAAGTAGTAGGGTTGATGGTTGCAGCAATGGACATAGTTCCTTTTGCACGAATTCATCTAAGACCATTACAACTGTGCATGCTCAAACAGTGGAATGGGGACTATACAGACTTGTCTCCAATGATTCAGGTAGATCAGAAGACCAGAGATTCACTCCGTTGGTTACTGACCCTGGACCATCTATCCCAGAGAATGAGCTTCCGCAGACCAGAGTGGGTCATTGTCACGACCGACGCCAGTCTAGTGGGCTGGGGCGCGGTCTGGGAATCCCTGAAAGCTCAGGGACTATGGTCTCGGGAAGAATCTCTTCTCTCGATAAACATTCTGGAACTAAGAGCGATCTTCAATGCTCTCAGGGCTTGGCCTCAGCTAGCAAAGGCCAGATTCATAAGATTCCAATCAGACAACATGACGACCGTTGCGTATATCAATCATCAGGGGGGAACAAGGAGTTCCCTGGCGATGAAAGAAGTGACCAAAATAATTCAATGGGCGGAGGATCACTCCTGCCACCTATCTGCGATCCACATCCCAGGTGTGGAAAACTGGGAAGCGGATTATCTGAGTCGTCAGACATTCCATCCGGGGGAGTGGGAACTCCACCCGGAGATCTTTGCCCAACTAACTCAATTATGGGGCATTCCGGACATGGATCTTATGGCGTCTCGTCAGAACTTCAAGGTTCTTTGCTACGGGTCCAGATCCAGGGATCCCAAGGCGACTCTAGTAGATGCACTAGTAGCACCTTGGACCTTCAACCTAGCTTATGTATTTCCGCCGTTTCCTCTCATTCCCAGGCTGGTAGCCAGGATCAAACAGGAGAGGGCCTCGGTGATCTTGATAGCTCCTGCGTGGCCACGCAGGACTTGGTATGCAGACCTGGTGAATATGTCATCGGTTCCACCATGGAAGCTACCTTTGAGACAGGACCTTCTTGTTCAGGGTCCATTCGAACATCCAAATCTGGTCTCCCTCCAGCTGACGGCTTGGAGATTGAACGCTTGATTCTATCAAAGCGTGGGTTTTCAGATTCTGTGATAGATACTCTGGTTCAGGCCAGAAAACCGGTAACTAGAAAGATTTACCATAAAATATGGAAAAGATATATCTATTGGTGTGAATCCAAAGGATTCCCATGGAATAAGATAAAAATTCCTAAGATTCTCTCCTTTCTACAAGAAGGTTTGGAGAAAGGATTATCTGCAAGTTCTCTAAAGGGACAGATCTCTGCTTTATCTGTCTTACTACACAAAAGACTGGCAGCTGTGCCAGATATTCAAGCATTTGTTCAGGCTCTGGTTAGGATCAAGCCTGTTTACAGACCTTTGACTCCTCCCTGGAGTCTAAATCTAGTTCTTTCAGTTCTTCAAGGGGTTCCGTTTGAACCTCTACATTCCATAGATATTAAGTTACTATCTTGGAATGTTTTGTTTTTGGTTGCTATTTCTTCTGCTAGAAGAGTTTCAGAGTTATCTGCTCTGCAGTGTTCTCCACCCTATCTGGTGTTCCATGCAGATAAGGTGGTTTTGCGTACTAAGCCTGGTTTTCTTCCAAAGGTTGTTTCTAACAAGAATATTAACCAGGAGATAGTTGTACCTTCTTTATGTCCGAATCCAGTTTCAAAGAAGGAACGTTTGCTACACAATTTGGATGTAGTCCGTGCTCTAAAATTCTATTTAGAGGCTACAAAAGATTTCAGACAAACATCTTCTTTGTTTGTTGTCTATTCTGGTAAAAGGAGAGGTCAAAAAGCGACTTCTACCTCTCTTTCCTTTTGGCTTAAAAGCATCATCCGATTGGCTTATGAGACTGCCGGACGGCAGCCTCCTGAAAGAATCACAGCTCACTCCACTAGGGCTGTGGCTTCCACATGGGCCTTCAAGAACGAGGCTTCTGTTGACCAGATATGTAAGGCAGCGACTTGGTCTTCAGTGCACACTTTTGCCAAATTTTACAAATTTGATACTTTTGCTTCTTCGGAGGCTATTTTTGGGAGAAAGGTTTTGCAATCCGTGGTGCCTTCCGTTTAGGTAACCTGATTTGCTCCCTCCCTTCATCCGTGTCCTAAAGCTTTGGTATTGGTTCCCACAAGTAAGGATGACGCCGTGGACCGGACACACCAATGTTGGAGAAAACAGAATTTATGCTTACCTGATAAATTACTTTCTCCAACGGTGTGTCCGGTCCACGGCCCGCCCTGGTTTTTTTTAATCAGGTCTGATGAATTATTTTCTCTAACTACAGTCACCACGGTACCATATGGTTTCTCCTATATTTTTCCTCCTGACCGTCGGTCGAATGACTGGGGTGGGCGGAGCCTGGGAGGGACTGTGTGGCCAGCTTTGCTGGGACTCTTTGCCATTTCCTGTTGGGGAAGAGATATTCCCACAAGTAAGGATGACGCCGTGGACCGGACACACCGTTGGAGAAAGTAATTTATCAGGTAAGCATAAATTCAGTTTTTTTTAAATTATTTTAAAATACTTGCCAGCAATTTTTAAACTATTTTTTATGCAAACTATTTTTAATTAATTAGCCCTTTTAGGATAAGCACAGATCTCAACCGGTTTTATGTTCCTTTAACGCGTCACTATCTAAAAGCAGATGACGTGTTTGCCTTTCACTGTACACGATGTGCAAAACTAAGTAATTAAACAATATTTAAAGTGATAGTAAAGTTTGTAAAAGCAGGGGCAAGAATATTAAAGAACATCACCTGTACACTTAATAATTGTCAAAACAGAAGCAAAAAAGTTATTTTAAACCTATTTATTTTACCTCCATATTGTGTTTTTTACTACTAAACACAAAAGGGTGGTACAGCCAATAGGAAGCCATGCCATCTGTCCCATTGAAGGTTGTTGCACTGCGCTCTTTACCTTTCTAGTAGAGCCGAGGAGTGCAGAGCGACAACCTTCAATTAGTCCGACGGCACAGCTTCCTATTGGCTGTACCGTCCTCCCTGAGTTTTGTTGAAAAAAATACACTATTAAGGGGCGGCCGGCTGCTCCTGACATATGGAAAGAAAATACGGAGGTAAAATAAATAGGTTTAAAATAACTTTTGCGCTTCTGCTTTGACAATTATTAAATGTTTTCATTTATATTATGTAATTGTATAGCATGAGTGTGCACATATGTAGTTCTGACTTTTAATTTGCTACTACACAATTGGATTGGCCTGCAGAATCATATGACCAGTTATGGGGCTGAACTCTGTATAAGGCATAGGGGCAAGGATAAGTTTGCATCGGCTGTGGATATGAATGACATAGACAGCTTCTCCTGAATAAATATATATTTTTGAATATGATACTTTTCACTATATTATTTTATTCTTTTGTATAGCAGCATTGTCCATTTATGTGAGTGACTTCCTCCTTGTTTTTGGTGATTAATATCTCACTTTTATCAATTTGATTATACAATGTTGCACTGTATGGTAACTTAATTTGAACTGCTGCAAGACTAAAATTGATGTATGCTGATGGAACTATTTTCAAAATAAATGACTTCTGTAAAAAGTTAGTCACCAGAACATTTTTGTTTTCTTGTATTTATGATTTGTGTGGGTACCTCAGAAAGAAAATACTGAAATTATAGGTATAAATGCAGAGTCCCATATATTTACAAACCGTTCTAGCACAGATGTGTGAAATGGCTCAGCACTGAAAGGGTAAACAGCTGTGCACCTTGTCTAGTGCAAAATGTTGTTGTTTTTTAACAAATTACATAAAGTTTTTTGCAAATATGCTTTTAATTGTTAGACTTTGGTTGCACTCCATTTCTCCTGTTAAGTGTAGTCAGTCCACGGGTCATCCATTACTTATGGGATTATATCTCCTCCCTAACAGGAAGTGCAAGAGGATCACCCAAGCAGAGCTGCTATATAGCTCCTCCCCTCTACGTCATACCCAGTCATTCTCTTGCACCTAACTAATAGATAGGACGTGTGAGAGGACTGTGGTTGTTAAACTTAGTTTTTATTTCTTCAATCAAAAGTTTGTTATTTTAAACAGCACCGGAGTGTGTTGTTTTTTCTCAGGCAGCGTTAGAAGAAGAATCTACCTGAGTTTGTGTATGATCTTAGCGGTCGTAACTAAGATCCATTTGCTGTTCTCGGCCATTCTGAGGAGTGAGGTAACTTCAGAACAGGGGACAGCAGGCAGGGTTCACCTGCAAGGAGGTATGTTGCAGTATATTATTTTCTAAGGAATGGAATTGACTGAGAAAATACTGCTAATACCGATGTAATGTAAGTGCAGCCTTAAATGCAGTAGTAGCGACTGGTATCAGGCTGATATGTATGTATGTTTACACTGAGGTATTTCTGGGGAATGGAACTTCACTAAGAAAATACTGTATACATTTAAGTTATATTTGAGCCTCCACTGCAGTGAAAGCGACTAGCAGCAGGCTTATTAATAACATTTCATAATTTTATTTTTAAACGTTTACTGGCATGTTAATCGTTTTTTCCTGAGGTACTTGGTGATAAAACTTATGGGCATGATTTTTTTTATTTTTTTTTTATTTTTATTGAGGTTGTAAAACATAAACAACAGGCAAATTACATCATATAGTTCCAAGCGTATAAAGAAACAAAAAGCACTAGCATAAACGTAGTCCTCATATGATATGTCATAGCAGTTATACAAATAATGCCTAAAAAGACAAGTAAAAAAGTGAACCTCATATTTTCTTTTAAGGTGTTTCCCCTAATAATAAAGTGAAACATTATATGGAGTAACATCCCCTGAGATATATAGAGGCCTCTCTTGAACCCCCTGGAGTTAGGTGATGATATACTGGGGGACTTTGGGGAAGAAATAAAATAACAAACCAGGCCACTCTTGGACCCAAGATATTGTGCAAAATAATAATTAATCAACATCATGTACAGTGTGCTGAGCATATAGAATGACTATATAGATCTAACAGACAAACTTTTGCGTCCATTTTAACTACTACCAAACAGACATTATATTTACAGTGCTTGCTACTAAGCTAAGGGAAGTTTAAACTGTACATGAGGATACAACCCCACACTGAGCTATATGCTAGCAGAATTATTGGTCCATTCTAGACAACATAAAGAACTTCATTCGCATTAACAGACATTAAAAAATTGGTACACACATACTAATGAAAGGGCCTCAAACAGACATAGTAATTCACAAGGCATCGGTGAACAGATGTTATGACCAGTGTGTACTGTAGAAGAATATCATAAAATTGCTCTGAACAAACCTGATGTAGTACAAAATTATACACGCAAAACCAATGAGTTTGTGCTAGGAGTCACTAACATATAAACAGTGATACTTCCCAAGGGGGAGCTAAACCAGGCAAATTAATTTAGTGCAAGCTAAAAGAAATGGGGAAACTTAAAGAAAAAGTTGCAGTCCTCTTAGCCATGATAGCTTAAACTCCGCTGTGAACTTAAAGCTGTAGTCCACATAGCTCTCATAGTAGATTCTCTCTGTGGACAGGAGTGCGATTTAAATAAACAGGTAGTCGTGACTGCGGGTAATGCTCTGGGAGAAATAGAACCGGAAGGGTTCAGGAACGCTGTGATTGTCCATTGGCATAAACAGGAATAAAAGCTAATATGGAAGTAGATATAGCCACTATATAAGGCAAACAAAGTTTAGTCTCTGTGTCGAGCCACAGTCACTCTATACCTGAGTTTAGGTAGGCCTTTTAAAAGATCGTAGAAGCGCTAAGACCAAGCGCCTACACAGTCTGGTTAACCCACTCCGCATCTCTGACAGCCGACTCCAACTTTGAAAGCTCTTGTCACACAGAAAGGTATACATACATTGATAGGGAAAAGGCTGTTTTGCATATATGGGGCAGGAAGCATGCTACCACATAGGGTCCCCAAGTATCTGGAATTCCGCCACCCTGGCGCAAGGAATCTCACTTCTTTTTGGGTACTATGAGGCAACAGCATATTGGGCTGCGGATTCCGAGAAATTTCTATGACCTCAGAGCTAGGTAGGGGGACCACTGCCTGTTTCGCCAGATCCCCGCAGGTCCTTGTACCAACCTTAACTGGGGCCCTGGAACCATATCTGTCACCTTTGATCTCGGACTGCACGGAGCCCCTCTTGCATGTCTCAGGCATTGTGTGTACCTTTGGACTTATGGGCCCTCCATGGCGGCTGTGCGGTAGCAGTGTGGTAAGTTGGTGAACCTGAGTTGTCGACATTCTCGTTGTACTGGTCAGGGTGTCATCTGTATTTCCTGGGCAAAACCCGTAGAGCCTGTCACCCGCATCAAGCGGATCTCCAGGTTTGGCTCCGGCGTCCTCCACAAATATACCCCCGCTCACATCTATGTCTCGCTGCAAGCGTGGCTTTTCACTCTGGCTGTTTAAGTGCCTTTTAGGAGACATTTCTTTGAACGCTGCTGTCAGCAGTTGTTTCATGTTTTGGAAGTGGGCATCTAGAAGATCGCGGATTTCCTCATCTCTTAAAGGTAGCACCATCTTAGTGTCCCTTCTAGAGAATGTTTGAGCTTGCGAAGGGTGATTGTAGTCGTATGTTGTAAAATTGAATCATGCAAGGTAGTAGCAGAAATAATTATCGGAGTCCAAGAGTAGATATTGCAACCAAATAGTGGCTGCCTAACCCGTGTTACCGGGGGGGGGTGTTGAACTCTTCGTAGTAGGCCGCCGCCTGAAGTTACAACGGTCCAGATCTGGGCTGGAGGGACACAGGCACAGTGATCCTAGGATCAATATATTCAGTGGGGTATAAGCGTACTTCATACACAAGTTTTTTGCTGGTATGCTGTAAATTCCCCTAGTTAATCGGCGGATTAATAAGATATCCTTAGCAGCCTCAAATATTGCGACCGAAGATGGCCGCTGCCCGGACACGCCCATGGGCATGATTTTTACCACATGGCTGTCGTTTGTTTATGAATAAAATCAGTTTACTGAGCTTCCCCACTGTTGTAATATGAGTGGGAGGGGCCTATTTTAGCGCTTTATTGCGCAGTAAAAATTCAGTCATAGTCTTCCTATTTCTTCCTCCATGATCCAGGACGTCTCTACAGAGCCCAGGGGTCTCCAAAACTAGTTTTGAGGGAGGTAATCACTCACAGCAGACCTGTGAGACTGTGTTTTGACTGTGATAAAAACGTTTATATTAAATTGTTATCCGTTTTTGGGTACTAAGGGGTTAATCATCCATTTGCTAGTGGGTGCAATCCTTTGCTAACTTAATGCATTTACTGTGAAAATTTGGTTGCTATAACTAATTTGGTTCATTGTTATTTCAACTGTGACAGTTTTTTTGTGCTTCTTAAAGGCACAGTAACGCTTTTTATATTGCTTGTAAATTTATTTGAAAAGTATTTTCCAAGCTTGCTAGTCTCATTGCTAGTTTGTTTAAACATGTCTGACACAGATGAATCTCTTTGTGCAATATGTTTAAAGGCCAATGTGGAGCCCAATAGAAATTTGTGTACTAATTGCATTGATGCTACTTTAAATAAAAGCCAATCTGTACATGTAAAGAAAATTTCACCAGACAACGAGGGGGAAGTTATGCCGACTAACTCTCCTCACGTGTCAGTACCTTCGTCTCCCGCTCAGGAGGTGCGTGATATTGTGGCGCCAAGTACATCAGGACGGCCCATACAAATCACTTTGCAAGACATGGCTAATGTTATGACTGAAGTACTATCTAAATTGCCAGAATTTAGGGGTAAACGCGATCACTCTGGGGTAAGAAATGAGTGCGCTGATAATAATAGAGCCATGTCTGATACTGCGTCACAATTTGCAGAACATGAGGACGGAGAGCTTCATTCTGTGGGTGACGGATCTGATCCAAGTAAACTGGACTCAGACATTTCAAATTTTAAATTTAAGCTTGAGAACCTCCGTGTATTACTAGGGGAGGTATTAGCGGCTCTGAATGATTGTAACACGGTTGCAATTCCAGAGAAAATATGTAGGCTGGATAAATATTTTGCGGTACCGACGTGTACTGACGTTTTTCCTATACCTAAAAGGCTTACAGAAATTGTTAACAAGGAGTGGGATAGACCCGGTGTGCCTTTTTCACCCCCTCCTATATTTAGAAAAATGTTTCCAATAGACGCCACCACACGGGACTTATGGCAGACGGTCCCTAAGGTGGAGGGAGCAGTTTCTACTCTGGCTAAGCGCACCACTATCCCGGTGGAGGATAGCTGTGCTTTTTCAGATCCAATGGATAAAAAGTTAGAGGGTTACCTTAAGAAAATGTTTGTTCAACAAGGTTTTATATTACAACCCCTTGCATGCATTGCGCCTGTCATGGCTGCGGCGGCATTCTGGTTTGAGTCTCTGGAAGAGACCATTAGCTCAGCTCCATTGGATGAGATTATAGACAAGCTTAAAGTCCTTAAGCTAGCTAATTCATTTATTTCTGATGCCGTAGTACACTTAACTAAGCTTACGGCTAAGAACTCCGGATTCGCCATTCAAGCGCGCAGAGCGCTGTGGCTTAAATCCTGGTCAGCCGATGTGACTTCTAAATCTAAATTGCTTAACATACCTTTCAAAGGGCAGACATTATTCGGGCCCGGTTTGAAAGAAATTATCGCTGACATTACGGGAGGTAAGGGCCATGCCCTGCCTCAAGACAGAGCCAAACCAAGGGCTAAACAGTCTAATTTTCGTGCCTTTCGTAACTTCAAGGCAGGAGCAGCATCAACTTCCTCCGCTCCAAAACAGGAAGGAACTGTTGCTCGCTACAGACAGGGCTGGAAACCTAACCAGTCCTGGAACAAGGGCAAGCAGGCCAGAAAGCCTGCTGCTGCCCCTAAGACAGCATGAAGTGAGGGCCCCCGATCCGGAAACGGATCTAGTGGGGGGCAGACTTTCTCTCTTCGCCCAGGCTTGGGCAAGAGATGTCCAGGATCCCTGGGCGTTAGAGATCATATCTCAGGGATATCTTCTGGACTTCAAAGCTTCTCCTCCAAAAGGGAGATTTCATCTTTCAAGGTTGTCAGCAAACCAGATAAAGAAAGAGGCGTTTCTACGCTGTGTACAAGACCTTTTACTAATGGGAGTGATCCACCCAGTTCCGCGGTCGGAACACGGACAAGGGTTTTACTCAAATCTGTTTGTGGTTCCCAAAAAAGAGGGAACCTTCAGACCAATCTTGGACTTAAAGATCCTAAACAAATTCCTAAGAGTTCCATCGTTCAAAATGGAAACTATTCGGACAATCTTACCTATGATCCAAAAGGGTCAGTACATGACCACAGTGGATTTAAAGGATGCCTACCTTCACATACCGATTCACAAGGATCATTATCGGTATCTAAGGTTTGCCTTCCTAAACAGGCATTACCAGTTTGTAGCTCTTCCCTTCGGGTTAGCTACGGCTCCAAGAATCTTTACAAAGGTTCTGGGCTCTCTTCTGGCGGTACTAAGACCGCGAGGAATATCGGTAGCTCCGTACCTAGACGACATTCTGATACAAGCGTCAAGTTTCCATACTGCCAAGTCTCATACAGAGTTAGTTCTGGCATTTCTAAGGTCGCATGGGTGGAAGGTGAACGTAGAAAAGAGTTCTCTATTGCCACTCACAAGAGTTCCCTTCTTGGGGACTCTTATAGATTCTGTAGAAATGAAAATTTACCTGACAGAGGACAGGTTAACAAAACTTCTAAATGCTTGCCGTGCCCTTCATTCCATTCAACACCCGTCAGTGGCTCAATGCATGGAGGTAATCGGCTTAATGGTAGCGGCAATGGACATAGTACCTTTTGCACGCCTGCATCTCAGACCACTGCAATTGTGCATGCTAAGTCAGTGGAATGGGGATTACTCAGATTTGTCCCCTATGCTAAATCTGGATCAAGAGACCAGAGATTCTCTTCTATGGTGGCTTTCTCGGCCACATCTGTCCAGGGGGATGCCCTTCAGCAGGCCAGATTGGACGATTGTAACAACAGACGCCAGCCTGCTAGGTTGGGGCGCTGTCTGGAATTCCCTGAAGGCTCAGGGATCATGGACTCAGGAGGAGAGACTCCTTCCAATAAACATTCTGGAATTAAGAGCAGTTTTCAATGCCCTTCTGGCTTGGCCTCAGTTAGCAACTCTGACGTTCATCAGGTTTCAGTCGGACAACATCACGACTGTGGCTTACATCAACCATCAGGGAGGGACAAGGAGTTCCCTAGCGATGATGGAAGTCTCAAAGATAATTCGCTGGGCAGAGTCTCACTCTTGCCACCTGTCAGCGATCCACATCCCAGGCGTGGAGAACTGGGAGGCGGATTTCCTAAGTCGCCAGACTTTTCATCCGGGGGAGTGGGAACTTCATCCGGAGGTATTTGCCCAACTGCTTCAGCATTGGGGCAAACCAGATCTGGATCTCATGGCGTCTCGCCAGAACGTCAAGCTCCCTTGTTACGGATCCAGGTCCAGGGACCCGGGAGCGGTACTGATAGATGCTCTGACAGCACCTTGGGTTTTCAACATGGCTTATGTGTTTCCACCCTTCCCGATGCTTCCTCGATTGATTGCCAGGATCCAACAGGAGAGAGCATCGATAATTCTAATAGCGCCTGCGTGGCCACGCAGGACCTGGTATGCAGATCTAGTGGACATGTCGTCCTGTCCACCTTGGTCTCTACCTCTGAGACAGGACCTTCTGATTCAGGGTCCTTTCAAACATCCAAATCTAATTTCTCTGAGGCTGACTGCATGGAGATTGAACGCTAGATTCTATCAAAGCGGGGATTCTCTGAGTCAGTGATTGATACCTTAATACAGGCTAGGAAACCTGTTACCAGGAAAATTTACCATAAAATATGGCGTAAATACTTACATTGGTGTGAATCCAAGAGTTACTCATGGAGTAAGGTTAGGATTCCTAGGATATTGTCTTTTCTACATGAAGGTTTAGAAAAGGGTTTATCTGCTAGTTCGTTAAAGGGACAGATCTCAGCTCTGTCTATCCTTTTACACAAACGTCTGTCAGAAGTTCCAGACGTTCAGGCTTTTTGTCAGGCTTTGGCCAGGATTAAGCCTGTGTTTAAGACTGTTGCTCCGCCGTGGAGCTTAAACTTAGTTCTTAACGTTCTGCAGGGTGTTCCGTTTGAACCCCTTCATTCCATTGATATCAAGCTGTTATCTTGGAAAGTTCTGTTTTTAATGGCTATTTCCTCGGCTCGAAGAGTCTCTGAGCTATCGGCCTTACATTGTGATTCTCCTTATCTGATTTTTCATTCAGACAAGGTAGTTCTGCGTACTAAACCTGGGTTCTTACCTAAGGTAGTCACTAACAGGAATATCAATCAAGAGATTGTTGTTCCATCATTGTGCCCTAACCCTTCTTCAAAGAAGGAACGACTTCTGCACAATCTGGACGTCGTCCGTGCCCTGAAATTTTATTTACAGGCAACTAAAGATTTTCGCCAAACTTCTTCCCTGTTTGTCGTTTATTCTGGACAGAGGAGAGGTCAAAAAGCTTCGGCTACCTCTCTCTCTTTCTGGCTTCGTAGCATAATACGTGTAGCCTATGAGAATGCTGGACAGCAGCCTCCTGAAAGAATTACAGCTCATTCTACTAGAGCTGTGGCTTCCACTTGGGCCTTTAAAAATGAGGCCTCTGTTGAACAGATTTGCAAGGCTGCAACTTGGTCTTCGCTTCACACTTTTTCGAAATTTTACAAATTTGACACTTTTGCTTCTTCGGAGGCTGTTTTTGGGAGAAAGGTTCTACAGGCAGTGGTTCCTTCCGTGTAAAGAGCCTGTCTGTCCCTCCCGTCATCCATGTACTTTTAGCTTTGGTATTGGTATCCCATAAGTAATGGATGACCCGTGGACTGACTACACTTAACAGGAGAAAACATAATTTATGCTTACCTGATAAATTCCTTTCTCCTGTAGTGTAGTCAGTCCACGGCCCGCCCTGTTTTTACGGCAGGTCTAAATTTTAAATTAAACTCCAGTCACCACTGCACCCTATAGTTTCTCCTTTCTCGTTTGGTTTCGGTCGAATGACTGGGTATGACGTAGAGGGGAGGAGCTATATAGCAGCTCTGCTTGGGTGATCCTCTTGAACTTCCTGTTAGGGAGGAGATATAATCCCATAAGTAATGGATGACCCGTGGACTGACTACACTACAGGAGAAAGTAATTTATCAGGTAAGCATAAATTATGTTTTTGTTTCTCTGCAGAACAGATCTGGTTAATAAAGTTCCATAGTATGTTAACTTACTAATTGTCTGCAATGAAATTCTCTAAAAATCTGCAATTTCCCACCTGTTTACTTCCTCACCATCTGCTAGTGGTTTGTCATCCATCTGCTCATTGTAATTATTCATGCACAGAAAGAATAGGTGATATCATTATTGAAGGCTAGGTCTTGGGTTGTTTGCTGATTTATATAATCTGAAAGTCAAAATTAAATGACATGATTCAGATAGAGCACGCAATAAAAAAACATTCCAATTTACTTCCATTTTTAAAATGTGCACCAACTCTTTAAATGCACACTTTTTGAGGCACTAGCTCCTAATGATAAATGGGTTATCTTAAAGGGATACTGAACCCAATTTTTTTTTCATGATTCAGATAGAGGCATCTACTTATCAAGCCGTCAACCGCAAATACGCTGGAATTCTGCAGCGTATTTGTGGCGAGCCTGATTCCCCTTAGTTATCAAAGCCTACAGACCGGCAAAAGTAGAATTTTGTGACGTAACATACGATCCGCCGGGCAAAGTCCGACACAGATTGATGCTTACGTCATTACAGATGTTCCGAATGCAAATTCGGCACTTACTGACTACTTTTGCTAGTTAACAAATTCCTAACAGGTAAGCTCGCCACTATTCTGGCCCAGCGTACCTGGTTTTCAATCCGCCGCCCTGGGAGTCTGAAAGCAGCGAAAGCTTATGTTCGCTGCTGCCCGATATCCCATTGATTCCTATGGTAATATGTTTACACCTAACACCCTAACATGTACCCCGAGTCTAAACACCCCTAATCTGCCCCCCCTACACCGCCGCCACCTACATTATACTTATTAACCCCTAATCTGCCGCCTCGACACCGCCGCCACTTACATTATACTTATTAACCCCTAATCTGCCCCCCCGACACCGCCGATACCTACATTATACTTATTAACCCCTAATCTGCCGCCCCGACACCGCCGCCACCTACATAAAGTTATTAACCAATAATCTGCCCCCCCTACACCGCCGCCACCTACATTATACTTATTAACCCCTAATCTGCCACCCCCTACACCGCCACCACTATATTAAATGTATTAACCCCTAAACCTAAGTCTAACCCTAACCCTAACCCTAACACCCCCTAACTTAAATATAATTTAAGTAAATCTAAATTAATATTCCTATCATTAAATAAATTATTCCTATTTAAAACTAAATACTTACCTATAAAATAAACCCTAAGATAGCTACAATATAACCAATAGTTACATTGTAGCTAGCTTAGGGTTTATTTTTATTTTACAGGCAAGTTTGTATTTATTTTAACTAGGTACAATAGTTATTAAATAGTTATTAGCTATTTAATAACTTCCTAGTTAAATTAAATACAAATATACCTGTAAAATAAAACCTAACCTAAGTTACAATTACACCTAACACTACACTATAATTAAATAAATTCCCTAAACTAAATACAATTAAATACAATTAAATAAAATTATTTAAAGTACAAAAACAAACACTAAATTACAGAAAATAATAAACAAATTACACGATTTTTAAACTAATTACACCTAATCTAATCCCCCTAACATAATAAAAAAAAAACCCACAATAAAAAAAGCCCTACCCTACACTAAATTACAAAAAGCCCTTAAAAGGGCCTTTTGCGGGGCATTGCCCCAAAGTAATCAGCTCTTTTACCTGTAAAAAAAAATTACAACCCCCCCAACATTAAAACCCACCACCCACACAACCAACTCTACTCTAAAACCCACCCAATACCCCCTTAAAAAAACCTAACACTAACCCCTTGAAGATCACCTTACCGTGAGAAGTCTTCACCCAACCGGGCCGAAGTCCTCAACGAATGTTCCAATCAGCCAATAGAATGCAAGCTCAATCCTATTGGCTGATTGGATCAGCCAATAGGATTGAATTTAAATCCTATTGGCTGATTGCATCAGCCAATAGGATTGGGGGGGGGGGTTGTAATTTTTTTTACAGGTAAAAGAGCTGATTACTTTGGGGCAATGCCCCACAAAAGGCCCTTTTAAGGACTATTTGTAGTTTAGTGTAGGGTAGGGCTTTTTTTATTTTGAGGGGGCTTTTTATTTTGTTAGGGGGATTAGATTAGGTGTAATTAGTTTAAAATCTTGTAATTTGTTTTATTATTTTCTGTAATTTAGTGTTTGTTTGTTTTTGTACTTTAGATAATTTTATTTAATTGTATTTAGTTTAGGGAATTTATTTAATTATAGTGTAGTGTTAGGTGTAATTGTAACTTAGGTTAGGTTTTATTTTACAGGTATATTTGTATTTATTTTAGCTAGGTAGTTAGTAGTAGTTAATAACTATTTAGTAACTATTCTACCTAGTTAAAATAAATACAAACTTGCCTGTAAAATAAAAATAAACCCTAAGCTAGCTACAATGTAACTATTAGTTATATTGTAGCTATCTTAGTGTTTATTTTATAGGTAAGTACAGGTAGCCCTCAGTTTACGCCGGGGTTAGGTTCCAGAAGGAATGGTTGTAAATCGAAACCGTTGTAAATTGAAACCTAGTTTATAATGTAAGTCAATAGGAAGTGAGGGAGAAAGGTTCCAGGCCCCTCTCAAAATTGTCATAAGTAACACCTAATACATTATTTTTAAAGCTTTGAAATGAAGACTTTAAATGCTAAACAGCATTATAAACCTAATAAAATAATCACACAACACAGAAAATATAATTAAACTAAGTTAAATGAACAAAATTTTTTGCTAAACAGCATTATAAACCTAATAAAATAATCACACAACACAGACTTCACTTGCATTTTTCTGCAAACAGTTCTTTCTATGCATTCCAATCTGGACTGATTTATAGACAGGAAGATCTTGTTCCTTTGAAATCTGCTCGATAGCTCAGGTCTGGTTAAACTGATTAATTTCAGCTTGCTTAGCTTTGCTGCAACAAGCGGACAGCTCCACCTACTGGCTATTTTAATAAATGCACTGCTTCTCAATGCTTTTCAATAGCAGTCACATGACTGGGGAAAAAAGGTTGTTATTCTGAAACGGTGTAAATTGAACCGTTGTAAAACGAGGGCCACCTGTATTTAGTTTTAAATAGGAATAATTTATTTAATGATAGGAATATTTATTTAGATTTATTTAAATTATATTTAAGTTAGTGGGTGTTAGGGTTAGACTTAGGTTTAGGGGTTAATAAATTTAATATAGTGGCGGCGGTGTAGGGGGGCAGATTAGGGGTTAATAAATATAATGTAGATGGCGGCAGTGTAGGGGGCGGCAGATTAGGGGTTAATAAATATAATGTAGGTGGCGGCGGTGTAGGGGGCGGCAGATTAGGGGTTAATAAGTATAATGTAGGTGGCGGTGGGCTCCAGGAGCGGCGGTTTAGGGGTTAAACACTTTATTTAGTTGCGGTGGGCTCCGGGAGCGGCGGTATAGGGGTTACACAGTATAGTATAGTGTGGGTGTTTAGTGATAGGGTACCAATAAAGCTGGGAAAAAGCCGAAGAGCAGCGAGATCGATGACTGTTAGTTAACAACAGTCTGCTGCTCATCGCACCGTACTTGGTGTGCGGCTTTTTGACAGCTTTTTTGATAATTTTGGAGAACGTATTCAGGTCCAAGGCAGCGATGTTAGGCGATCTTAGGCGAGCGTATTGGTGCCGTCAAATGCAAGTAAGTTGATGGCTTGATAAGTAGAATTTTAAGCAACTTTCTAACTTTCTAATTTACTTTATTTGAAAAAGCAGGAACGTGAGCTTACAAGCCATCCCATTTTTGGTTCAGAACCCTGGATAGCGCTTGCTGATTGGTGGCTACATTTAGCCACCAATCAGCAAGCTGTACCCAGGTGCTGAACCAAAGATGGGCCGGCTCGTAAGCTTACATTCCTGCTTTTCAAATAAAGATACCAAGAGAACGAACAAAAATTGATAATAGGAGTAAATTAGAAAGTTGCTTAAAATTGCATACTGTATCTGAATCATGAAAGAAAAAAAATTGGGTTCAGTGTCCCTTTAAGGGTAATGTCAGATTTAATGGGTTTTTATTTAAAAATCCTTTAAAGAAAGCCATGAGAATCTCATTTTACGGGAGTTCTGATGGGTCAGAAGGTCATAATGGCTAGCTATGAGAAACTGCTGTTATTTAGTGACCCACTTACAGCACACTCTTACCAAAAAAAAGTGGTGCCACTGTAGAGCAGACGCTAGGTTATTTTTCAAGTGGATCCATTATACCTACCTGAATCTTGTTTTTTTCTTTCTTTTTATTTTGCTCTTTACAGCATTAATATTTTGTATTATTTGTTACCCCATGGTAACAGATGGGGAACTTTTGCAATGTGATTAGGGGTGGATTGGTATGGCATTTTTGTGTGTGTTTTAAATAGCAATTCAGGATCATATGGGCTACATTAAAAGTGCTGCGTTAATGTTTGCTTACGAGCGATATCGGATTTTTGTGCACAACGGAAAGAGCGCACATATTACGAGTTGAAAGTAAATGCAATGGTGCGAGCGCAGCTGCATTTTACGCTCGTCTGGTTAGAGCAACTGAAAAGCTTGCGTAAAGGGTAGTGCGTTAAAATAGTTGCACAAAACACAACATGAATAAATTGAAAATTACACAACATAAATACATTGAAAATGACAGTGATAAAAATTATTCCTATAAATACTTTAAAAAAAAGTTATAAGGGCTAAAAGGTATATGGTATATAAGACGTTTGACTGCAAAGTGCTGTATTGTATATATACATGTCTAAATTTGTCTATAATTTGTATGTATATATTATATATTATATATATATATATATATATATATATATATATATATATATATATGTTACGGGTAAAGTAAGAAGTCTGGGTAATCCTAGAATTATCTGAGAAAAATGGACATTACCAAAGTGGTTGTGGGTAAACCCGATGTATTGTAATTCCCCCATCTACACTATTTCATTTGCCTCCCCCTGGGGGGTTCAAGGAAGGCGCCCAGCTGATGCTCTGGCATCCAACCTAAGTGAACCTTGGGGTATGAGGTTTACAAGGTGGCTTTACCCCCTTGAACCCCCCAGACAGAGGCAAAAAAGATAGTGAAGATGAGGGATCTACAGTGCATGATATATATATATTTGATGCTGTGATTTATGATCATACATCAGTCTTTACCCACAGCCGCTTGGTAATGTCTTTCCCTACGATTACCTAATATCTTACTTTACCAGCAACACATATATATATATATGTGTGTATATATATATGTGTGCGCATATGTATTTATGCATTAATGTGTTTTACTGTGTAATTACTGTACATATTTCACATTCCATTGTTCTTCACATACAGGAAAATATTTTAATTGTAAAGACATATTTCTTTATATACTGTACCTATATATCTATTCCTATATAATCTTTAAATTTTGCTTGTTCTACCTGACTCGTGCAAAAAGCTTACTTCTAGCGTAGTTTATGCTCGAGTGGGAGTGCTAAATATTGTGCCACTTGTAATCTAACCCTATGATGGTCTGAGGTGTGCAAATATGCAAGGCTCTGTAGTTTCCTGCAGTAATTAAAGGGCCAGTGTAGTGAATAAAAGGCATGCTCTAATTCATTTGAACATGTAATTTTAACATTAGCGGACCTGCAATGCTATGTATTTAACCCCTGGAAAGGTGTTACACCCAAAGTTAAAGTACCGCTTAGGAGCTGCACAGCACTCTTAGTTCAGAGTTGAAACTGCTTGTCACAAAGCTGGTTTGTGAAACTATTGCTGCTGATTGGAGCAGTTGCAGTTTCCACTTGTGGTCAAACAGATTGCATTGCAGGGATGCTAGTAATAAAATGATAAGCTGTAATGCATTAGAGCATGAAGATTTATTGTAGATGTCTCTGCACTGTAAACCAGGCTCTTAAAAGCCACAGCTGAAACAAAGGGAACCCCTAAATTCCTAATTGCCAATTAGAGAAACCTAAACTTTCCAATATTTAGAATTTGAAATATATAGCTGTAGCGCTACCACCGTACCTTAATATATAGTACCTATCTGAACTATGTGCACTATAATTTATTATTTAATGACTATACAGCTAATTCCATAGAAATAGCATAAAAACATATAATAAAAACATTGAGCATTTTGTTGGATATTATAAAAAGTCCATACCACACCATAGCAGTTGTATAGGCGAGACATGAAAGTAGCTGGAAGAGAAGAAGCCATTGTCACCGGTATGCAAGTGATCAAATCATATAGATGTTACATCTTGCTTGCATCGTCTGATTCTTTCTCCGTCTACCCAACAAATTCCGCTCTCACCCACTCTCCACTGCGATAATCCATTAGATGCGGGTCACTATTCTAACTGGCAGTCTCATCAAACTATGGAACCCGGAAATGAACAAATGAGCAATGCGTTTGGCAAACTGCCTTTCATAAACTCTACCTCATAGTCAGCTAGATTACGAGTTTTGAGCGCTATAGGGAAATTAACGACCGCTACAAACGCGGCGTTATTTCACCTCCCTATAGTGCTGCTATTACAAGTTTTAAAAAAGCAGGCTTGCGCGGGCGATATGGTTGTGTTGAGCTCCATACCGCACCGATATCAAGCGCTGATTTGACGTGCTTGTGCACGATTTCCCCATAGACATCAATGGGGAGAGCCGGCAAAAAAAAGCGCCGTAATGCAGCCCCATTGATGTCTATGGGGAAAGAAAAAGTTACGTTTAAACCTAACACCCTAACATAAACCCCACGTCTAAACACCCCTAATCTGCTACCCCTAACATCGCTGCCACCTACATTCCAGTTATTAACCTCTAAGCTGCCGCCCCCAATATCGCTGCCACCTAAATACAGTTATTAACCCCTAATCTACCTCCCCCAATGTCGCCACAACTATACTAAAGTTATTAACCCCAATCTGCTGCCCCTAACATCGCCGCCACCTACATTACAGTTATTAACCCCTAATCTGCCGCCCCCAATGTTGCTGCCACTATACTAAGGTTATTAACCCCTAAACCTAACCCTAACGTAAGGCTAAGTCTAACCCTAACACCTCTTAACTTAAATATAATTAAAATAAATCTAAATAAACCTTACAATTATTAACTAAATAATTCCTATTTAAAACTAAATACATACTTACCTGTAAAAAAAAACCCTAAGCTAGCTACAATATAACTAATAGTTATAGTGTAGCTATCTTAGGTTTTATTTTTATTTCACAGGTAAGTTTGTATTTATTTTAACTAGGTAGACTAGTTATTAAGTTACCTGTAAAATAAAACCTAAGCTACCTTACACTAAAAACTAACATTACAAAAAATAAAATACAATTATTAAAATACAATTTTCTAACTTACAAAAAATATAAAAAATAAATTACAAAAAATAAAAAAACACATTATCAAAAATAAAAACGAATTACTCCTAAATATTCTAAATAAACCTAAGCTAAACATTGCCCTGAAAAGGGCATTTGGATGGGCATTGCCCTTAAAAGGGCATTTAGCTCTTTTTCATTGCCCAAAACCCTAACCTAAAAAAAAAACCCATCCAAAAACCCTTAGAAAAACCTAACACTAAACCCCGACGATCCACTTACAGTTATCAAAGTCCAGACATCCATCCTCAGCCAGCTGGCGAAGTCCTCATCAAAGCGGCAAGAAGTCTTCATCCATGCAGCCTCTTTGATCTTCATCCAGCTGGCGAAGTCCTCATCCAAGCAGAAAGAAGTCTTCATCCAGACGGCATTTTCTATCTTCATCCATCCAGTGTGGAGCGGGTCCATCTTCAAGACATTCGGCGCGGAGCATCCTCTTCTTACGGTCGTCGCTGGAAAATGAAGGTTCCCTTTAAGTGAAGTCATAAAAGATGGCGTCCCTTACATTCCTATTGGGTGAAAGATTTCTATCAGCCAATAGGAATTAAAGGGGAAAAATCCTATTGGCTGTTGCAATCAGCCAATAGGATTGAGCTTTCATCCTATTGGCTGATCCAATCAGCCAATAGGATTGAGCTTTCATCCTATTGGCTGATCCAATCAGCCAATAGGATTGAGCTCTCATTCTATTGGCTATTCCAATCTGCCAATAGGATGAAAGCTCAATCCCCTTTAATTCCTATTGGCTGATAGAAAGGAATGCATCTTGGATGACGTCACTTAAAGGGAACCTTCATTTTCCAGTGACGACCGTAAGAAGAGGATGCTCTGCACCGGATGTCTTGAAGATGGACCCGCTCCGCGCCGGATAGATGAAGATCGAAGAGGCCGCAGGGATGAAGACTTCTTGCCGCTTGGATGAGGACTTCGCCGGCTGGATGAGGATGGATGTCCAGACTTCGATAACTGTAAGTGGATCGTCAGGGGTTAGTGTTAGGTTTTTTTAAGGGTTTTTTTGGGTGGGGTTTTTTTAGGTTTGGGTTTTGGGCAATGTAAAAGAGCGAAATGCCCTTTTAAGGGTAATGCCCATCCAAATGCCCTTTTCAGGGCAATTTTTAGTTTAGGTTTATTTAGATAGGTTTTTATTTGGGGGATTTGGTTGGGTGGAGGGTGTTTTTATTTTAGTTTTTTTAGTTTTTTGATAGGGTTATTAGATAATTTCCTTTTTTATTTTTTGTAATTTAGTCAATTGTTTTTTATTAATTTAATTTATTTAATGTTAGTTTTTAGTGTAAGGCAGGTTAGGTTTTATTTTACAGGTAACTTTGTATTTATTTTAACTAGGTAGTTAGCAAATAGTTAATAACTATTTACTAACTAGTCTACCTAGTTAAAATAAATACAAACTTACCTGTGAAATAAAAATAAAACCTAAGCTAGCTACAATATAACTATTAGTTATTGTGTAGCTAGCTTAGGGTTTTTTTTACAGTTAAGTATGTATTTAGTTTTAGATAGGAATTATTTAGTTAATAATTGTAAGGTTTATTTAGATTTAATTTAATTATATTTAAGTTAGGGGGTGTTAGGCTTAGGGTTACGTTAGGGTTAGGGTTAGATTTAGGGTTACGTTAGGGTTAGGATTAGGGGTTAATATATTTATTTAGAGTTAGTGATGTGGGAGGTCAGAGGTTTAGGGGTTAATAATTTATTTTAAAATATTTCGTTGAGGGGGGCTTGCGGTTTAGTGGTAATAGGTTTATTATAGCGGCGGTGTGGGCGGACGGCAGATTAGGGGTTAATAATTTTATTTTAGTGTTTGCAATGCGGGAGGCCAGCAGTTTAGGGGTTAATAGGTTTATTATAGTGGCGACGATGTCGGGGAGTGGCGGAATAGGGGTTAATATTTTTTTGTGGCGGCAATGTCAGGAGCGACAGATTAGGGGTTAATAACTTTATTTTAGTGTTTGCGATGCGGGAGGGCCTTGGTTTAGGGGTTAATAGGTAGTTTATGGGTGTTAGTGTTCTTTTTAACACTTTAGTTATGAGTTTTATGCTACAGATTTGTAACGTAAAACTCATAACTACTGACTTTAGATGGCGGTACGAATCTTGTGGTTATAGAGTGTACCGTTCACTTTTTGGTCTCCCAGGCAAACTCGTAATACCGGCGCTATTGGAGTCCCATTGAAAACGTTTTTTTTAAAAGTGCGGTACTGACGTTGCATGACGGCCAAAAAGATATGCGGTACACCTATACCTGCAAGACTTGTAATAGCGGCGTTAGGGAAAAAGCAGCGTTATGAAGCATAACAATGCTTTTTCACTCATAATGCAAAACTCAGAATGTAGCTGAGTGTGCCTTCTCTCAATTTATATGGGATCCATTCCTACTTAAAGTTATCTTCCTTATTTTTTCAATTATATCACTGTAGTTACCAAAGTTTATAACTATTTTTTAATTTCCATATTTCATATCACTTATTTTTATTAATTCATGTAGAGATCATTAAATTAATCGTATTTAATTTTTTTATTCTATATAAAAAAAATCTTAATATTAAAAATGATTGTCTTTTTATTATGCACTTCTTAATTATGCAATTCTTCTGCATTAAATGGTCCTTTAATACATTTACTCAATTTTATACAATATATTTAATAAAATGTATTTAATACATTTAAAATACATTGCATGCATATATTTATTCAGATTCTTTATTTTTAATTAATATATTTCTACCCCAATTATGAGAAATCATTACAATTTCAATACTACAATATCTAATGGAGACTACTGAAATAAGACTTTTAGTCTGTCAAGAAACATCCACTTGTATTCTAATCTTAATAAAAGTGATTTGGACTTTTTTAACATCCAACAAAATGCATGTATTAACAGTATATGGATTTTAATGCTCAATGTTTTTATGTTATTTCATCTATATATAACTGAAAAGTAATTATATAATAAAATATATTGCTCATAGTTCAACTGGGTGTTACATATTAAAGGGACATGATACCCAAATGTTGAAACACTTGAAAGTGATGCAGCATAGCTGTAAAAAGATTACTAGAAAATATCACCTGAACATCTCTATGTAAAAAAGAAAGATATTTTACCTCAAAAAGTATTCACACCCCATTGTAATGGAGTAATGGACTTTAAGCAGCAAATCAGTATGCCTGTCCCGGGACTTGCAAGGGAGTGTGCCTTATGCACACTAATGTTATATCCCTATTCAGTTTAAGGAAGTTTACTATGAAATCTCATGAGAGTTTAGTGAAATCTCACGAGATCACAGTAAAAGAGTTCATGACCTCAGCACTGATGATGCTGGTTGGCTGCTGTTCATTTCTTCCTTCTTTTTTTTGGACAGTAGCTGAAGTATAACTTTTTGGTGGAGGGATTAAACACATGTGCTCATGCATTTGTACAGTAATATAATACTCAGAATAATAAAAACGCTTTACAGCATTTCATCAGTGTATTATGTCCCTTGAATATGTTTCATATGAAAGCATAAGTAACAGACTTACTCAGGAGTCAGTTACACACAGTACATAATGATATTGAGCTGCTACAATGAGCTTTAATAGCCCTGTAGAGTTTACAAAAGAACACCACAGAAATTAAACGTTGTGTTACTACTTATGTGCAATATCTATAGAAATATTTATTTGTACTTCTGTATTTACAGCTCCTAAGAAATGAACACCATACATCCCCCTCTCCATTGACTTGTCTGACTTATAAATCATGGTTATTGATTAAAACGCTGAATGCTTGAACTGCAGTCCATTATTTATCCTGCTGCCACTTCCCAAGTCATTGTGATGACTTTATGGTAGAAGCAGCTATTGCAAACACATTACATCTAAACCGATGCCCCGATAATACATTTCCTTACTGTAAATGTCAGCAGCTTTCCTGTGTTTTGGCCATTACATCTCTTTGGGAGGCCTGTTGCGCAATCATAGCAGGCAGCAGATGGCATCATTAAGAGGAATGCTCTCAGTGTTTGTCACTTCTATGCATTTGTGAAATTAGGAGGAAGATGACCTACCTTTCTCTGAAAGCATGATGTAAGCAGCGTACAGGTGCTAATGGCATTTGTGGAAAGTCTGAATAATCAGATAAGCTTTAAAAAAACACAAATGTTATTTTTAGCTATGTTAAACAAGCTTCCAAGTAGCTATCTGAATAATGAAAATTGAAAAAAATGCATGTCATACAGAGAGGACGGAGCAGCAGAGGCGTAATTAAAAAAAATGTAACTGAGAAAGAACATTTGTATGAAATGTGAGCAACGGATGGTTTTGACAACAGTTATTTAAGCCGTCAGTGTTCGCTGCTAGAAAATCTTACATGAGGTTTTGTGTCATTTGTGAGACAATCATGGTGTCACTTGAAGATTTTTTTTTTTTGTTCTGAGTACAAAGCTCCTTAAACTTTTGTTATTTTGTATTAAACCGTTTGTATTTTTTTTTCTCTGTTATTTGATTGAAATTTACATAAATCTTTACCACATATGCCGGTATCCATAGAATTTCTTTCCAGGGAAGGCAAAAAAAATAAAATATCCTGACATAATAATAATAATAATAATAATTTTGCAACATGTGGTAAAGGAGAGAGTTCCTTGTTGTGCTTTACATCGTTTGAATGGTTGCTTGCTGGCACCAAACGAGTTGCATGGTTATACAGTATGTAAATGGCACAAGCAGCTGTTTTTCCCTGCTTCTCTCATTATTGTGAGACCCCTTTCTTAGCTGCTGTTCAAAGAGGAAGGAACAGGTTCTTGAACATAATTTTATATGGACACAAAGGTAAAAGTTAAAGGGGTTCAGATAGACCATGCAATATTTAGCAACTTTCTAATTTACTCCTATTATCAAATTGTCTTCGTTCTTTTGCAATTTTTATTTGAAAAAGTAGGAACCCCTCACCACACCCACGATTCAGTTTTACAAACTTTGCCTCCTATAGAGGTGGTGAATTAAGTTTGTGCTTGATTTTTATGATTTCTTTTGTGATAAGCGCTTCTAAGCATTCTGAAGCCCAATTCCTTTCAGAGTACAGTGTTTGTCAGAGGGATGTGAAGAGAGTATCGCCTATTGATTTTATGGTTATCCTCGCGGGAAATCTTTTCAAGGGTTCTCTGTTATCGGTCGTAGGGATTCATCTCCTACCTCCCTTTTCAGATCGACTATATACTCTTATATACCATTACCTCTGCTGATAGCTTTCAGTACTGGTTTGGCTATCTGCTATATGTGGATGGGTGTCTTTCGGTAAGTATGTATCATTATTTTAAGACACTCTCAGCTATGGTTTGGCACTTTATGTATTAATATAAAGTTTTAAATCTATGTATTTTACTTATATTTGCCATGAGTCAGGTCTATGTGTATTTCCCTTTGCAGTCCAGCAGTTTCGTTATCGGAATCATGTTTAGGAAGTTTGTCTTACCTGGGGTATAGTCTTTTATGCTGATATTTATTGCGTCATTTTTGGCACGAGAAATTTTTGGGGAGCGAATGTGCATCTGTCATGACGCAATTTCGTCATTTCCTGTGTCTTAGTTGACGCTAGGTTTTTTGTCGCAAAATTGTGTTTGCTATGACGCGAGTTGCGTCATTTCGGGATGTTTGTTGGCGCCAAAAAATGTATCAACTTCCTTTTGCGCTGTGCGTTATTACCTCACTTCCTATATGCTCCTTGCCTTCTTTATGCTTAGAGGGCTATGCTATTTGCTTTTTTTTGCCATTTTTAGCATTTGCATTTTTCCCCAGTCCTTAAACTGCTATATGTGGAAATAACATATTTCTGTTTAATGTTATTTTTCTTTTTTTTTACATTTTACAAGATGTCTCAATCTGATCCTGTCTCAGAAGCTGCTGTAGGAACCATGCTGCCTGAACACAGTTCTACCAAAGCTAAGTGTATCTGTTGTAAGCTAGTGGAGATTATATCTCCAGCTGTAGTATGTAACAGTTGTCATGATAAGCTTTTGAAAGCAGGAAAGGTTTCTATTAGTGCTAGTACAGTATCTGTTGTTCCTTCAACATCTAAAGTACATGATATCCCTGTTGATATGAAAAATGATATTGCTGATGCGATACAGAAGGCTATGGCTGCAATACCACCTTCAAATAAACTGAAAAGGGCTTTTAAAACTTCTCATAATACTGATGAAATTTGTAATGACCAGCAACATACTGATATATCCTCCTCTGATGAGGATCTCTCTGACTCAGAAGATCCTACTTCAGACATTGACACTAATAAATCTTCTTATCTTTTTAAGATTGAGTATATTTGTTTTGTTAAAAGGAGTGTTAATAACTTTGGATATTGAGGAGTCTGGTCCTCTTGATAATAAATCCAGTAAACATTTGAATTCTGTTTATAAACCTCCTGTGACTACTCCTGAGGTCTTTTTCCTGTTCCTGATGGTATTTCTTATGTGATTGCTAAGGAATGGTCTAAGCCTGGTACTTCTTTTGTTCCTTCTTCAAGGTTTAAAAAGTTGTATCCTTTTCCAGTGGCTAAAGTAGAGTCTTGGGAAAAAGTCCCTAAGGTTGATGGGGCTATTTCTACTCTTGCTAAATGTACTATTATTCCTATGGAAAATAGTACTTATTTTTAGGATCCTTTAGATAGAAAGATTGAATCTTATCTAAGGAAAGATTATTTGCATTCTGGCTATATGCTCAGACCTGCCATTTCTATGACTGATGTTGCGGCTGCATCAACTTTTTGGTTGGATAGCTTAGCACAACCGGAAAAAAACTCTTATTTGCATAGCGTTAGTTTGCTTCAACATGCTAATCATTTTATCTGTGATGCTATTTTTTATATCATCAAGATTAATATTAAATCTATCGGCTAGATTACGAGTCTTGCGTTAGCCTTAAAAAGCAGCGTTGAGAGGTCCCAACGGTGCTTTTTAACGCCCGCTGGTATTACGAGTCTGGCAGGTACAGGTGTACCGCTCAATTTTTTTCCGCGACTCGAGCATACCGCAAATCCACTTACGTAAATTGCGTATCCTATCTTTTCAATGGGACATGCATAGCGCCGGTATTACGAGTCTTGGAAAAAGTGAGCGGTACAGCCTCTCCTGTCAAGACTCCTACCGCATTTAAAAGTCAGTAGTTAAGAGTTTTATGGGCTGACGCCGTAACATAAAACTCTTAACTAAAGTGCTAAAAAGTACACTAACACCCATAAACTACCTATTAACCCCTAAACCGAGGAGCCCCCCCACATTGCAAACATTTAAATAAATTATTTAATCCCCAAATCTGCCGACCGGACATCGACGCCACTTCAATAAATATATTAACCCCTAAACCACCGCACTCCCGCCTCGCAAACATTAGTTAAATTTTATTAACTCCTAATCTGCCGCCCCCAACGTCGCCGCAACTATATTAAAGTTATTAACCCCTAAACCTAAGTCTAACCCTAACACCCCCCTAAATTAAATATAATTTAAAATAATCTAAATAAAATAACTACAATTAACTAAATTATTCCTATTTAAAACTAAATACTTACCTATAAAATAAACCCTAAAATAGCTACAATATAACTAATAGTTACATTTGTATCTAGCTTAGGGTTTATATTTATTTTACAGGCAACTTTGTATTTATTTTAACTAGGTACAATAGTTATTAAATAGTTATTAACTATTTAATAACTTCCTAGTTAAAATAAATACAAATATACCTGTAAAATAAAACCTAACCTAAGTTACAATTACACCTAACACTGCACTATCATTAAATAAATTAACTAAATTAACTACAATTAATTACAATTAAATTAAAGGGACAGTCTACACCAGAATTTTTATTGTTTTAAAAGATAGATAATCCCTTTATTACCCATTCCCCAGTTTTGCATAACGAACACAGTTATATTAATATACTTTTAACCTCTGCGATTATCTTGTATCTAAGCCTCTGCAAACTGCCCCTTTATTTCAGTTCTTTTGACAGACTTGCAGTTTAGCCAATCAGTGCCTGCTCCCAGATAACTTCACGTGCACGAGCCCAGTGTTACCTATAGGAAATACATGAACTAACACCCTCTAGTGGTGAAAAACTGTTAAAATGCATTCTGAAAAGAGGTGGCCTTCAAGGTCTAAGAAATTAGCATATGAACCTCCTAGGTTAAGCTTTCAACTAAGAATACCAAGAGAACAAAGCAAAATTGGTGATAAAAGTACATTGAAAAATTGTTTAAAATTACATGCTCTATCTGAATCATGAACGTTTATTTTGGCCTAGACTGTCCCTTTAAATAAACTAAAGTACGAAAAAACCAAACACTACATTACAGAAAATAATAAAATAATTACAAGTATTTTAAACTAATTACACCTAATCTAATCCCCCTAATAAAATAAAAAAGCCCCCCAAAATAAAAAAAATCCCTACCCTATACTAAATTACAAATAGCCCTTAAAAGGGCCTTTTGTGGGGCATTGCCCCAAAGTAATCAGCACTTTTACCTGTAAAAAAAATACAATACCCCCCACCCAACATTAAAACCCACCACCCACACACCCAACCCTACTCTAAAACCTACCCAATCCCCCCTTAATAAAACCTAACACTAACCCCTTGAAGATCACCCTAACTTGAGACGTCTTCACCCAACCGGGCAGAAGTAGTCCTCCAGACGGTCAGAAGTCTTCATCCTATCCGGGCAGAAGAGGTCCTCCAGACGGGCAGAAGTCTTCATCCAGGCGGCATCTTCATCCATCCGGAGCGGAGCGGGTCCATCTCCAAGACATCCAACGCGGAGCATCCTCTTCTTTCCAACGACTAACACTAAATGACGGTACCTTTAAGTGACGTCATCCAAGATGGCGTCCCTTCAATTCTGATTGGCTGATAGAATTCTATCAGCCAATCGGAATTAAGGTAGAAAAAATCCTATTGGCTGATCCAATCAGCCAATAGGATTGAGCTCGCATTCTGTTGGCTGAGCGGTGAGACAAAACTGCGCGTTAGCACCGCACCCCTGTTACCGCAAAACTCTTAATCTAGGTGTTTGTCTTTTGCTATTTTAGGTAGAAGAGCTTTATGGCTCAAATCATGGAATGCTGACATGGTATCTAAATCTAGGTTACTATCTCTAACATTCCAGGGTAATAATTTGTTTAGTTCCCAGTTGGATTCTATTATCTATTATTTCCACTATTACAGGGGGGAAGGGAGTTTTTTTGCCTCAAGATGAAAAGTCTAAAGGCAAATCTAAAGCTTCTAATCGGTTTCGTTCCTTTTGTCAGAATAGAGAGCAGAAAACCACTCCTTCCTCTAAAGACTCTTGCTCCAATTGGAAGCCATCCTCGAGTTGGAATAAATCCAAGCCTTACAAGAAACCAAAGTCAGCCCCCAAGACTGCATGAAGGTGCAGCGCTCAATCCAGTTCTGCTGGTGGGGGGCAGATTGAAATTATTTCAAGACGTTTGGGCAGGTTCCATTCAGAATCATTGAATTCAGAATATTGTCTCTCAGGGGTATCGAATAGGTTTCAGACTAAGACCTCCTGTGAGAAGATTTTTTCCCTCTCACGTTCCAACAAATCCTGTGAAAGCGTGTTTCAGATCTAGAGCTTTCAGGAGTAATTGTACCAGTTCAAATTCTGGGACAGGGTCTGGATTTTTATTCAAATCTATTCATTCAGTTCTGGATCTGAACTTTTTGAATCATTTTGTAAGGGTCCCAACTTTCAAGATGGTGACTATAAGGACTGCCTTTTGTTCAGCAAGGTCATTACATGTCCTCAATAGACTTACAGGATGCGTATATTCACATTCCGATTGATCCAGACCACTATCGGTTTCTGAGATTCTTTTTCTAGACAAGCATTACGAATTTGTTGCTATTCCATTTGGCCTAGCAACAGCGCCAATAATCTTTTTTGAAGGTTCTCAGTGCCCTTCTATCTGTAATCAGAGACGATATCTTGGTACTGGCTCATTCGTTTCATTTAGCAGAATCTTGAAGGGCCGTGTTCCTGTTCCACAGCGTAGATTCCGGTAAGATCGTTTCATTTTACTTTTATCATGGATGTATTGTAATTACAACTGTTTATCCAAGAGGGGCTACAACCTTTTCGGGGATAACTTTAACATAGGGTCTCAGTGAGGCTCCTTTTTGTATCTAGGAATCAAGGGTTAATATCTCCTGAGGGGGGTTATTGAACAGGGTATCCTTTTCCTGAGCTTGTAAGTCTCGGACTCCTGTTGGGTTGGTCCTGCGGGTCTGTCCGTTCTTCCTGGGCGATAATCTACGGGTTGCCTTATCTTTTATTTTCATCCTTTTGTTGGTGTGAGGTTTCCTTCAGGTCGCACTGTTTACAAAAGTCTGTCTGACTGTTTTTTTATCCCTCCATCTCGGGGGAGACTCTGTGGCCTTGACATTGCTGGGGCCCTTGGTTTCAGGCTGTTCCTGACTGGGTACAAATCCTTCTGTCTTTGAGGCCTAGTTCAGACACGTGGCGCCTTTTTATGTCCGGTTGGTCCGGTGAGGGCGCCTAGTGATCACAATATGGTTTGTGTTGTTTACTTGTTTTATTTACAAGCTTCAACTAGCATCCTGAGAGGACTTGAGGGTCCGTGGTTGCTTAGGGGCATGGGGGATTGGTTCAGTCCTCATTCGCCTTTCAATCTAGTGGGCCGGGACTCCGTTGAGATCCGCAGCAACATGCTCAATCGTTTCCGATTTTTCCGGGAAATAGAATGTTCCTTCCCGTTCGCGGCTTGGAGTATTTAGGTCCTTCATACCGCCGTTCTCACGGTTTTGCCTTTCATGGTCTCTTTAGAAGTGTCCTTTTAGGACTTGTTCCTTTTAGAGGTTCTCTTCCTTTGGGTTGAGACTTTCTGGACTTTGTCCGGTTTTTCTGGCGGCTTTGGCCGCTTAATTAGGAAGTGAAGGCCATGAGTTAGTCGTCTCCATATCAGGGGTGATAGGAGGTGTTGTCTCTTTTTCCAAGCTTTTTGCTTACGGAGTGTTTTTCTGCGTTAATCTGAAAGGATTATGGAGACTAGCCTTTCTTTCTACTCCCTTTCAGGTGACTCTGTTCTCGTTCTCATTTCCCTTAGTGTTGCCCTTGGGGCCTTTGGGGTCTAGAGAAATTGCGTAACTTTGTCGCGGCCTAGCACCTTGTTGGGGGGGTGTTGACCTCTGGCTAAGGGTGTTCTCTTCCATTTGGGCTGGGAATTAAGAGTGAGTCCTGTACCCGTTCTCCGGGTTTTCCGGTTCTTATCCCCTGTGAGGTCTGATTGCTTCAGACGGGGTATCTTGTGTTCCCTGGGGGTGTCATTCGTTCTAGGATGATTCTGGGTCCCGGGTTCTTGTTTTTGATCCTTCTTGGATGTCCTGTGGACTGGTTCGGGACGACCCAGTTTTTTCAGGGGACCTATGTTGCGACATAGGGACTAGCTCATTGAGTTTGCAAGCAGGAAGGCCAGAATTCACATCCACCTTCGGGTACTGGTTATAAACTTTAAGGCCTGACTGATTAAAATATATCAAGCAGGCAGATTTTCAATTTCAACTTTTTACAATATTTTGAATATGCACAGTAAATTAATACAAATTAAATATTATACATCTGACATGGCAAAGATATTTTCCGGAGATCGAGCTATCAGTTATTCAGGAAAGCCTTAAATTAATCAATGATACTTGGGTCCCCATGGCATGGCGAGAATCACATTTAAAAATATTATATGTTGTTTATATTACACCTGAAAAATGTACTCGTTGGTATAAAAAATTGCATATGTGCACAAGGTGCAGCAAAGAGCGTGCAGATATCGTGCATTGTTTGTGGTTATGCCCTAAGATTGCACAATTTTGGAGTAAGATATGTTACTGGATGAATGAAGTGATAGAGACAGGAGTTAGAATAAGTCCTCAAGATATTTTTTTTTTTAGTTAAGTACTCTGCTGTCTCTAAGAACTATAAACTTACCAGTACATTACTGATATTAGCTTGTAAAATTATATTGAAAACATGGAAAGCCACACATGCGCCCAAATTTGCCGAATTTAAAAAAGCAGTAATTGTACAAATTACATTGGAACAGTATAACATACAAAACGTGAATAGTCAGCAAGTACAGCTATTCTTTATTAAATGGGAAGGAGTAATTAAAACTTTCCCGAATACTATTCAGATTCAACTGGTTAAGCCATTAAGCAATTCTATTTTTGTTCTTCAAAACATTCTTGCGGGTCGTTTCCCTCGGGAGTGGTCAAATGGAGATGATAACGGTGATGGGGGAGGATGGATGAGAGAGAGGGTTTTTTTTGTTTTTTTGTTTTTTCTTTGTTGTGCTGTTGTTAGTGTTGGTGTTGTTGGTGGTGTCATCTTGGTGTGTGATTTAAGGCGAATACCTATGACTTTGCAATAGGTAGAATGACTGATTTATTAGTTATGGTTAGGCCTTAAGTTTGGCTATAAGATATATGTATAGGCAATGCAAGGTAATATAATATAAGGTAATGAAATAGTATAAGTTAATTGAACGATTCTTGAACGTGCAAAATAATTGTGATTTTTCTTATTGTTTTCTGAGATAAGCAGAATTTCATTAGGATTTTAAGGTGAATATTGTAAGTTGTAAGAAACGCATCATATCATCTGTAGTTCTGTTGTAACTCCGATTTTGAGACGTATAATGATTAAGAATGTTATATAAGATAAGCTACAACTCAAGCTGAATATATATGATTTAAGAAAAAGGTATTACTGTGGGTTTACTACTGGTTAATATGGATTTCTGTTATAAATAATCAGAATAGAATAGATTATTTCTCCAACATAGGTGTGTCCGGTCCACGGCGTCATCCTTACTTGTGGGATATTCTCTTCCCCAACAGGAAATGGCAAAGAGCCCAGCAAAGCTGGTCACATGATCCCTCCTAGGCTCCGCCTACCCCAGTCATTCTCTTTGCCGTTGTACAGGCAACATCTCCACGGAGATGGCTTAGAGTTTTTTAGTGTTTAACTGTAGTTTTTATTATTCAATCAAGAGTTTGTTATTTTAAAATAGTGCTGGTATGTACTATTTACTCAGAAACAGAAAAGAGATGAAGATTTCTGTTTGTATGAGGAAAATGATTTTAGCACCGTAACTAAAATCCATGGCTGTTCCACACAGGACTGTTGAGAGCAATTAACTTCAGTTGGGGGAACAGTGTGCAGTCTCTTGCTGCTTGAGGTATGACACATTCTAACAAGACGATGTAATGCTGGAAGCTGTCATTTTTCCCTATGGGATCCGGTAAGCCATGTTTATTACGATGGTAAATAAGGGCTTCATAAGGGCTTATTAAGATTGTAGACTTTTCTGGGCTAAATCGATTCATTTTTAAAACATATTTAGCCTTGAGGAATCATTTTATCTGGGTATATTGATATTATAATATCGGCAGGCACTGTATTAGACACCTTATTTCTCTGGGGCTTTCCCAAAGCATAAGCAGAGCCTCATTTTCGCGCCGGTGTGGCGCACTTGTTTTTGAGAGGCATGGCATGCAGTCGCATGTGAGAGGAGCTCTGATACTTAGAAAAGGCTTTCTGAAGGCGTCATTTGGTATCGTATTCCCCTTTGGGTTTGGTTGGGTCTCAGCAAAGCAGATACCAGGGACTGTAAAGGGGTTAAAGTGTTAAAACGGCTCCGGTTCCGTTATTTTAAGGGTTAAAGCTTCCAAATTTGGTGTGCAATACTTTTAAGGCTTTAAGACACTGTGGTGAAAATTTGGTGAATTTTGTACAATTCCTTCATGTTTTTTCGCAATTGCAGTAATAAAGTGTGTTCAGTTTAAAATTTAAAGTGACAGTAACGGTTTTATTTTAAAACGTTTTTTGTACTTTATTATCAAGTTTATGCCTGTTTAACATGTCTGAACTACCAGATAGACTGTGTTCTGAATGTGGGGAAGCCAGAATTCCTGTTCATTTAAATAAATGTGATTTATGTGATAATGACAATGATGCCCAAGATGATTCCTCAAGTGAGGGGAGTAAGCATGGTACTGCATCATTCCCTCCTTCGTCTACACGAGTCTTGCCCACTCAGGAGGCCCCTAGTACATCTAGCGCGCCAATACTCCTTACTATGCAACAATTAACGGCTGTAATGGATAATTCTGTCAAAAACATTTTAGCCAAAATGAACCCTTGTCAGCGTAAGCGTGGCTGCTCTGTTTTAGTTACTGAAGAGCATGACGACGCTGATATTAATATCTCTGAAGGGCCCCTAACCCAATCTGAGGGGGCCAGGGAGGTTTTGTCTGAGGGAGAAATTACTGATTCAGGGAACATTTCTCAACAGGCTGAACCTGATGTAATTGCATTTAAATTTAAGTTGGAACATCTCCGCATTCTGCTTAAGGAGGTATTATCCACTCTGGATGATTGTGAAAAGTTGGTCATCCCAGAGAAACTATGTAAAATGGACAAGTTCCTAGAGGTGCCGGAGCTCCCAGAAGCTTTTCCTATACCCAAGCGGGTGGCGGACATTGTTAATAAAGAATGGGAAAGGCCCGGTATTCCTTTCGTCCCTCCCCCCATATTTAAAAAATTGTTTCCTATGGTCGACCCCAGAAAGGACTTAAGGCAGACAGTCCCCAAGGTCGAGGGAGCGGTTTCTACTTTAAACAAACGCACCACTATACCCATAGAGGATAGTTGTGCTTTCAAAGATCCTATGGATAAAAAATTAGAAGGTTTGCTTAAAAAGATGTTTGTTCAGCAGGGTTACCTTCTACAACCAATCTCATGCATTGTCCCTGTCACTACAGCCGCATGTTTCTGGTTTGATGAGCTGATAAAGGCGCTCGATAGTGATTCTCCTCCTTATGAGGAGATTATGGACAGAATCAATGCTCTCAAATTGGCTAATTCTTTCACCCTAGATGCCACTTTGCAATTGGCTAGGTTAGCGGCTAAGAATTCTGGGTTTGCTATTGTGGCGCGCAGAGCGCTTTGGTTGAAATCTTGGTCGGCTGATGCGTCTTCCAAGAACAAGCTACTAAACATTCCTTTCAAGGGGAAAACGCTGTTTGGCCCTGACTTGAAAGAGATTATCTCGGATATCACTGGGGGTAAGGGCCACGCCCTTCCTCAGGATCGGCCTTTCAAGGCGAAAAATAGACCTAATTTTCGTCCCTTTCGTAAAAACGGACCAGCCCAAAGTGCTACGTCCTCTAAGCAAGAGGGTAATACTTCTCAAGCCAAGCCAGCTTGGAGACCAATGCAAGGCTGGAACAAGGGAAAGCAGGCCAAGAAGCCTGCCACTGCTACCAAGACAGCATGAAATATTGGCCCCCGATCCGGGACCGGATCTGGTGGGGGGCAGACTCTCTCTCTTCGCTCAGGCTTGGGCAAGAGATGTTCTGGATCCTTGGGCGCTAGAAATAGTCTCCCAGGGTTATCTCCTGGAATTCAAGGGACTTCCCCCAAGGGGGAGGTTCCACAGGTCTCAGTTGTCTTCAGACCACATAAAAAGACAGGCGTTCTTACATTGTGTAGAAGACCTGTTAAAAATGGGAGTGATTCATCCTGTTCCAATAAGAGAACAAGGGATGGGGTTCTACTCCAATCTGTTCATAGTTCCCAAAAAAGAGGGAACGTTCAGACCAATCTTAGATCTCAAGATCTTAAACAAGTTTCTCAAGGTTCCATCTTTCAAGATGGAAACCATTCGAACTATTCTTCCTTCCATCCAGGAGGGTCAATTCATGACCACGGTGGATTTAAAGGATGCGTATCTACATATTCCTATCCACAAGGAACATCATCGGTTCCTAAGGTTTGCATTCCTGGACAAACATTACCAGTTCGTGGCGCTTCCTTTCGGATTAGCCACTGCTCCAAGGATTTTCACAAAGGTACTAGGGTCCCTTCTAGCGGTGCTAAGACCAAGGGGCATTGCAGTAGTACCTTACCTGGACGACATTCTGATTCAAGCGTCGTCCCTTCCTCAAGCAAAGGCTCACACGGACATTGTCCTGGCCTTTCTCAGATCTCACGGCTGGAAAGTGAACGTGGAAAAGAGTTCTCTATCCCCGTCAACAAGGGTTCCCTTCTTGGGAACAATTATAGACTCCTTAGAAATGAGGATCTTTCTAACAGAGGCCAGAAAAACAAAACTTCTAGACTCTTGTCGGATACTTCATTCCGTTCCTCTTCCTTCCATAGCTCAGTGCATGGAAGTGATCGGGTTGATGGTAGCGGCGATAGACATAGTTCCTTTTGCGCGCATTCATCTAAGACCATTACAACTGTGCATGCTCAGTCAGTGGAATGGGGACTATACAGACTTGTCTCCGAAGATACAAGTAAATCAGAGGACCAGAGACTCACTCCGTTGGTGGCTGTCCCTGGACAATCTGTCTCAAGGGATGACGTTCCGCAGACCAGAGTGGGTCATTGTCACGACCGACGCCAGTCTGATGGGCTGGGGCGCGGTCTGGGGATCCCTGAAAGCTCAGGGTCTTTGGTCTCGGGAAGAATCTCTTCTACCGATAAATATTCTGGAACTGAGAGCGATATTCAATGCTCTCAAGGCCTGGCCTCGGCTAGCGAGGACCAAGTTCATACGGTTTCAATCAGACAACATGACAACTGTTGCGTACATCAACCATGAGGGGGGAACAAGGAGTTCCCTAGCGATGGAAGAAGTGACCAAAATCATTCTATGGGCGGAGTCTCACTCCTGCCACCTGTCTGCTATCCACATCCCAGGAGTGGAAAATTGGGAAGCGGATTTTCTGAGTCGTCAGACATTGCATCCGGGGGAGTGGGAACTCCATCCGGAAATCTTTGCCCAAGTCACTCACCTGTGGGGCATTCCAGACATGGATCTGATGGCCTCTCGTCAGAACTTCAAAGTTCCTTGCTACGGGGCCAGATCCAGGGATCCCAAGGCGGCTCTAGTGGATGCACTAGTAGCACCTTGGACCTTCAAACTAGCTTATGTGTTCCCGCCATTTCCTCTCATCCCCAGGCTGGTAGCCAGGATCAATCAGGAGAGGGCGTCGGTGATCTTGATAGCTCCTGCGTGGCCACGCAGGACTTGGTATGCAGATCTGGTGAATATGTCATCGGCTCCACCTTGGAAGCTACCTTTGAGACGAGACCTTCTTGTTCAGGGTCCGTTCGAACATCCGAATCTGGTTTCACTCCAGCTGACTGCTTGGAGATTGAACGCTTGATTTTATCGAAGCGAGGATTCTCAGATTCTGTTATCGATACTCTTGTTCAGGCCAGAAAGCCTGTAACTAGAAAGATTTACCACAAAATTTGGAAAAAATATATCTGTTGGTGCGAATCTAAAGGATTCCCTTGGGACAAGGTTAAGATTCCTAGGATTCTATCCTTCCTTCAAGAAGGATTGGAAAAAGGATTATCTGCAAGTTCCCTGAAGGGACAGATTTCTGCCTTGTCGGTATTACTTCACAAAAAGCTGGCAGCTGTGCCAGATGTTCAAGTCTTTGTTCAGGCTCTGGTTAGAATCAAGCCTGTTTACAAACCTTTGACTCCTCCTTGGAGTCTCAATTTAGTTCTTTCAGTTCTTCAGGGGGTTCCGTTTGAACCCTTACATTCCGTTGATATTAAGTTATTATCTTGGAAAGTTTTGTTTTTAGTTGCGATTTCTTCGGCTAGAAGAGTCTCAGAATTATCTGCTCTGCAGTGTTCTCCTCCTTATCTGGTGTTCCATGCAGATAAGGTGGTTTTACGTACTAAACCTGGTTTTCTTCCAAAAGTTGTTTCTAACAAAAACATTAACCAGGAGATTATCGTACCTTCTCTGTGTCCGAAACCAGTTTCAAAGAAGGAACGTTTGTTGCACAATTTGGATGTTGTTCGCGCTCTAAAATTCTATTTAGATGCTACAAAGGATTTTAGACAAACATCTTCCTTGTTTGTTGTTTATTCAGGTAAAAGGAGAGGTCAAAAAGCAACTTCTACCTCTCTCTCTTTTTGGATTAAAAGCATCATCAGATTGGCTTATGAGACTGCCGGACGGCAGCCTCCCGAAAGAATCACAGCTCATTCCACTAGGGCTGTGGCTTCCACATGGGCCTTCAAGAACGAGGCTTCTGTTGATCAGATATGTAGGGCAGCGACTTGGTCTTCACTGCACACTTTTACCAAATTTTACAAGTTTGATACTTTTGCTTCTTCTGAGGCTATTTTTGGGAGAAAGGTTTTGCAAGCCGTGGTGCCTTCCATTTAGGTGACCTGATTTGCTCCCTCCCTTCATCCGTGTCCTAAAGCTTTGGTATTGGTTCCCACAAGTAAGGATGACGCCGTGGACCGGACACACCTATGTTGGAGAAAACAGAATTTATGTTTACCTGATAAATTTCTTTCTCCAACGGTGTGTCGGGTCCACGGCCCGCCCTGGTTTTTTAATCAGGTCTGATAATTTATTTTCTTTAACTACAGTCACCACGGTACCATATGGTTTCTCCTATGCAAATATTCCTCCTTAACGTCGGTCGAATGACTGGGGTAGGCGGAGCCTAGGAGGGATCATGTGACCAGCTTTGCTGGGCTCTTTGCCATTTCCTGTTGGGGAAGAGAATATCCCACAAGTAAGGATGACGCCGTGGACCGGACACACCGTTGGAGAAAGAAATTTATCAGGTAAACATAAATTCTGTTTTTGCTATATATGACAAGTCAATTGTATGAATAGGTGAATAGAAGGTTTAAGGATCGATTCAATATGATTGATTTTGTTATTGGATATGTATAATGCATTGCAATAAGTCACAAGATGAACTACGCAAAATTGTTTATGTATTTAAAAAATAATAAAAAGAAATTAAAAAAAACACAAAAAAAAAAACTTTAAGGCCTGACTTGTCCTTCAGATGGAGTGTGCTCCTCTTCATGGGGAGTTTTTTCTCTGTTGGGTCAACAGTGGTGTCTGGATGATTTTTTAATTTGGTCCGTGTTTTGATCATACTATGGCTTCATGTCTTGTGGACATGTACGCTGTTCTCAGGGCCGGTGGCTTATTTCTGTAAGGGGCAGCATCTGCTGCTCTGTGGGCTCTGTTTCACCTGTTGGAATTTGACCTCTCTACGTAGAGACTGTCTAAGAGAGCTGTGACAGGTCTTGCTACGGATCTATTACACTTTTCTCTGTTCCAGGTCCTAGGGGTTTTTCCTTGGGAGTGCCTTATTTTGGAGGAGTGGATTGGGTTGGCACCCTAGCTCTGTTAGGGTGGGTGAGTCCCACCTTTTTTCTTAATCCATTCCCTGGGGGCTTGTGGTAAGGGTCTTTCTGTCCCCCCTGTCTATCAGACATGTCTGTCGCTTGGGCTGGTCCGGTGTTGGAACAGGATCTGAGATCTGTTGCTCTGCTAAATTCGTCCTCGGGGCATTCAAGGTACAGTAAGCCTCTTGGGGTTTCTCCTTTCTCCATGTTCAAGATTTGTGGGAAGGACTGGCGGCTCTTAGATAGCCTGCAACGTTTTCCACTGGTTAGTGGATACTTAGCAATCTGAAGGATCCTATCTTCAGCTGCTTTCTCCTTGGCCTGGAAGTATTTAAGTTTCAGAGTAATTTTTAGATGTAGTGTTTTTGCTTCAGGTGTTGTTCGTCAGACCTATCTGAGCTTGCTGCGCAAGGTTTTGTTTATGAATATTTCGGTATTCTGAGCTACCTTTTTGTGACTTGGGGACCTTTGTCTTCAGTTGCTTTTTAGAGTGTGGTTGCACTGTGTTAGGGGAAGATCCCCTTTGTTTCAGACTCCCGGCCTTATTCCGTGGTTTCTGTATTTCTGGGGACTGGGCGTTGCCTCCCCTTGTTTCTATGAGACCGGTGGGTCTCTGTTGGTCTGGAATTCCTTATACAAGCTGGACAGCTAGCTCAGCATACTAATGCACTGTGGCTACTCTGCACTGTTGCAAACCGAGGGTTGCAGGTTCGATCCCCGGTTAAGTCTACTCAGTCTTTCGAGGTTGATAAGATGAGCAGCGCCTTGAGTCCCATAAGGGGGATTAGCCGCGCTTTACAAGTACATTCATCTTTTCTCTGTGTCTTTTTTCTTCTTTGTGGAAGAATATGTTAGCTTGTTCCCTTTTCTCTTGTAAGGTGTATCCAGTCCACGGATCATCCATTACTTGTGGGATATTCTCATTCCCAACAGGAAGTTGCAAGAGGACACCCACAGCAGAGCTGTAATATAGCTCCTCCCCTAACTGTCATAGCCAGTCATTCTCTTGCAACTCTCAACAAGCAAGGACGTTGTAGGAGAGAGTGGTTAAATATAGCTAGTTTATTTTCTTCAATCAAAAGTTTGTTATTTTTAAATAGTACCGGAGTTGTGTTATTTTATCTCAGGCAGTAAATAGAAGAAGAATCTGCCTGAGGTTTCTATGATCTTAGCAGGTTGTAACTAAGATCCATTGCTGTTCTCACATATGTCTGAGGGGATTACACAGATGAGGTAACTTCAGCGAGAGAATGGCGTGCAGTTTATTCTGCTATCAGGTATGTGCAGTTATAATTTTTTCTAGAGATGGAAAACACTAGAAAATGCTGCTGATACCGGATTAATGTAAGTTAAGCCTGAATACAGTGATTTAATAACGACTGGTATAATGCTTACTCCCAGGGGTAATACCCTTATGATATTGCAATATAAAACGTTTGCTGGCATGTTTAATCGTTTTTATATATGCTTTGGTGATAAAACTTTATTGGGGCCTAGTTTTTTCCACATGGCTGGCTTAAATTTTGACTAGAAACAGTTTCCTGAGGCTTTCCACTGTTGTAGTATAAAAGTTACAGTTGGTGCAGTTAAATTTACAAACTGTGACATCCAGCTTCCCTCAAAGGCCCTCTGAATGCTATAGGACATCTCTAAAGGGCCCAAAGGCTTTCCAAAGTCGTTTATTGGGGAAGGTAGGACCACAGCTTGCTGTGGCAGTTGGTTGTGACTTAAAAAACGTCTATTTCGTTTTTTTGATCCGTTTTTTTAACTAAGGGGTTAATCATCCATTTGCAAGTGGGTGCAATGCTCTGTTAGCCTATTATACACACTGTAAAAATTTTGTTTGATTTACTACATTTTTTCACTGTTTTTCACATTCTGACAAAATTTGTTTCTCTTAAAGGCACAGTACCGTTTTTTATATTTGCTTGTTAACTTGATTTAAAGTGTTTTCCAAGCTTGCTAGTCTCATTGCTAGTCTGTATAAACATGTCTGACATAGCAGAAACTCCTTGTTTATTATGTTTAAAAGCCATGGTGGAACCCCCTCTTAGAATGTGTACCAAATGTACTGATTTCATTTTATGCAATAAAGATCATTTTCTGTCTTTAAAAAATTTATCACCAGAGGAATCTGACGAGGGGGAAGTTATGCCGACTAACTTTCCCCACCTGTCAGACCCTTTGACTCCCACTTAAGGGACTCACGCTCAAATGGCGCCAAGTACATCTAGGGCGCCCATAGCGTTTACTTTACAAGACATGGTGGCAGTCATGGATAATACACTGTCAGCGGTATTAGCCAGACTACCTGAACTTAGAGGTAAGCGAGATAGCTCTGGGGTGAGACAAAATGCAGAGCACACTGACGCTTTAAGAACCATGTCTGATACTGCCTCACAATATGCAGAAGCTGAGGAAAGAGCTTTAGTCAGTGGGTGATGTTAATGACTCAGGAAAGATACCTGATTCTAATATTTCTACATTTAAATTTAAGCTTGAACACCTCCGCGTGTTGCTTAGGGAGGTTTTAGCTGCTCTGAATGACTGTGATACCATTGCAGTGCTAGAGAAATTGTGTAGACTGGATAAATACTTTGCAGTGCCGGTGTGTACTGATGTTTTTCCAAATACCTAAAAGGTTTACAGAAAGTATTAATAAGGAATGGGATAGACCAGGTGTGCCATTCTCTTCCCCTCCTATTTTTAGAAAAATGTTTCCAATAGACGCCACCACACGGGACTTATGGCAGACAGTCCCTAAGGTGGAAGGAGCAGTTTCTACTCTAGTAAAGCGTACTACTATCCCTGTCAAGGACAGTTGTGCTTTTTTTAGATCCAATGGATAAAAAATTAGAGGTTACCTTAAGAAAATATTTATTCAACAAGGTTTTATCCTACAGCCCCTTGCATGCATTGCCCCTGTCACTGCTGCTGCGGCGTACTGGTTTGAGTCTCTGGAAGAGGCTTTACAGGTAGCGACTCCATTGGATGACATACTTGGCAAACTTAGAGCACTTAAGCTAGCCAATTCTTTTATTCTGATGCCATTGTTCATTTGACTAAACTAACGGCTAAGAATTCTGGTTTTGCTATACAGGCGCTCAGAGCGCTATGGCTTAGATCATGGTCAGCTGACGTGACTTCAAAATCTAAGCTACTTAACATTCCCTTCAAGGGGCAGACCCTATTCGGGCCTGGTTGAAGGAGATTATTGCTGATATCACTGGAGGAAAAGGTCATGCCCTTCCTCAGGACAGGTCCAAATCTAGGGCCAAACAGTCTAATTTTCGTGCCTTTCAAAACTTCAAGGCAGGTGCGGCATCAACTTCCTCTAATAATAAACAAGAGGGAACTTTTGCTCAATCCAAGACGGTCTGGAGACCAAACCTGACCTGGAAAAAAGGTAAGCAGGTAAAAAAGCCTGCTGCTGCCTCTAAGACAGCATGAAGGAACGGCCCCCTATCCGGGATGGATCTAGTAGGGGGCAGACTTTCACTCTTCACCCAGGCGTGGGCAAGAGATGTTCAGGATCCCTGGGCGTTGGAAATTATATCCCAGGGATATCTTCTGGACTTCAAAGCTTCCCCCCCAAAAGGGAGATTTCACCTTTCACAATTATCTGCACACCAGATAAAGAGAGAGGCATTCTTACACTGTGTACAAGACCTCCTAGTTATGGGAGTGATCCATCCAGTTCCAAAGGAGGAACAGGGACAGGGTTTTTACTCGAATCTGTTTGTGGTTCCCAAAAAAGAGGGAACCTTCAGACCAATTTTGGATCTAAAGATCTTAAACAAATTCCTCAAAGTTCCGTCGTTCAAGATGGAAACTATTCGTACCATCCTACCACTGATCCAGGAGGGTCAATATATGACTACAGTGTATCTAAAGGATGCTTATCTTCACATTCCGATACACAAAGATCATCATCGGTTTCTCAGGTTTGCCTTTCAAGACAGGCATTACCAGTTGTAGCTCTTCCCTTGGGATTAGCTACAGCCCCAAGAATCTTTACAAAGGTTCTAGAGTCGCTTATGGCGGTCCTAAGGCCGCGGGGCATAGCAGTAGCCCCTTATTTAGACGACATTCTGATACAGGCGTCAAACTTCCAAATTGCCAAGTCTCATACAGATGTAGTACTGGCATTTCTGAGGTCGCATGGGTGGAAAGTGAACGAGGAAAAGAGTTCTCTATCCCCACTCACAAGAGTTTCCTTTCTAGGGACTCTGATAGATTCTGTAGAAATGAAGATTCACCTGATGGAGTCCAGGTTATCAAAGCTTCTAAATTCCTGCCGAGTTCTTCATTCCATTCCGCGCCCTTCGGTGGTTCAGTGTATGGAAGTAATCGGCTTAATGGTATCGGCAATGGACATAGTGCCGTTTGCACGCTTACATCTCAGACCGCTGCAACTATGCATGCTCAGTCAGTGGAACGGGGATTACACAGATTTGTCCCCTCAACTGAATCTGGACCAAGAGACCAGGGATTCTCTTCTCTGGTGGCTATCTCGTGTCCATCTGTCCAAAGGTATGACCTTTCGCAGGCCAGATTGGACAATTGTTACGACAGATGTCAGCCTTCTAGGTTGGGGTGCAGTCTGGAACTCCCTGAAGGCTCAGGGATCGTGGACTCAGGAGGAGTCTCTCCTTCTATTAAATATTCTGGAACTAAGAGCGATATTCAAGGCTCTTCAGGCTTGGCCTCAGTTAGCAACTCTGAGGTACATCAGATTTCAGTCGGACAACATCACGACTGTAGCTTACATCAACCATCAAGGGGGAACGAGAAGTTCCCTAGAGATGTTAGAAGTTTCAAAAATAATTTGCTGGGCAGAGATTCACTCTTGCCACCTATCAGCTATCCATATCCCAGGTGTAGAGCACTGGGAGGTGGATTTTCTAAGTCGTCAGACTTTTCATCTGGGAGAGTGGGAACTCCATCCGGAGGTATTTGCACAACTGATTCATCGTTGGGGCAAACCAGAACTGGATCTCATGGCGTCTCGGCAGAACGCCAAGCTTCCGTGTTACGGATCTAGGTCCAGGGATCCCAAGGCGACACTGATAGATGCTCTAGCAGCGCCCTGGTCTTTCAACCTGGCTTATGTGTTTCCACCGTTTCCTCTGCTCCCTCGACTGATTGCCAAAATCAAGCAGGAGAGAGCATTGGTGATTCTGATAGCACCTGCGTGGCCACGCAGGACCTGGTATGCAGATCTAGTGGACATGTCATCCTTTCCACCATGGTCTCTGCCTCTGAAACAGGACCTTCTACTTCAGGGTCCTTTCCACCATCCAAATCTAATTTCTCTGAGGCTGACTGCCTGGAGATTGAACGCTTGATTTTATCAAAGCGTGGCTTCTCCGAGTCAGTTATTGATACCTTAAGACAGGCACGAAAGCCTGTCACCAGGAAAATTTACCATAAGGTATGGCGTAGATATCTTTATTGGTGTGAATCCAAGGGTTACTCATGGAGTAAGGTCAGGATTGTTAGGATATTATCTTTTCTCCAAGAAGGTTTGGAAAAAGGATTGTCTAGTTAAGCTAGTTAAGCGTCTGGCAGATGTTCCAGACGTTCAGGCATTTTGTCAGGCTTTAGTTAGAATTAAGCCTGTGTTTAAACCTGTTGCTCCACCATGGAGCTTAAACTTGGTTCTTAAGGTTCTTCAAGGAGTTCCGTTTGAACCTCTTCATTCCATAGATATCAAGCTTTTATCTTGGAAAGTTCTTTTTTTGGTAGCTATTTCCTCGGCTCGTAGAGTCTCTGAGCTATCTGCCTTACAATGTGATTCTCCTTATCTGATTTTTCATACGGATAAGGTAGTCCTGCGTACCAAACCTGGGTTCTTACCTAAGGTGGTATCTAACAAGAATATCAATCAAGAGATTTTTGTTCCATCCTTGTGTTACACAATCTGGACGTGGTCTGTGCTTTAAAGTTTTACTTACAAGCTACTAAAGATTTTCGTCAAACATCTGCTTTGTTTGTTGTCTACTCTGGACAGAGGAGAGGTCAAAAGGCTTCGGCAACCTCTTTTTCTTTTTGACTAAGAAGCTTAATCCGCTTAGCCTATGAGACTGCTGGACAGCAGCCTCCTGAAAGGATTACAGCTCATTCCACTAGAGCTGTGGCTTCCACTTGGGCCTTTAAAAATAAGGCTTCTTTTGATCAAGATTTGCAAGGCGACGACTTGGTCTTCGCTTCATATTTTTTCAAAATTTTACAAATTTGATACTTTTGCTTCTTCGGAGGTTATATTTGGGAGAAAGGTTTTACGGGCAGTGGTTCCTTCCATTTAAGTTCCTGCCTTGTCCCTCCCTTCATCCGTGTACTTTAGCTTTGGTATTGGTATCCCACAAGTAATGGATGATCCGTGGACTGGATACACCTTACAAGAGAAAACACAATTTATGCTTACCTGATAAATTTATTTATCTTGTGGTGTATCCAGTCCACGGCCCGCCCTGTCATTTTAAGGCAGGTAATTTTTAAATTTAAACTACAGTAACCACTGCACCCTATGGTTCCTCCTTTCTCGGCTTGTTTTCGGTCGAATGACTGGCTATGACAGTTAGGGGAGGAGCTATATTACAGCTCTGCTGTGGGTCTCCTCTTGCAACTTCCTGTTGGGAATGAGAATATCCCACAAGTAATGGATGATCTGTGGACTGGATACACCACAAGAGAAATAAATGTATCAGGTAAGCATAAATTGTGTTTTTTTAGTAAGGGGTGTGTTGTTTGGAGACCGACTGCTGGGCGACGGTGTCTCCTGGAGGCTGACTCAGTCGAGTCTAGTTCCTGCGGTCTCTAGCAAGGCTTGTGGACTATCTGCGGTAAGTTTCCTTGGGCCTTTTCCTTTTTTTCAAAGTTGTTCTCTATTTTTGACGAACCAGGATGTTGTTGGGTAGGGGTTTTCAGGCCTGGTGCCCTCAAGTTGGGCCGCCTCTTGTACCCTCTCGTTTTTTGCATTCAGTGTCCTCTATAGCTTGGGTATTGTTTTCCCAAAAGTAATGAATGCAGCTGTGGACTCTTTCCATTTATAAAGAAAAACATAAATTATGCTTACCTGATAATTTTATTTTCTTCAGATGTAAAGAGTCCACAGCTCCTCACCCATATTTTCTGTGGGGCATCTGTTTTTTTGTTCTTCTGGCATATTTTCACCGTGATATTTCTTCTACTGTTCCTTGTTCCTTGGCAGAATGACTGGGGATGAGGGAAGTGGAAGGGGTATTTAAGCCTTTGACTGGGCTGTCTTTGCCTCCTCCTGGTGGCCAGGTTATGAATTCCCAAAAGTAATGAATGCAGCTGTAGACTCTTCATCTGAAGAAAAGAAAATTATCAGGTAAGCATAATTTATGTTTTTAAGCAACTTTCTAATTTACTCCTATTATCAATTTTTCTTCGTTCTCTTGCTATCTTTATTTTAAAAGCAGGTGCCCATTTTAGGTTCAGCACCATGAATAGTGCTTGCTTATTGGAGGCTTACATTTACCCACCAATAAGCAAGCATAACCCAGGTTCTCAACCAAAAATGCGCTGAATCCTATGCATCACATTCCTGCTTTTTAAATAAAGATAGCAAGAGAACGAAGAAAAATTGATAATAGGAGTAAATTAGAAAGTTTCTTAAAATTGCATGCTCTATCTGAATCATGAAATAAAAAATTTGGGTTTAGTGTCCCTTTAACCCCTTAACGACCGAGGACGTGCAGGGTACGTCCTCTAAAAAATGTCAGTTAACGACCAAGGACGTACCCTGCACGTCCTCGGTCTGGAAAGCAGCTGGAAGCGATCCTGCTCGCTTCCAGCTGTTTTCCAGGTTATTGCAGTGATGCCTCGATATCGAGGCATCCTGCAATAACCTTTTTTAGCCATCCGATGCAGAGAGAGCCACTCTGTGGCCCTCTCTGCACCGGACATCGATGGCTATCTTCGTTGGTGGGTGGGAGCCGGTATGGGAGGCGGGTGGCGGCCATTGATGGCCCTGGTGATGTGAAGGGGGGTAAGATCGTGAGCAGGGATGACCGGGGCGCGCACGGACGCACGAGTGTGCACGGGGAGGTGGGGGCGGGGGAGGGGGCGGGCGTGTGCACGGGTGGGAACCGCTACACTACATAAAATGTAATATTAAAAGTGGGTAAAAGGGGGGTATATATGTTAAAAAAAAACATCAGTCAGGGGGTGGGGGTTGGTCTGTGGGGGGGGGGGGAGGAAGCTACACTACAGAAAAAAATGTAAAAAACAAAAAAATAATAATATTTTTTTTGCAAACTGGGTACTGCCAGTACCCAAGATGGCCCCCAATAAGGCAGAGGGGAAGGGTTAGAGAGCTGGTTTGGGGGGGATCAGGGAGGTTGGGGGCTAATGGGGGATCCTACACAGCAGCATATGTAAATATGCTATAAAAAATAATTCAAAGATACCTTTTTATTTTAGTACTAGCAGACTTTCTGCCAGTACTTAAGATGGCGGGGACAATTGTGGGGGAGGGAAGGGAGCTGTTTGGGAGGGATCAGGGGGTGTGATGTGGCAGGTGGGAGGCTGATATCTACACTAAAGCTAAAATTAACCCTGCAAGCTCCCTACAAACTACCTAATTAACCCCTTCACTGCTAGCCATAATACACGTGTGATGCGCAGCAGCATTTAGCGGCCTTCTAATTACCAAAAAGCAATGCCAAAGTCATATATGTCTGCTATTTCTGAACAAAGGGGATCCCAGAGAAGCATTTACAACAATTTGTGCCATAATTGCACAAGCTGTTTGTAAATAATTTCAGTGAAAAACCTAAAATTGTGAAAAATTTAACGTTTTTTTTTTTTATTTGATCGCATTTGGCAGGGAAATGGTGGCATGAAATATACCAAAATGGGCCTAGATCAATACTTGGAGTTCTCTACTACACTACACTAAAGCTAAAATTAACCCTAGAAGCTCCCTACATGCTCCCTAATTAACCCCTTCACTGCTAGGCATAATACACGTGTGGTGCGCAGTGGCATTTAGCAGCCTTCTAATTACCAAAAAGCAAAGCCAAAGCCATATATGTATGCTATTTATGAACAAAGGGGATCCCAGAGAAGCATTTACAACCATTTATGCCATAATTGCATAAGTTGTTTCAGTGAGAAACCTAAAGTTTGTGAAAAAATTTGTGAAAAAGTGAACAATTTTTTTTATTTGATCGCATTTGGCGGTGAAATGGTGACATGAAATATACCAAAATGGACCTAGATCAATACTTTGGGATGTCTTCTAAAAAAATATATATACATGTAAATGGATATTCAGGGATTCCTGAAAGATTTTAGTGTTCCAATGTAACTAGCGCTAATTTTGAAAAAAAGTGGTTTGGAAATAGCAAGTGCTACTTGTATTTATGGCCCTATAACTTGCAAAAAAAGCAAAGAAAATGTAAACATTGGGTATTTCTAAACTCAGGACAAAATTTAAAAACTATTTAGCATGGGTGTTTTTTGGTGGTTGTAGATGTGTAACAGATTTTGGGGGTCAAAGCTAGAAAAAGTGTGTTTTTTTCCAATTTTTCCTCATATTTTATATTTTTTTTATAGTAAATTATAAGATATGATGAAAATAATAGTATCTTTTGAAAGTCCATTTAATGGCGAGAAAAACGGTATATAATATGTGTGGGTACAGTAAATGAGTAAGAGGAAAATTACAGCTAAACACAAACACCGCAAAAATGTAAAAATAGCCTTGGTCCCAAACGGACAGAAAATGGAAAAGTGCTGTGGTCATTAAGGGGTTAAATTGTACATCACTGTACCAAACCTGTGTTGGTTGCTTCATTTAGTTGTACTATGGTTATATGTCCATATTGCACAATTATGAAATATATAATATACATGCATACTTGACTAGAGTCCATTTTGCTCAGTTATAAAATATATGATTTACATACATACTCGTCTAGAGCACAGATATACTATAAATTTGTTATTTTGTTTTAAATTGCTCACCTTTTTATTTGGCACTTACTTGTTTTAAAGGGTACCTCTTGTTACTACTTAGCTTGTTTAGTGTATGTGTTCCAAAATGAATAGTTTTGTTTGAATATATATTGCCTTGTTTAGATGACTTTCCCAAGTGGTCTTTGATTCCCTCTCTAAGGAAGTTCTGTACTCTAGATGTATTCCTTGCATGCAAAACATTTTGTTAAGTGTGATAAAATATTGATGAAATTCTCTTATGACTTGAGAAAAAATAAACACCAACAGGTAAATACGTCTACGGTATGCTTTTTTTTGCTTAAAGGGACATTGTACATTAGATTTTTCTTTGCATATCCATTTAAATAGCCCATCTGGGAGTTTTTTTGTAACAATGTACTGTATATAGTTTTGCTTATTTTTTTAATAACATTGTGCTGATTTTCAGTCTCCTAACCCTGTGTTTCTCAACCTTATTGTAGTAAGTACCCCTGCAAAAACAGTAGTTTCCTATGTACCCCATCTGTAGCATAAATATTATTGATCTTTTACATGACAAAAAAGGAAATCATGTGTTTCACTTAATTTCACAGATATATTAAGTAAATAAATAGGAATCAGATATGTGTTTGATATTTTCCAGAATTTTATATTTGCCAATATTGCAACAGAGAATAATACACATCAATAATAACACATAAAACACAGATATATATAGTCCATTTATATAAATAATTAAATGCAATTAATGTGCTTCTTTAATTAAAAAAAGAGGAAAATAAACTCTTTTCTGCTTGATGATGGAAGTAATCTTTATGGTACCATCTTTCTATTTGTAATAACCAATTCATACACAATTTATCTGTCTCATTATACTGCGGCACACTTCAATATGATGCACTTTACCTATTTCACAGTGGCACATTTATCTGGCACTTGTCTCTGTGACACTTGGTCACAGTAATGCACTTCACATGGCACTTTCCATGTTCGTATCATTGAAGCTCATCTCCAGCCCTTTAATGACACGAACAAGCCAGAATCTAAGGTTTTACCATTTTGAGGTAAATCGGTGATTGAGAAAACCTAGGCAAGGAAATACTCACATTTGTTTCATGTAATTGGCAAGAGTCCATGAGCTAGTGACGTATGGGATATACAATCCTACCAGGAGGGGCAAAGTTTCCCAAACCTCAAAATGCCTATAAATACACCCCTCACCACACCCACAATTCAGTTTTTACAAACTTTGCCTCCTATGGAGGTGGTGAAGTAAGTTTGTGCTAAGATTTCTACGTTGATATGCGCTTCTCAGCATTTTGAAGCCTGTTTCCTCTCAGAGTACAGTGAATGTCAGAGGGATGTGAAGGGAGTATCACCTATTGAATGCAATGGTTTTCCTTACGGGGGATCTATTTCATAGGTTCTCTGTTATCGGTCGTAGAGATTCATCTCCTACATCCCTTTTCAGATCGACGATATTCCATTACCTCTACTGATAACCGTTTCAGTACTGGTTTGGCTATCTGCTATATGTGGATGGGTGTCTTTTGGTAAGTATGTTTTCATTACTTAAGACACTCTCAGCTATGGTTTGGCACTGACCGTCAGTTTCATATCTGGAAAATGCTTTTTTTATGAAAATTGTATTTCTCACCTGAGGTATAGTCTCTTTTTCAATTGACTGTCTTTTAAATTTGCGGGCAGAATTAGACTTGCAAGGGCGCAAAATGCCAACATTTATTGCGTCATTCTTGGCCAAGATTTTTTTGGCGCAAAGTTACGTTCTTTGACGCAAATTCGGCATTTCCGGCGTCATAGTTAACGCCGAGTCCTTCACAAGGATGCGTCATCTATGATGCGAGTGTGTCGTTTCCAGACGTTTTTGGCGCCAAAAAATATTTTTCTGTTTGTTGTGTGTCATTCTTGGCACCAAATATTTTCATTGTTTAAGACCCCATTCCTATTTGCCTCTTGCCTTTTTTTATGTCAGAGGGCTATGCTGTTTGCATTTTTTCCCATTCCTGAAACTGCCATATAAGGAAATTGATAATTTTGCTTTATATGTTGTTTTTTTCTCTTACATTTGCAAGATGTCTCAATCTGATCCTGTCTCAGAAATCACTGTTGGAACCCCGCGGCCTGATAACAGTTCTACCAAAGCTAAGTGCATTTGTTGTAAACTTGTTGAGGTTATACCTCCAGCTGTGGTTTGTAATAGTTGTCTGATAAACTTTTACATGCAGAGAATGTATCCATCAGTAGTAGTTCATTACCTGTTTCTGTTCACTCAACATCTAATGCACAAGACATACCTGTAAATTTAAAAGAATTTATTTCTGATTCTATTCAGAAGGCTTTGTCTGCCATTCCACCTTCTAATAAACGTAAAAGGTTTTTCTTTTAAAAGACTCGATGAGTCCACGGATCATCTTCATTCACCTCCTGGTCAGCAGGAGGAGGCAAAGAGCACCACAGCAGAGCTGTTAAATAGCTCCTCCCTTCCCTCCCACTCCAGTCATTCTCTTTGCCTACGTTAGTGCTAGGAAGAGGTAAAGTTAGGTGTTAGAAAAGATTCTTCAATCAAGAGTTTATTATTTTTAAAGTAGTGCAAGATTGTGCTGCTTTGTTCTAGGGTGTAGCCGTAGTCCATATCAGTCTCTTCAGTAGAGCTTTTGGTGGCTTTAAAGCAATGGGAACTTGTGGGACATAATTCTCACTGCATTTCCCATACATTTATGCTGCACTTATCCTGATGGCCTAAGCAATCTTACTCAGGCCTTTATCAGGGCTATGGGAGGGAGAGGACCTCTTAAACCTGCTGGACTGTCCTGCTGTCGGACAGAATTAGGGTAAGTGCTGACTTTTTTATTCTGGGATGATACAAAACTCAGATGAAAGTGGGCACTTTATTTATATACCTATAACATATTAGGCTCAGACAAGGGGCTCCTTATGTTGGGACATCATGCTCTCTGTGTATGGATGGTTTTGGACAGCATAAGTACAGGCACTGGGGCTGGGAGCTAAGCTTATTTTTCTTTATGGTGGTTAATTTCCCTAACGGTTTATTCTAACTGTGAAGCTGGTCGGGTTGTGTGTTTTTAGTAACGCCCACGATGGGTGGGGCTATCGTTTCGCGTGCTTCCTGTAAGCTGCACAGTATTCAGCCTTGTCTGGTGTGTCATGGACGTCTGAACAGCGTTGCACAAGAACCGCATTGTTTTTTAATAAATAGAGCAAGAGGTTTTAGCGCTATTGGAGCCCTTATCATCTGGATCGCTAAAAATATAGCAGTGAGCCCGGTTGGCAGGTAGGCGCCTCAGCAGAGCTGCTGAGGTGTTAAGGTGTCTGAAATTTTACTTTGTTTAGCTGAGGGTACGTTCTTTTTTTTTTAGTTAAAGTAATTTGATTAACTTAACTTCATGTAGTAAAAAAGTTTCTTTTTACATTTTTTATTTAAATTATTTTTATTAATAAGACAAGACAGTACAGTACATATAATCAAACATAAAATATGTCAAAAGTTTAACACGGCTCTACATTCTCCAATGTCCAATTTCCCTTTTGTTTTGTAAAGGAAAATTATAACATAACAAGATGATAAGTAAATGAGAAAAGAAAAATATACAAATTGTAATAAGATATATCAAAAATAAAATAAAAATAAAATAAATACAAATTAAATTAAAGAGTGTCCAGTCTCGGAATTTCAGGCCTAAAGAGAGGATGGGTTATTATACAGTGTCGCTGTCCTAACTAGATGGTATCTATCTAGGCGCCAAAGGGTTAAACTTTTCCAGGGGAATTATTTACGGTTCTTTTGTAGTCATCCCAAATAGCTTGTAAGACAATGAAGTTGTCTGTAGTTCCTTTCTTATAGGCGGAGTATTCCTCAAGTTCCAATAACTCGGAGACCTTGTCACGCCAATTGCTCAATGTAGGGATGTCTTTAGTCTTCCATATTCTAGCTATTAACACTTTTGCACTATTTGTAAAAATGCGAAACAGAGGAAGTAGGCATCTACAGGGCATTTTAGATCAGAGGGTCTGGGGGTATTGAAATCTGGAGGATTGTTTCAACTTCATGTATAACCTCATACCAGTAGTTGTTCAACTGGGGGCACCACCACCACATGTGCCCCATTCCACTGCCAACATGGCCGCATCTCCAGCATTTATTGCTGGTAGAGGGGAACAGGCGGTGAAGCCTACGAGGGGTTAAGTACCAGCAGTGTAGAATCTTGTAATTGGTCTCTAGAATGGAAGCTGAGGTAGAGGACTTTTTCGTGTTCAAAAATATATTGGTCGCCATCTGTGGAAGAATTATTTTCCCCAGTTCTCTTTCCCACATTTCGATGGAGTAAGGTAGGTTACCTGGAGGGGGCTGAAGTAGTATTTTATATTTAATAGATAGGGAGTGTCTTATTGGTGCGTTTATCAAATATAGTTTCTCCAGATTTATGGGAGAACGGGTTATGTTGTTCCTATTTTTGTGAGTACAGATATAAATGTGTAGTCGTCTATATGAGAACCAGTTATTTGCCCAGTCAAATCCCTTCCTTATAAGCTGTTCTTGTGTGCAAATAGATTCATTAGCAGTTATGCTATACATAGGTATGTCTTCCTCTGTCGTGGATAAGGATGTCGAGTTAGGTAGTAATGTCAGGGAAAATTCTGTGTTGTGTCGTAAAGATGTCAGAGGGCCCGGGTTAGAGGAGAGGCATGGGTTGCGTGTGGAGATTAAGTCCCATTGCAGAGCAGTCTCCTTAGTGATAGGGTTGGTGAGCCGTTTAAGTTTCTCGGTAAAATCCGAGCACCAGCATAGACTAGAAAGTAGGATGTCAGGATTCATTTGTCTTTCTAGCTGAACCCGCCTTCTCTGTGATGCTCCCACCCTCCAATCAAGAATCCTCTGGAGGAAGATGGAGTTTCTATACTTTTCTAGATTAGGTAAGCTCAACCCCCCATGTTGTTTCGATAGATACATGGTATTTTTGTTAATTCTTGGCGGTTTGTTATTCCAGATAAATGTACTGAATAAATTCTGAACCTGGGATAGATATTTAGGGGGGATAGGGATTGGGAGCGCTCCCATGATATAAAGCAGTCTAGGAAAAATATTCATGTTTATAGTGTTAATCCGACCCCACCAGGATAGTCATTTTGCTTTCCAGGATGACAGGTTGTGCATTATTGTAGTCTTAATTGGAAGAAAGTTAACCTGAAATAACTTAGCAAGCGAGCGAGGGAGATAGATTCCCAGGTATTTCAAAGTGCCCTCACACCATCTAAGCGGACAGTTATTTTTAATAAGTGCCACCGAACTTGATGGGAGCTCAAAATCTAGGATCTCAGATTTACTTTGGTTTATTAGGAAATCTGCAAGATTTTGAAAAGTTGTGAGCTCGGCTAGGAGCGCGGGGATCGAAACATCTGGGTTAGTAAGAGTAAAGAGGATGTCATTCGCGAATAAAGACAATGTATACGTATCCTGGCCCAAAGTGATTCCGGAGATATCTGTGTCATTTCTAATTTTGGAGGCAAGTGTTTCGATAAAAAGTGCAAAGAGTAGGGGGGATAGGGGGCAACCCTGACGCGTACCATTCTTGATTTCTATCGGGGGGGATAAGGAGCCGTTTACTATTATGCTGGCACTCGGGGAGTTGTATAGCGCGAATATTCTCTGTAGAGTAGTTAAGCCAAAACCGAAGGCCTCCAAGGACACTCTTAGGAAAGACCAATTGATGCGGTCGAAAGCTTTCTCCGCGTCCGTTGAGACCAATACTGCAGGGATTTTGTTGTTGGAAATGTGCCAGATTAGGTGTATATTGCGAACGGTGTTATCTCTTGCCTCACGGCCCGGGACAAAGCCTACTTGGTCATTATGTATAAGGTCAGGGAGGAATCGATTAACGCGATTTGCGATTATTTTTGCGAAAATCTTTAGGTCTGAGTTTATTAATGAGATTGGGCGATAATTCGCTATTACTATTACAGTGGACTTGTTAGGCTTAGGGATGACCGAAATATGGGCCTGTAATGAAATCGGGGAGAAGTCTTTCATCTATACTACAGAAGTACCTAAGAAGATATGGGGATAACAATTCTTTAAATTGGATATAGTAAGAGTTCCAGAAACCGTCTGGGCCCGGGGCCTTACCAGATGGGAGAGAGGATATCACTCCAAGAATCTCCTCCTCTGTGAACGGATTGTCTCTTTGTTCGTCAGATAGTCTAGGGAGGTTTAATTTGGAAAGGTAGTCATTAATGTCTTCTTGGGGGGGTTCTGCATCACGTCTGATATTATATAGATTATTGTAGTAATCTTTAAAAGCTAGAGAGATGTCAGCGGTCGTAGACCTAGTGGCCCCATCTGTTCCCCGAATGCCCATTATATATTGCCTATTAGTTCATTTTTTGAGCTGTCGAGCTAACATTCTACCTTGTTTATTTGCCCCTTCATAATAAATCTTTCTCAGAAATAGAGCTTTCTTTTTTGCTTGAGTGCCTAAGAAAAGGCAGAGCTGTTGTCGTTTGTGCGTGATACTGTCTAAGAGGGAGGTGCTTGAAGGGAATGCTTTATGTAACTCCTGGAGTTTGGCTAAGTCAGCTAGTAATGAGTTAAGGTAAATGTGTTGTTGTTTTGTCTTAGCGGCCTTGAGTGCTATTAGCTCACCTCTAATGACGCATTTATGAGCGTTCCAAATGCTGTGTATGTCTACGTCAGCAGTATCATTTCTCTGGAATAATCTATTAATGTCTTTTGTATTTGAGCATAGATCAAGGGATCCCTGAGCAGGGAGTCGTCAAATCTCCAGTTAAATGGGGGGGGGGGGGGGGGGGGGGGGGACCATTGAAACTGGCAGCTATCCATTGCATGGTCAGACCAGGTTATTGGGTGAATATCCGTACAAGTGATACGGGATAAGTTGGTTACGTCTGTAAAAATATAGTTAATTCTGGTATATAGCTGATTTGGGTTAGAGTAGAACGTGTAGTCCCTCACGTTTGGATGTTGGAGGCGCCATGTGTCGTGTAATGTTAGTTGTAAGAGGGTTTGTTTAATCTGTCTCAGGGTTTTGTTAGGTACTGAGGATGTACCAGTGGAGCAGTCAAGGGGTGGGTAGACTGCTAGATTAAAGTCGCCCCCTAGAACTAAGCTACCCCTAGCCACTTCCAATATTTTCTTACTAAGCATGTGGAAGAATGGGACTGGATTTACATTAGGGGCATATATATTTACTAGTGTTATGGGTGTATGGTAGAGATAGCCGACTAAAATAATATATCTCCCCTCTCTATCTTTGTGTGTGGATGAAACCTTGAATGGAAGACGTCTGCTTAACAAGATCCCCACTCCATTACGTTTAGTGACGTGAGAAGAGAGAAATATCTCACCAAATTTCTGGAGGCTGGCCTTAGGCTCATGGCCCCTTTTAAAATGGGTCTCCTGAATAAAAAGGATATCTCCCCTATTCCTCTTATAATCTCTTAGGGCCATCTATCTTTTTTGTGGGCTGTTAAGACCTTTAGTATTGTGGGAGATAAGCCTAAATTGAGCCTGTGTACTATCCATTAGGTTAGGAGTAAAAGTATGTAAACTATAAACAAGGCCCCTACCGCATGTCTATTAAAATGAAAAGATGCCTTTTCCGAGTCTGGACAAAAATGAAAAGAAAAACAAGCATAACGGTGAAACCTTATGTAAAATACATATGAGATCAAACAATATAAAACACAAACATCAGTAACTTTGTCAAGTGTATAAATCATACTGCTATACACCTTACTGGGGGGAAAAGAATGTCACCTAACAAGCTCTCAGGTTAAAATTGTATGAGATTTGGCGGGACTAGTAAGGAAGGAAAGTGCTGTGCACTCCCCAATTAGGAGGGAATTTTTACCCAGTCAGTAAGCAATGGGAGTAAAGTGGGTATGTAAGCCAAAACCTTTTAAATTTGAGTGATCACCTACCATATGTAAGCGCAGCTACTTGTTAGCCATCTTTCATATTAGATGTCTAGGAATAATTAAGGTTACAAGATGGCGGCCTTAATGTATGTTTCAATCTAGAGAGGCGAAATAATGACTGATTACCACAGGATTCCAGCAGGTTTACATGCAGCAAGAGAATTCAGTTCCATGGTAACAAGTGTGCAATCGTTAGAGCACAAAAAGAGCTCCGATATAAGGGAGGTGGGCTGTTAAGCTATGCGGGGGAGATATAGATGTAACCTTTGAATAAGATATGCATTTCCCGTTTATGGTCCACAACTAGAACTTTTGTTAAAGTTGAAATTTAGCATGGGTTAACAATAGGGGGTAAATGCTGTAAGTAGGGTGAACCTTTGCTATAGAGTGGATTGGTACAATCTTATGGCCCTCTAATTTTAAGATCTCTATATGCAGAGATTGCCTATCATTGCCTAAAAACGTTGTTCATATATTAGTTACGTGGGTATCCTACCTTTTATAGTACAATTACATTATAGATCATAGAAAGTGCATGAAAAACCCATAATTTCAGAGCCAGAAAATATTTTTACAACAATTCAGAATAGCCTATCATAACTTAGTGAACTAGAATTAACTGGGGTTTTGGAAAAAGATGAACAAAACCAGCGAACATCATAACATTTCAATAACCTCATAATACAAATCTATACATTACCACAGTGTATACGGTCCTCAAGATTCCGCCACTGCTTAGATAACAATAATGAAAACAACAGGAGCTTAAGCTCAACAGGTCCAAGAGGGCAAAATAAAGTTTGCATAAACAAGCCAAATGTTGTAGAGGAAAATAGGGCCTATTTATTGTGCAGTAGGTCTTGATGGCTGGGCGTCCGTCTTTCTTCTTTTTGGTTGGACTCTGTGCCACTGAGACCTCTGTTCTTCTGGGCGAGAAGGCCCAGGTTCCCGTGTCGCTGGAGGAGCAGTGATCATGGCTTCTAAGAGCAAGTTGAATTTAATGTTAAGTGATCTGGAAAGATGGTCAAGGTCATTTTAGTCCTTATAAATGAATTGGGATCCGTTATGGTTTATTATCAGGCTGAAGGGGAAGCCCCATCTATATTTTATATGATGTTCTTGTAGTGTGCTTGTAATGAATTTAATTTCCTTGCATCTTTGTATTGTGTATGGGCTGAGGTCCTGATAGACCTGCAATGAGTGACCCTGAAAGGATAGGGACTGCCGTGATCTTGCAGCTTGCCAGATGTATTGTTTTGCTGTGAAGCGTAGGAACCTAATAATAACATCCCGTGGTGGATGGGGAGGCTTAGGCATAGGGCGTAACGCCCTGTGGTCTCTATCGATGTCTTCATTAAGCAGCAGGGGAGAGTTAGGTAATAAATAATGAAATAACTCCTTAAGATATTCCTTTAGCTGGTCTTGAGGGACTTCCTCGGGGATGCCGCGTATCCACAAGTTATTCCTGCGGCCCCGATTATCCAGGTCCTCTACTTTGTCCTGTAGGGATTGCACCATGGAATCTTGGATAGATAATTGTTGTGTGTTGGAACTGACCAAATAGTTTAAGGTATCTTGACCCTCCTCTAGGTAGTCAATCCTAGCCCCCATCTCATTCAGGTCCCTTTTTAGATCTCGTATTTCATCTTTTATAAAGGACTTAAGTGATTCCAAATCTGATTTAGAAGGCAAGGATGCCAGTTTAGCCTGTATGGCTTGTAGTGAGTCTTGCTGACTGTTAGTGGTCTCAGAGGGTCCTGGTGTTCCCATTAGCTCAGAAGTGTCATTTGAGATAGCAGATGGGGGGGTCAGATGTGTGAAAAAATGAGGAAACCGAAGGGGTTTGAGAGTCAGGCTTCACTGGTTTATTAGCTTTATTCCCTTTTTTGGGGGTCATTGTGGGTCCCTTTAACATGTGGGGGGATAATAAAAAGTATTGGTAATCCCCAATAGCAAGTACTGCGTTTTATGTGTGCTGCAAAGTGCCCTGGTATAAGGTAGTGATGTCGCTCTCCCAGGGTAAGTTCACTAATGACCCTTGAAGCAGATCCCAGACCTTTTTCCAGCAGGGCTCAGGGTTATTCTATATGTGGCAATGATAGTCCCACGAGTAGTACCTAGGGTCAGAGCGGTAGGTTCACCCACAAACTCTCACCTGCCTCAGCTTATGGCTCCAATCAGCCGCTCAGCACGACCGTTCTGGAGAAGATGCATCCCAGTCTGACCACATGGGTTGTGAGTATCTCGGGCGGCCGCAAATCAATCAAGACCGGTGAAGCAATCCCCCGTCAGACCGGCACAAGGGACACAATGACAAGTGGGTGTTATATCTCCCAGGGATCCGGTAAGTATGTCGGCCCCACAGGGGCAAACGGAGGTCTGGAGCAGGCTAACCAGGTATCTACAATGGAGGTGTCGCGAGCAGGTCCTGAGTGCTCAGCTCTCAATTGCGGCTCCTGTCTCCTCTAATTACTTATCAGTCAGGCGGATCAGTAGCCCATCCCTCTCCGGTAATCTTTTGAGGCTAATTTTTAAAGTCCTGCCATTTAATAAAGGCTAAGAGCGTAGCTAACTGCGAAGCAAGCTTAAAGTGCGGCCATGTTCCTGCACGGCTTGGCTCCGCCCCCTTTTTAAATTTTAAAGGGACAGTAACGTTTTATTGTAATAACATTTTTTGTGTAAAAGTAAAGTTTTATTACATTGTCATTTTATTGTGCTTCAGTATGGACATAGGAGCTGTGCAAAATGTTACTTGCTCCATGTGTTTGGATGCAAATGTGGAACCACCAATCCCTTTCTGTCCCTCATGTATTGAGAGGGCTTTATGTTATAGGGAAAAGATTTTTCATGAACAAAATTTTTCAAAAGCGGATGCTTCTCAGGAGTCTAATGACGAGATTCAGAGTATGACGCAGCTTTCTCCTCAAGCGTCCCAAACTTTAACGCCCGCACAAGCAGTGCCCTGTACTTCTGCTCTAGCACCTGCCGGAGTTACCTTAAAAGACATAGCTGCGCTTATGTCTTCCACAATTTCTGATGCGTTGTCTGCTTTTCCAATGCTACAAGGCAAACGTAAGAGGAAAGACAAACATGCAGTCAGTGAGGTTTCTGATGCAATGGTGGCAATCTCGGCTGTATCCTCCCAGGGAACTGAGATGGAGGGTATTGAGGTTCCATCGGTAGGCGAAATTTCAGACTCAAAAAGTTCATTACCTTTGATTGATTCAGAGGTTGTATCTTTCAGGTTTAAACTAGAACACCTCCGCCTGTTACTCAGGGAGGTTTTGGTTACTTTAGACGACTGTGCTTCCACAGTAGTGGTCGCTCCTGCAAAGTCAAGTAAATTGGACAGATATTTCGAAGTTCCTTCTTACTCAGACGTTTTTCCAGTGCCAAAGCGAGCTTCGGAGATTGTTTCTAAGGAATGGGAGAGACCAGGTATTCCCTTCTCCCCCTCTCCTATTTTCAAAAAGATGTTTCCTATAGCTGACTCTTTCAGGGAGGCTTGGCAAACGGTTCCTAAGGTGGAAGGGGCTATTTCCACCTTAGCCAAGCGAGGCTAAGGTGGAGGATAATTGTGCTTTTAAAGATCCCATGGACAAGAAGTTGGAGGGTCTACTTAAAAAGATTTATGTTCACCAGGGTCTGCTATTGCAGCCAGCTGCATGCATTGCTACGGTCACTAGTGCGGCAGCATATTGGTTTGATGCTCTGTTGAGTCTCTCAGAACTGAGACTTCCTTAGAGGAGATCCAAGATAGGATTCTGAAGTTAGCTAATGTTTTATTACGGACGCTTCTCTGCAAATTACTAAATTGGCAGCTAAGAGTTTGGGGTTCTCTATCGTAGCCCACAGAGCTTTATGGTTAAAACCTTGGTCTGCGGACGTGTCATCTAAGTCTAAGCTTCTAGCGATTCCTTACAAGGGGAAGACCTTGTTTGGAACTGGCCTGACGGAAATTATCTCTGATATCACGGGAGGTAAGGGTCATCTCCTTCCTCAGGATAAGAGAAACAAACAAAAAGGACGACAGAGTAATTTTCGTTCCTTTCAGAATTTCAAGGGAAATTCTTCTTTTTCCTCCGCTAAGCAGGAGCAATCTAAACCCACATGGAGACCCAACCAGTCTTGGAACAAGGGTAAACAATCTAAGAAGCCTGCTGTTTAATCTAAAACAGCATGAAGGGCAGGCCCCCGATCCGGGACCAGATTTGGTAGGGGGCAGACTTTCCTTCTTCGTTCAGGCTTGGGTTCGGGACGTTCAGGATCCCTGGGCAGTAGAAATAGTGTCTCAGGGATACAAATTGAAGTTAAAAAGAATTCTTCCCAGAAGCAGGTTTCTTCTTTCAAGATTATCTGCAGACCAGATAAAAAAAGAGGCGTTCTTACATTGTGTAAGAGACCTCTCCTCCCTGGGAATGATTGTTCCCATTCCAGTACAAGAACAGGGGCAGGGTTTTTATTCAAATCTGTTTGTGGTGCCCAAAAAGGAGGGAACCTTCAGACCTATCTTAGACCTCAAGAGTCTAAACAAGTTTCTCAGGGTTCTGTCATTCGAGATGGAAACTATTCGTACCATTCTTCCATTGATCCAGGAGGGTCAATTTATGACGACAGTGGATTTAAAGGATGCATATCTACATGTTCCTATCCACAGAGATCATCACAGGTTCCCGAGGTTTGCTTTTCTAGACAAACACTTCCAGTTCGTGGCTCTTCCTTTCGGTCTGACCACGGCCCACAGAATTTTCACAAAAGTTCTGAGGTCTCTACTGGCGGTTTTAAGGCCACGGGCATTGCGGTGGTGCCTTATCTGGACGATATTCTAATCTAGGCGCCATCTTTTCAACAAGCAAGATCTCATACCGACGTGGTGCTATCCTTCCTGAGATCTCACGGGTGGAAGGTAAATCTGGAAAAGAGTTCATTAATCCGGAATACAAGGCTGACTTTCTTGGGAACTCTAATCGATTCTATATCTATGAGGATTTTTCTGACAGAAGTCAGGAAATCAAAGATTCTCGATACTTGTCGAGCCCTTCAGTCCACTCCTCGGCCGTCAGTGGCCCAGTGCATGAAAGTAATCGGACTGATTGTGGCGGCAATGGACATCATCCTGTTTGCTCGGTTCCACCTCAGACCTCTGCAGTTAAACATGCTCAGGCAGTGGAATGGAGATTATGCAGACTTGTCTCCTTGAATAACCCTGAAACAGGAGACGAGGGACTCACTTCAATGGTGGTTGTCTCTGGATCATCTATCCCAGGGAACCTGCTTTCGCAGACCGTCCTGGGTGATTGTGACAACAGACGCCAGCCTTCTAGGATGGGGAGCTGTCTGGGGTTCCCTAAAGGCTCAGGGAGTGTGGACTCTTCCTATTAACATCCTGGAACTAAGAGCGATCTTCAATGCTCTTCTGGCCTGGCCTCAGTTAGCCTCAGTCCAGTTTATCAGATTCGAGTTGGACAACATAACTTCAGTGGCTTTCATCAATCATCAAGGAGGAATGAGGAGTTCCTTAGCGATGACCGAGGTAACCAAGATAATTCGGTGGGCGGAGGCCCATTCTTGCTATCTGTCGGCGATCCACATCCCAGGGGTGGACAACTGGGAGGCGGACTTTCTGAGCAGGCAGACTTTTCATCCAGGAGAGTGGGAACTCCATCCGGAAGTGTTCTCCAGCCTGATTCTCAAATGGGGTCAGCCGGAGTTAGATCTCATGGCATCTCGACAGAATGCCAAGCTCCTGAGATACGGGTCAAGGTCCAGGGATCCCCAGGCGGAACTGATAGATGCTCTGGCAGTTCCTTGGTCCTTCAGCCTTGCATACTTATTTCCTCCATTTGCGCTTCTTCCTCGGGTCATTGCTCGAATCAAACAGGAGAGGGCGTCAGTGATTCTTATTGCTCCGGCTTGGCCTCGCAGGATTTGGTATGCAGATCTGGTGGAAATGTCATCTCTGCCACCTTGGAGACTTCCGTTGAGGAAGGACCTTCTGATTCAAGGACCATTCCTTCACCCAAATCTAGTTTCTCTGAAGCTGACTGCTTGGAGATTGAACACTTAATTTTATCCAAGCAGGGGGTTTCTGAATCGGTCATAGAGAACATGATTCAGGCTCGTAAGCCTGTGACTAGAAAGATTTACCATAAAATTTGGGGTAAATACCTTTATTGGTGTGAATCCAAGGGCTACTCATGGAGTAGGGTTAGGATTCATAGAATTTGTCTTTTCTCCAAGAGGGTTTGGAGAAGGGTTTATTAACGAGCTCCCTAAAGGGTCAGATCTCGGCTTTATCTGTTTTGTTACACAAACGTCTGGCGGATGTTCCAGATGTTCAATCATTCTGTCAGGCCTTGGTCAGGATCAGGCCTGTGTTCAAACCAGTTATTCCTCCATGGAGTCTTAATTTAGTTCTCAGAGTTCTTCAAGGGGCTCCGTTTGAGCCTATGCATTCCTTAGATATTACGTTGTTATCTTGGAAAGTTTTATTTCTTGTTGCTATTTCTTCAGCTCGTAGAGTGTCTGAGCTCCCGGCGTTGAAATACACTTCTCCTTAACTTATTTTCCATGCAGATAAGGTAGTTTTACGTACTAAACTAGCTTTTCTTCCTAAGTTTGTTTCAGATAGGAAAATTAATCAGGTAATTGTTTTTCCCTCTTTTGTGTCCTAATCCTTCTTCTCAGAAAGAACGTCTTCTGCACAATTTGGACGTGGTCCGTTCTTTAAAGTTTTACTTACAACAAGCGACTAAGGACTTTCGTCAGTCTTCTTCTTTGTTTGTAATTTTCTCTGGAAAACGTAAGGGTCAGAAAGCTACGGCTACCTTTCTTTCTTTTTTGGCTTAAGAGTATCATCCGTTTTGCATATGAGACTGCCGGACAGCAGAATCCTGAGAGAGTTACGCTCATTCCACTAGGGCTGTTGCTTCCTCATGGGCATTCAAAAATGAAGCTTCTGTGGAACAGATTTGCAAGGTTGCAACTTGGTCCTTTCTTCACACTTTTTCAAAATTCTATAAATTTGATACTTTTGCCTCGGCTGAGGCCGCTTTTGGGAGAAAAGTTCTTCAAGCAGTGGTGCCTTCCGTTTAGGTTCCCTGTCTTGTCCCTCCCTTATCATCTGTGTACTCTAGCTTGGGTATTGTATTCGATAAGTAATGAAGATGATCTGTGGACTCATCGTGTCTTTAAAAAGAAAATAAAATTTATGCTTACCTGATAAATTTGTTTCTTTTTAGACACAATGAGTACACGGCACGCCCTGTTCTTTTAGACAGGTTGTTAATTATTATAAACTTCAGACACCTCTGCACCTTGGCTTTTCCTTTCTCTTCCTAACTTCGGTCGAATGACTGGAGTGGGAGGGAAGGGAGGAGCTATTTAACAGCTCTGCTGTGGTGCTCTTTGCCTCCTCCTGCTGACCAGGAGGTGAATATCCCATAAGTAATGAAGATGATCCTTGGACTCATCGTGTCTAAAAAGAAACAAATGTATCAGATAATCATACATTTTCTTTTTAAAACATCATAAGGTTGATGAAATTTCAAATGACCAGCAACATACTGAATTATCCTTCTCTGATGAGGGTCTATCTGATTCAGAAGATCCTGCCTCCGATATTGACACTGACAAATCTTCTTATTTATTTAAAATGGAGTATATTTTAATTCTTTGTTAAAAGAAGTGTTCATTACATTAGATATGGAGGAAACTAGTCCTCTTGATATTAAAACTAGCAAACTTTTAAATTCTGGAATACCACCTCCTGTGGTTATTCCAGAGGTTTTTCCAGTTCCTGATGCTATTTCTGATATGATTTCTAAAGAATGGAATAGGCCTGGTACTTCTTTTATTCCTTCTTCAAGATTTAGAAAATTGTATTTACAAAAGATCCCCAAAGTTGATGGGGCTATCTCTACTCTTGCTAAACGTACTACTATTCCTACGGAAGATAGTACTTCTTTTAAAGATCCTTTAGATAGGAAACTTGAATCTTATCTAAGGAAAGCTTATTTATATTCAGGTCATCTTCTTAGGCCTGCAGTTTCTTTAGCTGATGTTGCAGCTGCTTCAACTTTTTGGTTGGATACTTTAGCGCAACAAGTATCGGATCATGACAAACATGCTAATAATTTCATTTGTGATTCCATTTTTGATATTATCAAAATTAATGTTATATCTATGTTTTTAGCTATTTTAGCTAGAAGAGCTTTGTGGCTCAAATC